>NW_023276807.1:133931665-134299165 GCF_003668045.3 Cricetulus griseus | reverse complement strand
GACTGACTCTAGAAAATTTAGGGAGGGCTTGTGATTGAAGAGAGAGAAACGGGAGGGGACAGCTCTCCTTTGTCTTCTCTCCGGTTACATCATTTTCTAATTAGGCATAAAATTGTGTTCATACACTGGTATTGCGGCCTTCATAAACATCGTCATTATGGTTTATAAGAACGCCATTGTGGGGAGGCCATCCCAAAATAGAAAGCGCTGGGGAGAGAGAGGCCCGGAGCCCAGGAGGCTGGGCTTTGTCCTCCCCTGGGAGAAGATGGATGGCCAGTGTCATACAGATGATGACTTGAAACCATTAAATTGTCAGAGGAGGGAGAATCTTTATCAGCCCCCAGCGCTGCTGGAAAATTCTAGAGACAGCCGCCGCCGATGGGTCTTGGTTGGGAAAGGAAGGCCGAATGGTCCGGTTTGCCAGGCAGGCTGGAGCCTGAGGTAGGGTAGTGGCCTGCTGAGGCTAAGTGGTGGATTCAGTACAGCTAAGCCACCTTGGTCTCTCTCTTGGGTGCTCACAGATTTCAGAGAGTCACCTGGATCTGAGCTTAACGTCCTTCCCAATTGCATACTCAAGGCTGGCTGACACACGTGCACCGCCAGAGAAATGAGAGGGGCAGAGAAGCCCCGAACAGCTGAGCGCTGTACCAGGCAGGGACAATTGTTCCCATTATTAGGGGCCCGAGGCCCAAGCCCAGCCCTCTGCTCTGTTGGGGGGCGCCGGGCTAACTGGATGGAGATGGATGGAGGCGCCCTGAGCCAGCGCCCAGGCGTCGTGTCAGACCCGGGGCAATTACTGTCCCGCCAGGATGGACACACTGCCCGCCACCCTGACCCCAGCACGAGGGCCCACTGGCTGCCTGTTCTACTGCGGCGATTTCCCCTCGCCTTTATAATAACCCTAAATAACATAAATAACTCCCGTGTGCTTGGCCATATTTGCTTGAGCGCCTCAATTCGTAGGAAATTAGCTGTTGCTGTTTTTTCTTTAAAACAAACAAACAAACAAAAAACTGGAAAAGATTTGGAAAACACAAATTGTAATCTATCTTGTCTGCCAGTATGGGTTCTGGAGCACCTTGGAATTCATCTTCTATAACAAAAATCATTTCGCTTCTGCCTCTGCCAGGGAAGGTTCGGCTTGCTTGTGCGGTTATCCTTAGTTTTGATGCTCCATCCAGGTAGTGGTGGAGTCCCCAAAAACTTCTCTGTGGGCTGGTGGGTGGGTGAGATTGGCTTTAGCCATAGCACTGGGACATGTAGCAAGCTCACCCCTCTGGAGTACTGACCCCTGCTTGGTTTGGGGCTGTCTGAAAGTGCAAGTGTTCTGCCAGGCCACCAAACAGGGAATGCATACATCCCACTGACTTAATCTGGTAAGGGGTGGGCATGGGCTGGGAAAGTGCCAGACTGCTGTTGTGCAGTGGGTTGCCAGGAACCAAGACAGGAGAGAGTCTGTGGTGGTGAGAGGAGGGAAATGAGTCCCAATATTCTAGGAAAATGGTCTCTTGGGTTGGGGAGACTTGGGGATGTCAGAGCTAGCTTTGCTCTGTGAGGTACCTCCTTACTGATGATGGCAGGTAGCAGTATCCTGCCTCTGGCTTCTTGCCAGTCACCTCTTGCCTGGCCAGGATTAGGGGCAACTCAAGAACTTCTGAGATGGAAGGGCTCCTAAAGCTCTGGTGTAAGAGTGGCTTCTAAGTGTAAAGTTACAGAAAGCCCCAACACACACACACACACACACACACACACACACACACACCACTTCATAGCTTTAGCTGAGGGTTGGACACACCTCCCCCCATCCCTTTAGAGAAGGTTGTATAAAACCTTGGCAAGGTGTTAGAGTGAGCTACTCTGTTGAGCTCAGGTCCCTGCTGCCCTCCTCTGCTCCCCTTGCAGTTGTAGCTGCTAAGTTGCTAAGGCTTTGGCACAACAGCTGCATCAAAATCAACATAACACAAAACAACAAATGGATGCTAATCTCTGGATTCCACAAGATCATCCAATTCTTCTTATGCTGTGCTTGCTTTATTTTTATTGAAAAAAGTGTCATGTAAATGTCCAAATATGCTGAGCCTATAATCTGAGTGCTTGGTAACTGAGGTGGGGGGGGTGGGGGGTATCAGAAATTTCTAGGATACATAGTAAGTTCCAGCCTGGGCTATAGAGAGACTTTTTTTTTTTTTAAAGCAGAACAATAATAACACAAATAAAGAAACAAACATCCAAATACCTGGAACAAAGTTTTCACACTGTCACTGTCCATACCTTTGTAGGTAGGTGTAAACTGGTAGTGGCTCATTGATTAGTGTCCCTAATTCCATTTATTCATTACTGGTCACTAGTCATCCTTTACCTAATTCTACAGATGCTCTATGATAGCTTCATATGAAATACAGAAGAAACAGGATTCATTGCATTTCAGTTACTTGGTTCTCTTAAGAGAAAACTTCCATGTGGAGTAAAAGATTTTCAGTGTGGAACCTCAGGCTTAATCTGACCTGACCCATTTCTGACTTAGGGCCTAGGTGAGGTATGGAAAGGCTCTGGGCCTCAGTGGTGTTGTCTATGTATTGGAAAGTGTTCATGCTTGAGACAGCTCCTTAAGTTCTCCAGAGGCATTAAAGGATGGAATATTCATTGGCAAACTGGGAGAACATCAAAGTGCCTCCAACAAACTTCAGGAAGACATCATTTTTTCTGGTTATGCCTCTGAACTCCAGATACTAGAGGACAAAGCACAAGGAACTTGTAGGATGGACGCACTACAGATTTGGAATCTGATATCATTGTGGAAACTTAGTCGACATATTTACTCATTGTGAATCTATTTCCTCTGCTACAAAGAGGGCATATCAAATACCTGCCTGTGTGGTGGGGCAGAAGCAGGCAGATCTCTGCCAGGGTTACATAGTTAAGATCCTGTCTCAAAATGAAAAACCAAACCAAAACAAATTACCTTTCTGCAAAATAGCTTTAATGGTCAGTTCTGATAACCTGTGGAAACTAACAAACATCATGGATATTAAAAATACAAGTAACAACTGGGTGGTGGTGGTGTACACCTTCAATTCTATCACTCGGAGGCAGAGGCAGGCGGATCTCTGTGAGTTCAAGGCCAGCCTGGTCCACAGAGCTAGTTCCAGGACAGCCAGAGCTGTTACACAGAGAAACCCTGTCTCAAAAAACTAAAACCAAAACCAACCACAAAAACAAAAATCATTTCAAGATTCCATTCTTTCAACTGCCTGGGATATATTTTCTCTTTCTTTAATTTTTTAAAAAATTACTTTTAGGTGTGTGTGTGTGTGTGTGTGTGTGTGTGTGTGTGTGTGTGTGTGTGTGAATGCAAGTACCCATGGAGTCCAGAAGAGGACTTTGGTTCCTAGATTCAGAATGGCAGGTGGCTGTGAATTTCTTTCCCTATGTGGGTTCTCGGGATGGATCTAGGTCCTCTGGTTGTGTGGGAGAGCGGAATGTGCTCTCATGGGGCTAAACTACCTCTCCAGCCATATATTCTCTTTCTTGTGGGAATTCCCCCTTTTCTTGTGGTTCTGCAGGGACGAGGGAATACTGACTTGGGCAGCAGCTAGTCTCCAGCTGGAATATTCTAATACTTGCTGGGAGTCAGGATAGCATACACCCTCCTTGGAATTCAGCATCTACTGTGACTAATAAAGAGAAGACAAAGTCTTGGGCAGATCTAGCATACAGAAATCCTGCTCCAGCTAGCTTTACTGAATTTAAGTATTGCTATTTGGAGTTTCATTAGAAATAAGATTTATGTAGACATAGTGAAGAAGTGAGAAGCTTTTGAAGTTGTCTGGCTGGTTCTCTCTGAAGAAATAAACAATTTAGTCTCAGTAGGAAGAATAAAAACCAAACTCCAACTGTTCTTTTCATAGGATGCTCCTTGCTAGAGATTAGGGAAACAGTCAAATTCCTAAGAAGCTTCACCTCTTAAAGGAACTTGGCAAGTGTGTGTATCAGAAATGGAAGCCGGTGAAGGAGGGGGAAGGGGGTTGGGGACACAGCCCCAAGGAAGAGCAGCCCATCTTTGTCTTGGAAGGAGAAAGCTGATAAGGCCACTAGTCTGGAGTTTTCAACCTGTGTGGCCTGTGGAATTCATCCAGCAGGTTCTCAATTAAGGAGGCTGCCTTTCCTTTTATTCTCCTAACTTTTGTGATAAATGTTAGCGACCCGATCCTATCTATTATGGTGCCATTATCACAGAATGTTGACTGAACTGGTTCTTTTATCTTCATTATGGAGCTGCCTCCCTTGCAGATTTATGCATTTTTAATATTAAATTCTTTGCTTAAGCCTACTCTCTTGTTGACTTCCATTGACCGCCTCCTCAGCCCCATCCCTAATACTTTCCCATATTTAATATTGAAACATTTTTTTTTCCCTCAGTGTTCCTCTTGGCTTTGTTGCCATTCGTTTGACGGCTGTCCCTAATGGCCTATGCTGTTTGCTCTGTTCTTGAACTTGGTGGGGTCACACATTCTTAAACAGTGATGTTCTCAGAATGTCTACCCTTGCTGTCCAGCTAAGTTGCTCTGTGTCACAAGCTCTGCCCTTTTCCCCGCCCCTAACTACCAACTGCCTCTAATCACTTAAACAAACACCTTTCTTAGTGGAGGCTCAGGCCCCCTGAGCCTTTTGGGTTTTGTTTAGCGAACGCTAATGCTCTGCCTGGCCCACCGGCGACTTGGCCCCGCTGACCTGGTACATCGCAGCTCTTCTCCTTGGAGCGCGGCCTTGTCCAGCGCCCCCTGGGCCAAAGGCCAGAGTCCGGGCAAGACTGAGCAGCTGCTTGAGGTGACCGCAAAAAGACATCAAGGGCCAACTTCAGCTTGGATCAGGCAAATGAACGTATTCATATCCCTGCCCCACCCCTCCCCCATCCACCAACCCCATCTACTGCCGGACCAGGAACAAGACAAAGGGAAAAATATTGGGAAGAGGAGCGGGAGAGGATCATCCCGCACCAGAAATCTTAACTCCCTTCTAGGGGGCCGTCTGTTCAGTTTCACAACACTTACAAGAGCAATTTCCAGAATTGAAGTTGCCTGGTGTTTTGATTCTTCCGTTGCCTGTGCATTTGTGCCCCGAAGGTCCCTTCCAAATGGATACTAATTGTGGGGGCTGCACGCTGCTGGCTGCTCCAATGCCCCAGGGCCCCGAGGACCTGCTTCTCAAAGCCTTAATTGACAAGGACCTGTCTGTATTTAGGAGCAGCTGGTCCAGAGCGTTGGCACATCAGTGCAATCTTAACGCAGCATCCCTAGCCCCGAGGAGGATGAGGGTAAATGTGGTTAAAATGAAGGAAGATTTATAGTCCGCCCCCTTGGGTAATAGGACAGAAGACAGCTCCCAAGATTTTCCCCTATGAGGGGGTTCATTCATCAGCTCCCGGGCCTAGTAACCTGATAGGAGGCTCGATCTCACTATTATTGAGAATGGGGGAGGGGAGGAGGCGCTCTCAGAACAATTAGGCAGGTGACAATATCTCACTACAGTGCATAGCCCCTTAAACCGAACGGAAATTAGGCTCAGCACGACCGCAGTCTTCTTGCTTCTGCGGGATCCGGCGCCGGTGCCTCTCTGCCTGGGTCTGGCGCTGGGTTAATGGTGGCGCCTCAGGCAGGCTGGAAAGAGAGCAGAGGGCGCTCTGGCTGCCCTTCCCCGGAACAGGGAGGCTTTCAGAGTCCTTTGCGACTGCTCAGGACTTGTTTCACAGTTCCAAACTGCGGGTGGAAGGGGTGATCACATAGATCAGCTTCTCCCTGATGCGCCCCAACTCTTGGGCCGCACGCTGCGAGCGCCTTTCTGAGACCTGCTGGCTCGGTAGACACTGCCATTCAGCTGCTTACAAAGAAGGTTGATTGGTTCAAGAGGAAGCCGGTTTTGTTGCGATGTGTGGGAAATACTTTGATGTCCGCCCGGTTCGCACGTGTGAACAGGGATAAAGGGATTTGGGCATCTTCATTGAAATTTCAAGTTTTTAAAGCAGAAATTCCCCAACTTTTGCCTGTTTTTCTCAACATTTTCTTTTTCTTTCTTTCTTTTTTTCCTGCCTTCAGGAACAATGCCAACATTGAAGCCCTCGGTTGGAGTCTGCACAGTTGGAGATCTTTGGTGCCGTTTTAGACATCTTTGGATTTCATCAATCAAACTGACTGCAATTTTCCATAAAAACCCTGAATTTGGGTCAGAAAGTGGGCAAAGTAGATAAAGATCATTCGAGCTGTCTTATAAGATGATAAATAGATATCCTTTCAGGCCAACAATGCTAAAGTGCAGTTTTGTGATTCCCTTCCATGGGCTGTGAATGCAGTGAGGCGAAACGATTTATACATGTTTTCCCATGGTTTAAGGGGAGCCTTTACATACTTGTCAATAGTAGTCTGACCTTTCCCCCACTGAGTTGCTAAGTGTGTTAGTGGCTTTGGGTATTTCCCCCCTTTGGAGAGTATGTGCTTCCTCTCAAGAAGCACACATGAAAGGAAGGCTTTAATATTAATAGAATATGGGTCTGATCTAGACAGTTCTCCACGAATAGACGGGTTGCAGAGGCCCATGATTTGGTGGAGAGTTTCCATCTGCTTCGTGGTTACTCTTAGGCAGTACCTCGTTGGACACCATGCTGGGAAGTGAACTCACTTTCTTAACAACAGCATCACTGGCACTGTGTCCTTATTCTTGAACTTGACGAATGGACCTTTGTATAAGGTGAACAAAAAGAGACACTAAAAGAAACAGCAGAAGGAAGTTCCTTAAGGGTATGAGTCCACTACTCCCAGAGATCTTTCAGGGTGCTAGCCAACACGATTTCTTTAGTGGATAAATGCATTTTAAATATTTCATCCTTATTATTAAAATAATTATTTAGCATTCATAGCATGTCACTTCTTACATGTTGACTAATCACTTCTTCCTTTCTATTTTCTTGACTCTCACTCTCAAAATGTGTTCATTTTGGTAATCCCTTCACGCAGTGTTTTTGCTTACCAGGTAGTTTGAAAGATTCATGAAGAATCTTCATTGAGAAATTCTAACTGTCCTTCTTGGCTACTTAAGAAATATCCAAGGTGTCCTATGAGCTCATAGATCTTGCAGGAGCAACACAAGTGCCTAGTAAAACACATTTATTTCTCTTGATATAAGACTCCTTCCTATATATGCCACATATATAGGAACACTATCTCTTTTCTGAGGTTGGCTTTCCCAAACTTGCTAAATGCCAAATGTATGCTGCGAACTATATATAGGGAGCATGGCACAGTGGGAGTTAATTACTGTTATTAACTTACTGGCTTTATTAGTTTTGAATGAAGCACATAAGCTGTGGCTACAGTTATTTAAGCATGCTTTATTAGCTAAAATAATTTGCAAATTTTGTAATACTCTCACCATATAAGATTTAAAATGGCAACTGCAAACTTGGGAAAGATCCTTGCCTTGCCATCATTAGTCTTTAATAAATCTGGCTTCCAAGTACTAAACATTTTAACTTAACATATGGCTGTCTAACTCTTTAAAAGTCTTTCAACACCATTTTATTTATCTTAGTTTATATGACAATGATATGCACAAGTGATATCATACACTTAAAATTATTTGTCTAATTTCAAACAGACCATTACAAAAGCAAAGCCATGAAGAAGAAAATAATTATCATAATTATTAATATAAAACAAAGCATTTATACATTTCCTAATAGTTCTTTCACTTTCTCTTATTCCCAATACTTAATTTACATACATTTATGGTATCCATGAAATCTACTTAATGAGTAAAGAGGCAAAAGGAGGGAAGATATGAAGACTGAAAATTTGGATGTTGTGGTGCTGAGTATAGCTCAGCATGTGTCAAGAGGCTGTGGGCTCAGTCAACACACCCCACTTCACCCCTCATAAGCAATAAGTGAAGTTTATTAATTATGTCCAATCATAATAAATGAAAGCATATCTAAGACGATTTTACCAGTAGATAGAATGGCAGAACTGTGTTCACCATTGAAGTGTGCTATAAACACCTGTTTCAAAACTCCAAAAACTTGTCCAATGATCACTGATAAAATTTCTGTTTTGGAGTTTCAGTATGCTCTGGGCATACAGTAAAGCTATTAGATTTACCATTGGTGAGAACAGGGTCCCTATTGATTAAAGGGGAAAAAAAGCCAAAGCCTTTATGTCGTCTGCCTTGTTATATACATAAAATATAGTGTGCAGGGCAAATGGGTCTATGTACATTCAAAACTTCAGATGTGAGTTGTATGATTACATCTGTGACATACATCATTTGGCCTTGTTAGGTACTAATTCTTCTAAGCCTCATGATTGTAGTCAGGAGAGGGCACTTTTAGATTAGTGTAGTGTTCCATGTTATAGAGGAGAAAACTAAGGCTGACTAACTAATATGGCCACATTCATGGCAGTCAGAAAAAGTTGCCTCTTCTTTATCGCCTTTTTCCTCACTAAATCAGGAACATGTTTCTCTAATTTTCTTGGAGATAAAAAGAGAGAGCAAAAAACTGAAGGTAAGAAGGAAGAAAGGAAAAAAGAATGGAAGGGAAAGGAGAAATGAAAAGAGAAAAGAAAGCCAGGAAGTATTTATTCAGTTCTTGTGGATCCCCCCCCCCACAACTGATAGCGGGCATCTGTTACCCCCACCCCACCTCCCAACCCCATGCCTGTCCAGGCCACAGTAAGCACATGGTCAGTTAAACCGAAGCCAGTGACTCCTTGGAGGGTTAGACAGCAGGAGTTCTTTTTCATGGGAGGATTTTGTTCTTGAGAATTATCTGTACAGATACCAAAGCCTTTTCAAATGAGGAAATGAAAATGATCCACACTGGGGGAACATGTGCAGTAAGGGAGGAGGAGAGGAAGAGGGGGAGGAGATGGAGATTTAAAAAACAAAAACAAAAAACCCGAGGTAAGAAGGAAAGACTTTCAGGCCCTGAGCTGTGCAGTCTGCCTGTAGCTAGAGGGTTCCTCCCTCCCTCTTTACCCACCCACCTACCCACCCACATTGCTGCCCACTACCTTTTTCCTTTCCTTCCTTTGTTTTTGGGTACTAGGTAAGGAACTCAGCACATACTATGCAATGCTCTATGACTGAGCTATAGCCCTAGCCCTATGTAATCCATCCATCCCTATCCTTCTCTGGGCAGCTACATACACATTTTAAACAATTGATATAGAATACCCTTTGTATCTAAATAGTCATGATATTTTAAATCCACCACTCAACCCAAATCCACAATTGCACAGTGATCAAGTGTGCTTTTCAAGTCTTTTAAGGCTTATGCTAACATGTGCAATAAGGAATGATAACATTCTTATTTTCAATAATGACACTGTCATTAACTCCTCTATGACGGTGATTATCTTGGTAGTTACTGTCAAATTTTGTCATTTTTGAAAATGATGTGGTTTACTAAGTTTTTTCCGGGGCTTAAATAGCAATACAAAGTAAATAATTTAAAGAAAACCTATCTGTTGTTCTCATTTAGCTGGGTGATTTAAACAAAAGTTGTTGAGGAGGAAGTCATGAATGTTCTGAGTGGCCCAACCCTTTGTTCCTGTCTACTATGGTTGCAATTTTCGGATTGCTTGCTAAAATGGCACATTACCAATTCCTTGCAAGTATGCAAAACCATTTTACCTTAGACCATTTTCAAGTTTTAATAAGGATTTAATAGCATTTGATTTAGAGGCATCCAGAGCAAAGTTGTTGAATTGAATAGAGGCTAACATATGGGCAGGGTTTTAAGAAGCCATTCCTATCCAAACCCCAAAATGGCTCCAATCAGCAGGTACCCTAACGCTTATTTAATGAAGAAATGTGTGAGCAGCTGTTGTTTCCCATTTACAGATGTAGTTAGCTTCCATTGCTCTGCAACAAACCAGGAAGAAGAACAGATTTCAGCTCTAATTTGGGACTATTCTATTAGATATGTAGGGCTACACCACTATGTTCATAAACAAGAACAATGAGGCTGGTTTAAGGAAGAAAATCAAATATAATAACCCTAGGAGTGAAATCTGTGGGTTGTGTTTTGGGACCTATTGCTTTGTTTCTAGGTCATACATGCTTTCAAGTTTAGATTAAGCCTTAATAGCCTTTCCATAGATATATAAAAATCCAACCTGACACTGGGTTTGGACTGACCTCGTGGGAGTATTGCAGATGGATGAGTGAGGTTAACTTTTGCTTCCCAGTGCATGGTGGGTGTTGTCAGAATCTTAATACAATTCTAGCAAAGCCAATGAGAAGAGCGATAGGCAATTGGGGCTGTGGTATATGGCATAGCTAATTTAAATGCATTGCTCTTTTTACTCCTGTTCCAAGCCAGGTCTTCTATGGATTTGGGGCCTAAATATGTACCTACTTTTCTTTGTTAAAACTATGGCTTTTGAGCAATTATGAATTAGAGACATGTGCTAATTGCTCTTCCTCATTATTAACACATCCTGGGCCTGTTTGAAAGGGACACAATTGGTATTTTTGTCCTCCTAATAGACTCCCTACTTAAGAGAACAATTATTGAACCTTTCTGTGACCTTGGCCTTGGGGATAGAGTTAACTACAGTCTCACAGCTTCTACCTGTTTTTTCTTAAAAACAGTTCCCAAGTTTGGTGGGGAGTGGGGCTTGCTTCAGAGTTGTAGCTCTGAGTCTAGAGGAAATGGCCTACAGTACTATATATTCAGGTTGAGCTAAAATTATATATTCAGCTACACAGGGCCAGTACAAATGATGAATCTATTTGGGAAGTTCTTTCTTCCATTTTTTTTCTTTTTAGTCTCATTGCAGCAAATACTTGTTATATTTTAATGCATTAATTGGTGGTTAAAGTATTTTCTCTTTTAGACTCTCAGAAGGCCTATGTTATTATGTAACTCCTACTATGAAGCCAGAAATGGAGAGGGAGAAAAAAGAGGAGACAACTTGAGTTTTTTTTTTTTTTTTCCAAGACAGGCTTTCTCTGTGTACCTTTGGCTGTCCTGGAACTAACTCTACAGAGCTCTGTAGACCAGACTGACCTCGAACTCACAGAGATCTTCCTGCCTCTGGTTGGGATTAAAGGCGTGAACCACCGCGCTCTGCTAACTTGGGCGCTAAAGACTAGTCAGCCTTTATGACTTAGTAACACAGGTGTAAACCAGACATTTTGACTAATTGATCTGCATTGCTCCTTATAGATCTGGCAAATGGGTTTCACGGTGAACTGAATGCCGCTTCAGAAGTCAGGAAATACCAGGACGGTGGCTGTTAGCTCAGTTCTAAGGGCCCTGAGAACACAGGTCTAAAAACCTAGTTCTCTTAGTTCTCCTATTGTCTCACTGTTTCTCAGAGGATCAGTTTCCCTATTGGGTTGGAAGATTCAAGGATTTGTGTTTAAGGCTTAGAACAGAACATGGTACTGCACTATGGAGAGACCTCTCCTCCAATCCCTGCTTTCTCTTTGGGACCCACACACTAGTGTCCCTTCCCTTCCAGACCCTTAGAGACTAGCGTTCTACCCAGGCCACCAGCCCGCGCTGCTTCTGGCTGCTGCGGGGATTCCGCTCACATCCTAACACCTTGACCTTCCCTGGGGCTCTAGCTGGCCACAAGTCGGCTACGCGCGGGTTGAACCAGGCCAGAGCAAGGGCGACGCCCTGGAGCTCACAACCCAGGCGGGTGGCCCAGACCCCGAGGGGCGCTGAGAGGCTGCGGGCGGGCCAGAGCTGGCTGGGGACACTCGGGGAGCATGCTAATGAGCAGCGCGCAGGGGATGCGCCCCGGCTGGGGCACGCGGTGCCACTCAGGCCCGCGGGGGGCGCGCAGCTCGCAGCAGCCGGGAGCCCGGGCCTCTCAAAGCCCCTTTCAGCAGCTCTGCGGGCTCCTCACCAGAGGAGTCTGCAGAGACATAAAAGCGCATTATGAAAATTATAATATCAGCCACAGAGCATGTCCACCGAGGCAGCTCTGCACCTTTGAGGCATTGAGCCTGGTTCAGCTGGGCCGAGGGGAGAAATATCCATTTGAATTCCGCCCCTGAATGGGGTTTGGGGGGGGGGGGGCAGCGGCGACAACGCCTCCTTTATCCGTTTGGCCACTTGTCCTGCTTGCTCATTCCTGGGCTGTTGTACCTTATCGCCTTACGGGCAGGGCCGCGAGCAGGACGAGGCAGCAGTGTGTGTGTGTGTGTGTGTGTGTGTGTGTGTGTGTGTGTGTGTGTGTGTGTGTGTGTGTGTGTGTGTGTGTGTGTGTGTGTGTGTGGTGGGGGCGATTCAGAGCTAGCTGGCACAAGGAGCATAGTCCTCAAATCCCCATGAGGAGGATAAATGAGTCCTTTTAGGGTCCAAGGAAATGTTTCTTCTGAGGGTGGAGGAGCTGAGGGTCAAGAACTGAGTGCATTTGTCCCAGGCTGCAAGAGAGGAATGGGTATCCGGCTGGCCCCATTTTCTTGTCCATGTGCCAACTTAGAGATACCACCATTAGGGGTGTTTTCCCATCAGCGCTCAGATTCCAGCGTTTGAAGCTCTAGCGCGGGAAGGGAGATGAAGCCCAGGTTAGAGTGGACCCCGCCTGCGAGTCGCCTCCCCAGCCGACAAGGAACGCCACTTCAATGGTCTGAAACTCATAAGGCCACGTCGCATTCTGACTCCTTGCGATCCCGGGGCGGCATTGGCACGCTGACGCCCTGAGGCAGGTCTGATCTATTACAGCAGATGAGTGGCCCCACCATTGAGTCCTGTCCATTGTCTTGTTAATCACCTTTCATTACCGACTGCTCGGGACCGTCCTAAAGCATTTAATATTAATAAGGCCCAGTGCATCAGCTCCTACACGGAGGTCCTGAGAGACCTGATTGACAGCGCAGGTGTTGCTCAGCAACCTGTTCAGCCAGCCTAGACTTAGTGTCCCAGGGAATGGGAAGGCAGGTGGTGTGGAACTTCAAAATAAGACCTGGAAGGAAAACAAAACGCCAAACAAAAACAATGGACCAGACAAAGGGGTTGGTTTGGTCCTGTTATGTGGCCGCAATAGTTGTTTAACTCTGGAGGACAGGCGAGGTGAGAGATGGGGGTGGGAAGTGCAAGAGTCCACTCTGGGTAGGAACTTAACGTTTCCTGTGGTGAAGCCTGCATTGGCTGCTAATAGAGATCTAATTGATGGGTGAAGTCCCATTTCCGCGCGCTCTCCTTTATTGCTCCGTCCAGCCTGTTGCAAAATATAACCTTAATCTGATTTAGCAATTCCTCCAGGATTCGGTGTGAGCTTCCAGCTCAGGCAGAAAAAAAAAATCGTTATTAAAAAAGTTAAAGTTACAGACTTGGGTTTGGTGCGTTGCCATTTTAAAAATCTTGCCCCAGGTCCTGACATTTAACGCTTTTTCTTTTTGTAATCGCCTGATGTCTTATGATTATTAATAACCGCAGTGTGTGGTGATCTACATACTCAGTGCGCATCTGTTGGGGAGGCAAAGTAGAAAGGTGATGTGAGGTCCCCATGTGCGTGGGATGCTGGCTGGACTGGATGGCCAGTGTCTTTTGCACACACAGTCTAAATGGTTTAGAGGATTTCCTAATCTCATCCTTACCTCAGCGTTCCCGCAGAGGTCGCCTGGGGACAGCGGCCTTGGAAGCCTGGGCAGCCTGGTGCCAGGCGGCGGCAGGATGGTGGGATGGGCCTGGACTGTGGAGGTGTCTTTCCTCCTTCCGTTGAAACTTCTCAGTAAGATTTCAATGAAACAGCACAGCCTGCTGTTGCTGGACCATAAAATAATATTCAGCTTGGTTGCTGGAGGAGATAAAGTCTGCTGCAGAAGGTACAGAATGGATGTTAGATGTTGGTAGCCAAAGGCAAGGTTTACTTTCCCTTCATCAGAATCCTTCTCCCCAGCGCCCCAACCCCCCACCTCTTTTCTAAGCACTGTGCAAAGCTCTCCTCTGCATCTCTTTTGGTGGTTAGAGACTGATCTCAGCACTTCAGTGACAGGTCAGGGTTTTCTGTTTACTTCTTTGCTTCCTCTAGTCTGTTGAGGGGAGTCCCTCAGGGAAGCATTTTGGATGTAGATATCATATCCCAGACTTTGGGACACAGAATTCTATACATAAATGAATGATGTCACCCTGAACATATATGTCAACAAAGTTATGTTAAAAAAGAAAGAAAGAAAGAAAGAAAGAAAGAAAGAAAGAAAGAAAAGAAAGAAAAAAGATGCCTCACCATGTGATCACGATTGAATGCAGTACTTCTTAGATTTGGCCTTTTCACCTTCAAAAACCACGATGAAACAATGTGTGTGAAAGCCTGTGTTATTGTTTATTTGTTCAAAAAATCCTGGAAAAATCTAAAGCTGGAGGAACAATTTGGAAAATTACAGCAACCTTTTTTTTTTTTTATCACATAGACAGTTGGGTTTTATGCAAGTCTCCTTGATGATACCTGACTGATTCATTTTGTCTGATGTGCTCTTTAATTTGGTGTCAGGCTTGTTTCCTGCCCTCAAGCAAACTCCCATCTTTTTCTTTTTGTTTTCCCCTTTCTGCTTTTCTTAAACAACCAGAACTCACATTTCTTAGTCTTGACAGTGTTCTCTTTCTGGGAAGCTATAATCTCAGGTCTCACTGGTCTCCAGTTTCACCAGGAAGTTCTCTAAGAAGAGTGCTTGTCAGCTTGGGCTGATCAATTTCTTAAGACAAGCTCTAAGAAATATCCCAGGGCAGGCAGCTAATCCTACATATCAGAGTGCGGGCCATACCTGATGGACCCAGGCTTCATAGGCACCTTCTGTTGCAGGTTCCTGGGGTTGGTTCCAGGCCTGAGAGAGAACAGTGGGAACTAGTGTTTATGCCCAGCTCACCCTACCACTTCTCTGTTCTGTAGTGCTGTTGATGGGTTTAATGAGGCGGAACACCGTGAAGGAGATGTGAACTGGTCCAAATGATTGATGAAGCCAGGGGCAAAGCCCAGGCCTTTCCAGATAAAGGCCCATACAGCCGGTGATAAAAGCGGGATAGTGGCAGGGCTGGGCTCCTTCAAAAGCTGTGGCCCAGAGGCATTGAGAGGAAACAGGGCGGGAAGGTGCTCTCTTGTCACCTAATCACTGGTGCACTAAGCCACCAGTCACAGAGAGCAGGGAGGGCTGATTTGGAAATGGGGAGAGTAAAGGCAAACTTCTATACTCTCTTACACACACACACACACACACACACACACACACACACACACACAGAGAGAGAGAGAGAGAGAGAGAGAGAGAGAGAGAGAGAGGCTATCTCTCTTTTCCCCTTCTGGTTGAGCAAGGCCTAGATCAGCCTTGGCCATCACAAATACCAGGACACTCAACATGTAATGGGAGTACTCCCTTCCATGGGCACAGAGAGAAGAAGGGGCATAAGTGACCCTGCTTTACACAGCTTCCTCAGCATTACAGCACATAATGTCTCCCTTTCAATGGTTTAGAAGACATTTATTGGAATACCAGTCATTGACAGTGAGAAAGAGGGAAAAACGCCAAACTTACTTCACAATCTCAATGAAGGAAAAAATCCAACCAACCAACCAACCAACCAACCAACCAACAACCAACACCCTCCCCAACAATTTCTTTGTTTTTCTGTAATAAGCAACTAAAATAAAACAAGAGTCATTGACTCAAGATAAAAACAAAACCAAGTGCCATTTTTCCCTATTCGATACATTATTTTCTAAAGGACAGTATGCTATAGTTCCCACAACAAACCAGAAACACAATGGTTATTAGGCTGAAAGTAATTATGTCATTATGAGTGCACTGTGGCTGGAAAAGCTATGTTATGGAAGGAATATAATATCTGTAGGGCATGTGAGGGTGGAACTCAGTGGTATGATTAACATGTGTGAGGACCTGAGTTCAATCCTCAGCCATCACCCAAGGACCTGCAAACTAGTAAGACCTTTATGCAGGGGCCACTCTCCAGCTAAGCCAGTTAGGTCCACTGAGAGACAAGAAAACTAGCTATTTACTGCTGGCTGTTGAGGGCTGGGGGCAAGAATAGCAAGAATAGCCACCATCAATTCACACACTTGCAGATATGGGAACATTTTGATCAAGGAGATTCACTAATGCACTCTTTTAAAATGCGGAGTTTTAAGTATCTCATGCTGGCCCAGAATTTGTTGTGCTGAGGGTCACCTTGAACTTTTGATCTTCTTGCCTGTACCTCCTTAGTGCTGAGATTACAGGTGTGCACTACCAAACCTAGCTCATTCTGTGCCAGGGATCAAATCCAGGACCTCTTGCACGATGGGCAAGTCGTCTGCTATTGAGCCCATTTCCAACACTTGTCTGTATTTTTGAGACAGGGTTGGTTCTCCAGCCCAGGATGGCCTTCAACTCCTTATCCTCTGGGTCATCTTCCCCAAGTGCTAAGATAGAGGTATGTGACATTCTCTGCAAATTTGGGATTGGGGAAGTGGCATACTTTTTTTTTTTTTAAAGATTTTATTTATTTATTATGTATACAGTCTTGTGCCTGCATGCCAGCAGAGGGCACCAGATCTCATTCAAGGTGGTTGTGAGCCACCATGTGGTTGCTGGGAATTGAACTCAGGACCTCTGGAAGAACAGTCAGTGCTCTTAACCTCTGAGCCATCTCTCCAGCCCCAGTGGCATACTTTTGACACTGTTGTTCATGTATGGTTTCCATTTTGAGTTATAGCCACTGTCTACAGCTTGTTTTCAACTTCTCTTTCATGGCCATATCTGTATTTTTATATTCTGTCCTTCAAAGCTGATAGTGAAATGTCTCAGTGAGGTGGTCAGGAGAGATCATGACTTCTTCAATTTCTTTTAAAGATTTGTCACTAAATCTGTTTTACCATATCGGATAACATTGTATACTTACTCTATTTTCATTATTTATGTCTACCAAATGCTGGTCACTTATCTATATTTAATTTTTATTACATTTATATTCTGTGTATGATTACACCCATGTGTATGTATATATGTATGTGTTTGGGCATGTATGTGTCACAGTACTTGTATGGGGGTCTGTCTGAGTTATTATTGCTGTGATGGAACACCATGATCAAAGTTACTTGGGAAGGAAAAAGTTTATTTGGCTTACACTTCCATATCACTGTTCATCGCTGAAGGAAGGCAGAACAGAAATTCTAACAGGACAGGAACCTGCAGGCAGGAACTGAAGCAGAGGCCATAGAGGAGTGCTGCTTACTGGCTTGCTCTTTCTGGCTTGCTTAGCCTGCTTTCTTATAGAACTCAGAGTCCCCAGCCTAGGGGTAAACCTACCTACAATGAGTTGGGCTTTCCCCATTATTCACCAATTAAGAAAATGCCCTTCAGGCTTCCCTACAGCCTATTCTCTCTCTCTCTCTCTCTCTCTCTCTCTCTCTCTCTCTCTCTCTCTCGTGTGTTTTTCACATTTATCTGTGTAATTTATTCAGTTATACACAAGAGAGAAAAAGGTGTGTGTGTGTGTGAGAGAGAATGAATTACTGTTGAGGACATTTTAATGGAAAAAGGTGTTTTTTAGTTAACATTTTTTACAAGAGGGGTAGAAAGAGTTAAGGGCAGGAAAATGAGGTGGGGTGCCATGAAACACTGTCATTCAGATATAACATGGCCCTTACAACCACAAGCACATAGCAGCTGTGGATACCTAAGCAAAATTGGGGCTTTCAACATTCTATCATGGATAGAGAAAGAGCCTGTCACTGTCAGTGACTGCTGGAGGAGGGGCATCACTGGGTGATTAGTTATGAGAAAGAAGAGGTTCAGAGGGAAAGGAAAGGGGATGAAAGAGAATAGTGGAAGTGAATATAATCACAACATATAGTATATATGTATGAAACTGCCAAAGGAAAAATTATTTTCTTTGATTATACAGCAATGTTTCAAAGAGTTTTTGAGCAAATTATTTTTACGATTCTTTCAAATGAATATTTTAGGATCACACTTGAAAATAATACATTCATACTTGTAACTGTACCTGAAAAATATCCTCAGTATAAAGTGAGTCCTCTTTTTCTTTCTTGGGCTTCTGAATAGTATGTGGTTGTGAAATCTTTTAAGGAAGAAGATAACCAGGTCTGATAATTATAATATTGAACATACATAGAAGCTTGTTTGGGATTAAGAAAAGCTACAGTCTAGAAAAAAATTTAATGTCAGAATCATTTACATAAAAATCCATATGACCACATCATTTGTCAAGCAGGGCTGTGTAACTGAAATACCTATTCATGTCATTTGCATGAACTGAACACATTATTCCCTAAAATTGTTTTTATAAAGAGATACGTAAAGAACGTATCTCTGACTGTGCATGTTTTTAAGAAGAGGAAAAAAAGGGAGTTTAGGCTCCAGCTGTCTAATTTATTCTATGACATTGATTTTACTAATTAAATAACTGCTTGACTCTCCTCTTGCCTGTGAACAAAACAGAAACACAAGGTTTTTGAAATAAAATGCTACAGTGTCTCTGTGTCTCCTCTAGTCTGTTATCTTAAGACTAGAGCACACTGAGTTTCCCCAAATTTGGCTTCCATTTGTGGGTGAGGATTTCTTCTGGCTGAGGAACTTTAAAGGGCAAGGAACTTCTACAGCATTCATGGGAACCTCCATAGGCAATAGGCTTGCAGAAATCACTTGGGGGCAAAACACAGTTAACTTTGTATGCAATTATTTTCTAATACATGTTAGAAATGGATGTATCTGCTAGGCGGTCCGTAATTACATGCTATACAGGAAAGGTTCTTATTGCTGGATTGTATTTCTACATCCCTATTTAACTGGATCTTAAGAAAAATTATCAAGGAGGTCACACACATACATACTTTTGTACTTTAAACATGAAAAATTGAAATTATTTCCAAGTAGGGGAACTATATAAGAAGATGCCCTATAAGCAACCGATTATGTGAAAGTGGAGGGTGTTTTATTGTACTCATAATAAAGATGTTACATATGAGGAAACTTTCGTGGGAATGAGTTTTTTTTTCTCCTACACCTCTATTAGATATTATAAAATCCTATCTCTACACCTCCTCTTCTCCTTAATTCAAGTTTCACTTTTTCATTAAAGAGAAAATAGTTGATTAATGTCTCCTCATTTACTTTGTTTTAAGGAAGGTCAAGGGAATGAGTCTAAAATTACATTTAAGATTTTCAAGAGTTGCATTTTTACTTACTTTTTTCCATAATAAAAATATTATTTTATTTGCTTCTTCAAGTGTTATTACTAAGTTTTGTGTCCCTATTTGCATATATTTGTTTCTTTACACATATTTATTCCAGAAATATTTTATTTATTTAAAAGTACATAGTGAAATTATTTTCTCATTCTCTGGGAAGTAGCTGGCTGTGGAAGAAAAATTGATGAAACTTTTTATGTGTTTCGTCCTCACAGGGTCTCTAGGGAAATCTGGAAAGAAACGACAAAATAACAGCCTATAGTGCCTGAAAAATCGCATTTGTTCAAGTGCAGGATGAAATTTCATAAACATTGGGATTTACATAACTATTTATATGACTCTAGAGTTTCATAAGCAGCCAGTATTGATGTTTGATATTTACACAGCTATAGTTTTAGTACATTTGATAGTGATGCAGTTGGTTTTGTTTATACTTTTAAACAAGGCTGTAGTAGCTGTATCCATATTGTTTTTACATATCTTCAAAAGTGAAAATAAATTAAGAGACCTCAACCCATAGCCTTCACTCAAGTACGTGCTCCTTACATATCCTGATAATTTTTGAGATTCCCAAGTTAAAGACACCATCGAGACATGAATGTTTGACATCAAATATGTTTTCTGTTTGGTGAATAACAAGATTTCTTCCCAGCTATTAAAATGTACTCTTGATTTAATTTACAAGAGTGGTTGGTTGTTAACTGTGGCTTACAAAGACCTTAGCTATGCAATGGTTTAAAATATTCATTTTTAAAGTTGTGAGCTTCATGTTCACATGATTCACTCCCGCACTTTGCTTATATGAAAGTGCCTTTTTATTCACAAAGACCACCTCTCTAATCATTGTTTTGGAAAATAAATGTCATCCATAGTCTGGCTTGAATGCATTCTAGATACACTTTTATAAGATTCCTTAATCTAGAAATGTCCCAACTGGGCTTTATAAAAAGCAGTATCTAACTCCACTTTATCTGTAAACTATGGTGTTCTTAGTAGATCCTATACGATCATGTAAAATGTTTCATTCCATATTCTGTATCTCTGATGTGGTTTTCAGTGTCTATTCTGGCTTAAGAATGTGTCTTTAAAAAATTAAGGAAAAAAAAAAAACACCCACTGGAAGTGAATAACACACACACACACACACACACACAAAGATTAGCTGGGGAGTGTTCGTTTGCCTTCTTCACAAGCCACTCCTGTCAGTGGTCAGTTATAATAAAGGCAGAACAAAGTTCCCTGATGTCTACTGAAAAATAGCTGCCTGCCGTTCCTTTCAATTGCTCCGTTGCCCAGGCAGGCCGGCCTCCAGCCAGAAGCCAGCAGGCAAAATTTAAAAGCCACGCTTCAAAATGTTAGTAGCAGCTATCAATGCACCCATAACTCTTAGCCCTCTAGATATGGGGTCATCTTTCAATACTACCCCACTGTCATATACAACATTTGTCTTGTCCCACATTCAACTGATTGTGTCAAACTATGGAGTGACTATATAATACACACAAACAATAGCACAATGAGAGCAATAATCTCCAACCCAGTTTCTTTATTTATTTGAGTGCTATTACAAAGTTTCCTGCCGTAGAGAGATGCTGCGATGTGTTTAGCCCGCAGTGGATCAAGGAGTCGGTGCTCCAGAGGGCTGAAGTAGAGACAGCGCTTGCTTTGGTTTTTAACCCAGGATGTGTGGTTCCCAGCATTTTAATAACCAAATTTGTTTTCCTAAATTCTAACAAACTGTGCTTATATTATGTAGAAACTATTTTCTGTTTCACTCAGGAATGTAAAATAGGCTGATGTTTATGCATCCTAGAAAAATAATAGCATTTGACTCACCTTGATTTTTTTCAAGGAAGGGCTATGAATGAATTCTTCCACCCAAACAAATCCAATTTGCCAATATATATCTTGCTTTATTGTAATGGAATGCGATTCACAAAATCGTAATGAAACGTGAAAGAGATGCTTGCTTTAGAATTGTTTTCAAGTTGTTTTTAATCCATATATAATAGCTTCTGGGGGGAAAGTTGACTTTGGGACTATTTTTTTTTTTTCCTGAAGCTACACCTACTGGAAGTCGTGAAATGTCAACCAGTCAGTAGAGAACACTGAATTATTTAGTCACTGGAAAGGTTGACAAGGCATTTAGGTACAAGCCTGGATGACGGGATGAATGAATATTGAGGAGGACTGGGCTCAATCTAGCAAAATCATGTAAAGCATAGGTTTATTATGAGAAACAACGACAAACATTTACAAGCTACCGAACAAGTACTTTCCTAATTGCGATTTGTATGAAGCCAGTAAGTAAACAACAATATTAATGCTTTTAGAGAATTGTCTCATTTCTTGATGTGTTTGAAGTGTTTCTGAGCAATAAAAAAACCTACTTTGGCCATGACAACTTCGTAAGAAAAAACAAACAAACAAACAAACAAACAAAAAAAAAAACGAGGAAGAGAGGCGAGAAAGAGATTGTTTGAGGCAATCAGGACACAGCCTTGGTTAAAGAGTGCTTGCCGGGATGGAATCAACACGACAATGATGATCAAAACACAAACTGAAGAAAGGGAGAGGGAAGAATGGCTGAACTGAGGTCTATCAGATTCTTGGTAATTGTTCTACACCACCAAATGGAGCGAGTTGCTCAAAGCCGAGTCCGTCTCCTTCCCAGAACGTTCCGAAAGAAAATGAATCTTGTTAATATCCTCGCAAAAGTCAGTCCTCTTTCACCAATCAAACGATGCTCTTTGTAACAGAGCTGCAAAGTACGTGGGGTTTTCAGCCACACTGTAATATTTTTATAGCCCCGCAGTCACCATCTATTCCATATACACAAACATCCGCGTACCCAGAAAATAATTGTGGATAATTCAATGTTCAGATTCGATAATGGATGCTCAAATAAATATGAGAATTCCAAGCAAATTTGTGCAAATGAAAAAAGATTTCCTCTGACATAATGGCATGGTGCAAGGCTGTGTGTAATGAGCTGTAATTTGTCTGGAAGAGCATTTTAAAGGGGTTGATCCATCCACTAGAAAGGGCTGCTGGCCGTTCCAAGCCTCACAGCACTGAGCCGGCCTGCCTCGTCTCGGAGGAAATTACACCACAAGCAGGCCAAATTTCTGACAACTTCCATAAATTACTTCAGATTTTCATATTTCAAATTTCATCTGCATTCATCATGTGAGTTTGACTGGGGAAGAAACGTCTAGGAGCAGCTCGGCTAGCATTCAGTGCAGCCGTCCCAGGAGCCTGCCCTGGGACGAGATAATTGAATTTCGTTTTGATTAGATTATTCCTGCTGCAGTCTACTGCCAATCTGAGGTATTGTGCCTTCTTCTCTACTTAACCTTCTTGCCCCATGCCTGCTCCAGCCTGCATGCAGCTCTCTGTATTGCAGAATATATTTGAACAATCAAAGTTAGGAGTTATTATTTTGCCTTCCATTGTCCATCCTTATAAAAGCACACATCCTTCACCAGGCTCCCTCTTCCCAGAAATCAGATTACTTCTTTTTTTTAAGTTTGTAATATTGTTTACCATTTTCAGTGGAAAGTGCCCTGTAATTTAGGTGGAAAATCTAAAATCATTACTAAATCTTGGCATGATGCAATAGACCATAAATAAGGATCATCTTTAAAACAACTATAATCATCACTCAGCGACACATGAGAGACTGAAAACAGGTGAATAATGAATATGCCCATCCATTAAACTAAAAATCTATTGTAAACCAAAGTTATTTTTCAGCCCTTTACCTAATGGTCAATGAAGAGAGCCCTCCGTATTCGGTCTCCCAAAGCAGGCTATTAGAGATTCAGAATGCAAACTCTTGGTAAACATGCAAAAGCTTAACCACTATTAACTTAGGAGAAATACTGGCACAACAGCAAAATAATCTGGGAAACAGACATAGGGAATTTAATTTGAAAACACGAAATGACGATTAACAGTAAATATGGACTGTGGCTATCTCTCAATGCCTAAGTACCCCCCCCCCATTTTTAGAAAATGACTACATTTATGAGAGATTCAATAACTAAAGAACACCAAAAATGTTTGTCACTGACCAAGTTAGAGGCAGGATTATTAGAAACACAGATGAATAAACAAAGCTAATGCTGTTTTTTTAAGTGATATCTATCACTTCCTCCTTATTGAGTTATTTCTTTAAACAATATAAGTTTTTTTGATGCCATGTGTCTGAACTGAGGGCTTTACCTTCTTTATTGTTCTCCATTTTGATGAAAAAAATTGAATTGGGGTCTGTTATATTGAATTTTGTTCAGTAAATATACTGAAATCATATTTTTGTTAGAAACTATCAATAAATCCAGTATAAGAAAAGTAATAAGATACAAATATGAACAGGACCTTTGCAAAGGAAATATTACAAAGAGAGTGAGCCCAGAAAACATATTAGGGAATGTGCTTTTCCCCTTGTGCTAGGAGAAAATGCAGAAGGAAGGACAGGAAACTGTGTTTTTTTTTTTAATACAGATTCCGTGCTTGAAATAAAAACAATTCTAAACACTCTATCACTGGCTCAATTGAATCCTGTTCCTGACCTTGCAGTTAAAAGATGCAATGGGTGTACACCTAAATCTTTTTCCTAAATTAAGATAAATTACTGAAGAGACATCACACTTGACAAATGACCATGATTTCAAGATTATGACAATTTGAAGTTTTCTTTGTACACATTCTAATAGAGTGCACACAACAGTCTCAATGTTTCTTAAAACCAATTTACTCACATGCGACTAAATTATCTATATTCAAAACTTTATTATGCCCTACCAGTAATATCAGGAAAAAATTTTCATTGCAAGGGTGTAACAAGATCTAATTTATCATTGCTATATCTTTTGATGCAATGGATGGTGTTTATTCCTCCTAGTTTTGGGCAATGTTGGAGGTCAAGAGAAAAAGAAGCATGTTGAATGTTTTTTTCTTTCTATTTGTTTAATTGAATCAATATTGTGGGCTAGAGAATGAATGGTATAGGAAGCAAAACTGACTTGAGTGACTCCATTCAGAAGATTCCTAGTAACCTTTGCTCACTCCAGGAAATTAGACATGAGCTGTCAGTCACTCCCAGTGCTAAAAGCTCCCACGGTATCTTCAATTTTGTATGTCCTCATGGAAGGAGCACCACAAACCCAGGAAATATTAATGGACAGTCTTTATTGACTTAGAATTTTGAACAATATTTCCCTTGAATATGGTCACCATTTTTTAAAAATATTCTGCAGGATTCTTTTTTCTTATTTATTTTATGTGCACTGGTGTGAAGGTGTCAGATCCCCTGGACCTGGAGTTACAGACAGTTGTGAGCTGCCATGTGGGTGCTGGGAATTGAAGCGAGGTCCTCTGAATGAGCAGCCAGTGCTCTTAACCACTGAGCCTCTCTCCAGCACCATGGTCACCATTCTTAAATAACTTTCCAATAAGTGAAATGTAAGAAGAAAAAAAGATGTGATTTGGCATTTGCAACTTGTCTTAAGGGTCTCAAACGTGTTCTAATAAAATTAAATGTGTGCCCTTTCAAAGCACTATCAAATCACGTTCTTGAAAATCACTGTGATTTAATGCTGGAGCCACTGGGCAGTTTGGCAAGGAAGTCTGGCAATTAAGCTTTTTGTACCCGGTATTCAAATTTGAGAATGTCACTTTATTACTTTGATTTTTAATTATGGACCATGTCAGCAGAAAGACTTCCAGTGAGTGCAGTTAAAAAAGAAAAAAAAAATTCCCTGTCTTTCCTGGAAATGGCAGTCGATGAGAAAAGCTGCATTCCTAGAAATGTCTAATTTATGATTGAAGCAAGAAGCTCCTATGGACCATCAGAAAGGTAGCTTTAAACCAGGGTGGCTCATATGGCTGGGTGCCTTTGGCGGTTGTGCTTTGGCATGGGATGTGGAGGAGTAGCCTGGCCACTTCAAGTCTTGTAAGCCGAGCTTCAGGAGAAATGCAATTAACTACACATTTGCTCTGTGGAAGGGTGAACTCATCGTTTTGACTGAGCAAGACTTTGGTTGCTGTTAAGGAGAATTAAGGCTTTACTATGGTGAGTCATTTTCCCAAGACAGACCCATTCTTTCACAGGAAAACTCCATAGTATGCTGAATAATTCTGAGGCTGTCACATTACATTATCTCCAGGGACCCTGTCATACAGCCTGCTGTGGAGTTATATTCTTGGAAGCCATTTTTTAAAAATGCCATCGAAGCAGGTGTTCTTGAATTTAAGGGCTCTCATGTAAGTGATGGTTGAACCATCTATGTTTCTTTATGCAAAGGAGACAATAATGAGGAGAAAGTAGTGGGAAAGGAGCCATTGGTCCCATTTTCTCTATGAACTTTACCCTTCCACTCCATGTAGACTTTTCCAAGCAACTATGAGGAAATACTTTGAAAAATCTGGAACCTCCCTACCACGGAAGTAGAGGAACAGAAGAAGGCCTGTCTTTGCCTTTAGGTTTTCACCTCTTTCATGTACTCAGAGAACCTGGATGCCAAATCAGACAGGTAGCTCTCTATTTGTGAGAGTGGAGATGGGGCCCAGATGGACCAATTTGTCCTGGAGGTGGTCTCTCTGAGTCCAGAGGAGGCGTTCTTTGAGAGACACAGGTCAAAAAATTGAGTTTCTATCATAAAGGTTTAGAAGTCATTCCTTATTTGTTCAATTCTAGGCTTGATTCTTTTAGTCCTTTAAGGAACATAAATTTGGGCTATAATTTTTTTTTATGGTGGATTTCTGGATATAAATTATCCCAGTGTAGTCCACCTCCCTTATCCTCCACTCAGTACCAACATTTAAGAAAGACAGTTTTCTTTATCTTCTTTGGGGGACAGGCTTATTTCTAGCTCACCCCTGATGGGGGAAGTACTTCTGTGTATGTTTATCTTACTGATTGTTAAATAAAATACTGCTTGGCCAATGAGACAGCAAATTAGACGGGACTAGGAGTCAAAGAGGATTCTGGGGAATGTAGTAGAGAAATGCTAATCCAGGCAGGAAGTGACATAGCAAGGAGACTCATATTTAAGTGAAGGAGAAACAGGAAGGGCTCTCTTTTTTCCCCTTGACTCCTGCTCCAGCGGCACGATGTGATCCACCGGCAAGGAGGGATGCCAATAAGGCGTCCGATAAGATAAGTCTTATAAAATATATAGGTTTATGATAGTTAAGACTGAGCTAACAGATGAGGAATCCTAGTCATTGGCCAAGCAGCTTTGAACCTAATACAAGTTTCTGTGTATTCATTTGGGCCTAACTCGGGCAGGTGGCTGTCGTAAAGCTCACACGTGGCGGTGGGGCTCAGGTGGCTTTTGGTGGAAAGATTTATCGTAACACACCCCTACCTTTCTCTCTCATCCTCAATGTCTCTTAAGGCTATGAAATCTCAAGCCCCAAGTCATGTGGGCTCAGTAAATGCTTCCCAGTGTGGTCCTCTGGATTCCTGTTCTATTTGGTTGCTTTCAGGTCTCATGATGTTGCTTATTTGATGCATTTGAGTATTTATTTATGGATTTTAAAAAAGTTAGGACTTTTTTTTTTTTTGAGACAGGGTTTTTCTGTGTAGCCCTGGATGTCCTGGAACTCTGTAGACCAGACTGGCCTCAAACTCAGATATATGCCTGTCTCTGCCTCCCAATGCTGGGATTAAAGGTGTGCAACCTGGTGAGTTTTTTTTCCTGCAGTTTCTTTTCTTTCCTCTTCTGTTCTTTCCTTCCTTTCTTCCTCCCTCCCCCTCTCTCCTTCCTTCCTTCCTTCCTTCCTTTCTTCCTTTTTTCCTTCCCTCCTTTCTTTTTTCCCCAAACAGGGTTTCTCCATGAAGCCTTCACTGTCCTGGAACTTGCTGTGCAGACCAGGCTGACCTCAGAAATCTCTTACAAAGTAACTTTTATAACTAAATTGGTATATTGGTAAGCCACTCTGGGAAACTGTGTGGTAGTATTACTGAAACTAGTCCTATGCACACTTCTGACCAACAACTGCATTCCTGGGTATACAGACCAGAGTAACCCCCTAGAGCAATTCTCCAGAAGATATTTATAAGGATGCCAACAGCAGCCTTATTCATACTAGCTGTGGGGGTCTCAATGAGAATACCCCCCATAGGCTCATATATTTGAGTCTTTGGTTCATATATTTGAGTCTTTGGTTCCTAGTTGGTGGAACTGTTTAGAAAGGATTAGGAGGTGTGGCTTTACTGGAGAAAGCGTATCACTTCGGATGAGCTTTAAGGTTTCAAAGCCCATGCCAGGCTCTAGTACCAAGCCTGCCTCTCTGCTGCCACCCTTCTTGCCACAATAGTCATAAACTAATACTCTGAAACTGTAAGCAAGCCTCTAATTAAATGCTTTCTTTTACAAATTGCTTGGTGTCTCTTCATAACAATAGAAAAGTAACTAAGACATTTGTTTTAACTAGAAACTTCCAAACATGGTCAACAGGAGAAGTTCTACTATGTAGACTACGGAGTATTTGTACTGTGTGTAATATTTAAACTATTACACAGAGACTGGGAATAAACAAGGTAAAATTGCATGCAATGAGATGACTGTATTGTAGAAGCACAACTAAAAAACCTAGACACAAAAGAAAGTGTACTACATTTCATTTATATATCACTCAAAATCAGCAAATTACTGTGGTCTCTCCTTTTCATTACTGGAAGGAAACTCCAAGGAGACATTTTGAAATTGTCATTATTATTTTTCATTCTGGGTTTTAGTTACACAGACCTATTTAGATAGTGGGAATTCACCAAGATCAAGCACAATGCTTAAGATATCTGCCCTTTTCAGACTATACTATACTTTCTTTTTAGAAGTCAATTAGAGGAAAAAGTGGTCAGAGTAAGTGGTTTACCATAGTTCAGATAACGAAAGGAAATTGTGTTTGTCTTGATACTATAAATCCTGCATCTGCTTGGCCCACAGTAAGTACTCAAAAATACTTGTGGAACTCATATTTAGACTACTTATGTACATTCAAGCCAGAATAAGCCTGTGTGTGTGCGTGATGTATACATGCACACACAATTATCAGTTGACCATCTTTTTTGTTTACATTAAAGAACCATTATATAATTTATATATACCTATAGAAATTCAATTGCCCTTCTAACAAATGTGAATAAAATAGATTGCTCTACTTTACTCACATGCAGAAAGCCAAGGAATTTAAGTGAAAGAAGTTCAAACTATTCTCAGTGTAGAAGGGACTAGAATGCCAGGAATGAATGAAAGCTATCTGTAAACATATATTATTTATGTTTTTTGATGGTTTGGCCTTAAAAATCGGAGTTCTTTGAACAACAGTAAAAGTAATTTCCCTAATGGGAAGGGATGGGGTAAAAGTCTCTAGAAAAGTTGGGATTATATCTGGACACAAAGACATTTTACTTGAGGAAGCTGAAGCGCATTACAAAAGTATGGTGGCCCTACAGAGACATGTCAGTCAGAGCTGTGCAACCCTGCCCAACCTCACATCCCCTGCTTTGTTTTTTCATTTGCAAAATGGGAAACAGGTTTCTTTCCAATTTAAATTCCTGTCATTGTGTAATATTATGTAATTGTTGGAAAAATTGGCTTCTGAATTGCTTTAAAATATGAAATCTATACCACTAAAAAGGAAAGGTGATGTTCTAATTTAATTTCTGTTATTGTGATAAAATGTCCTGACAAAAGGCAACACAGGGGAGGAAACTGTTTATTCAGCTTACAGTTCCAGGTTGTAGCCCATGGCTGAAGGGAAGCCAGGGCAGAACTCCAGCAGCTAATCACAGTCACAGTCACAGGCACATCGAGAATAAATATGTCCTTGATTGTTTGCTGGGTTGCTTATACTCGGCCAGCTTTTGCTCTTATTCAGCCTAGAACCCAGTTCATGAAATGGTGCCTTCCACATTTAGGGTGGGCCTGTCTACCTCAATTAACACTCAAGACAATTTGCCAAGACATGATCACAGGCCAGCCTTATTAAGAGTCTTCGATAAGGTAAGCAGATGATGAGACACAGTAGACCTTACTGTCTACTGCTCCATGGAGCAGATGGAAGGAGTGGAGGGGGGGGACTGGGATTGGAATGTTAAAAAAATAAATTAACAGAGAGAGAGAGAGAGAGAGAGAGAGAGAGAGAGAGAGAGAGAGAGAGAGAGAGAGATATTCAGAGAGAGAGAGAGAGAGAGAGAGAGAGAGAGAGAGAGAGAGAGAGACTCCTTCAAGGTGACTCTAGGTAGTGGCAAACTGACATGTTATTGTGGAATATTATTTTAGCCAGGCAAAGATGTGTTACTTTTGTTTATGTAGTATCTGCTTAATCATATAAAGATGTTTTACATTTGTTTCACCTTCCCTGCCTAAGGCACCTGATTGGTTTAATAAAGAGCTGAATGGCCAGTAGCTAGGCAGAGAAAGGATAGGTGGGGCTGACAGGCAGAGAGAATAAATAGGAGGGGGAATCTAGAGAAGGGAAGGGAACGAAAGAAGAGAACAAGGAGAAAGAGAGGGACACATCTGGGGCCGGAAGCCAGGCAGACATGAGAAGCAGTGAAAGTAGGACATACAGAAAGAAAGAAAAGGAAAAAGCCCTGTGTCAAAAGGAAGATAAAAAGAAACAAGTTAAATTAAAAACAAACAAACAGACAAAAAACCCAAAAAAGCTAGCCAGAATCGAGCCTATGTTAGGCTGAACATTCAAAACTAATAAGTCTCTGTGTCATGATTTGGGAGCTGGTTGGTGGCTCCAAAAGAAAATACCTGGTACAACGTGTATACTAATCAGCCCAGGTGGTTTACTAGCTACAGGCATAAAATACAATGATAACTTTGATGTTGCTTAGCAAAAGCCTTATAAAGGATTAAAGATGGTTCAGAATTAGGGTGTTCATTCATTACACTTTCCTCTGCATTTTGGTGATGATCACCATGGCAGAGAATGGATAGCTGGCTTTCCATTGAGCCTGTTTGCTGTTCCTTTTCCTGGGGGATGTGGCCAGACTCCCTTTCTTACTATTTATTTCATTCTTTCCTGCGATCTTGATGCTGAGGTGTGTTTCCCTGTAGGCTATTTCCTTTCTTCCCATAATGTGGAGTGTCTCAAGCCTAACATTAATAGCAGGCCTGCTGTGGGAGGGATTTCCACCAGGAATTGGTCAGCTGCTGACCAATCAGAAACACTCTTTTTTCTTTCCACAACCAAAAAGAAAACATCATATTTCATATATCATATCATTTGAGTTTAACTTGTAGACTGCCTATTTAATCAGACAAACCCTTAAAAAATTGAAATGCAACTTTAAAAGAGAAAATACAGATTGAAAATGCATTGCCGGCTTGGCCTGGTGGCTCAAGCTTGTCATCGCAACTACTTGGGTGGGTGAGGCAGAAAGATTGTACATTTGAGGCCAGTCTGGGCTACAGAGTGAGTTCAAGGCTAGCCTAGGTAACTTAGTGAGACCCTGTCTCAAAATAAAAAGTAAGGCCAGGCAGTGGTGGTGCATGTCTTTAATCCCAGCACTCAGGAGGCAGAGGCAGGCGGATCTCTGTGAGTTCAAGGCCAGCCTGGTCTCGAGAGCAAGTGCCAGGATAGACTCCAAAGCTACACAGAGAAACCCTGTCTCAAAAAACAAAAATAAATAAATAAATAAAATGAAATGAAATAAAAAAATAAAAAGAAGAAAGCTGGGAATATAACCTAAAGGCAGAACACTTGCCTGGCATGCATGAGGTCATGGGTCCAATCCCCAGGACTGCAAGAAGATAAAGAAGGTAAAGGCAGATGATGAAGCAAGCGAATAAGAAAATGGCAATGCCATCATTTCTCCTTGTAATTTGTGAAGAGCAGGGTTGCTAGCAAGATGGGATATCACTCTCTCCACATTCTCCAGGAACTGGACCAATCATCATGATTCTGACATTAGGGAAGCCTCAGGGTACAGCATCGAGGTTAAGTCCCCAATTTACTACCCAGTGCCTCCCAGTTCTTAGCCTTAAGATTCAGCTAATATCGTCCTTGCTAAGCCATCAGCAGTAAAGGGCGGTGGATAAGTGCTTTGTTTGGGGTTAGATTGCTCAGAGTTGGATCCTGGCTTTGCTATTTTGAGTGTAGGAACATGGGGTAAGACACTTACATTCTTTATGCTTTAATTTCCCCATCTGTAAGATAGGGGTGTTAATACCTCCCTGGGAGGCTACCGTGAGAATTTAATGTTAAGATGGCCATATTCACACCCACGGGTTTCACATATGGCCATATTCATGCTCACAGGTATCACATCTGCGGATCTGACAAAACACAGCTTGAAAATATTAGAAAAAAAAAACCTCTTCACTTATGGTGACCATGTGCAGACTTTTTCCTTGCCCTTTACTCCCTGAATAACACTATGACAGCTACATTATATTAAACACTGTAGAGATTGCTTAAAGATATGGGTGGATGTGCAAATAAGACATCATTTTATGTAGTTTACCCAGTAAGAGAGTAGAACATTAGTGGGTTTTGTATCTCTAGAGATATTCAAACTGATCTTTCTCAGTTACTGAGGGACAGAGGACCACACAGAGGACAGTGTGTAGGACAGAGCCTGCTACGGAGATGTACACATTTTTTTGTCATTGCAATGATTAACTAGAATGTGGATCAATGTTCCCCTACATTAAATGGCAATAATGCAGGATTCAAGGATGTTTGGCAATACTCTTTTGCACACAAAAATCAGAATCTGTACTTGACACTTTCTACAAGCACGATACCTTGTCATCCAGAAATTTCATTTTAGCCCATTTCAGTTTGTTCAGCATGTGTTGGTTCAATGTGAAATAATGCGATTCCATGATCTAACAGGTATTGCACTGAGAACAAACATGACATATAGAAAGAAATCTATCTTCTTTGAGTCTTAGAGTTGAGAGTTCATGTGTGAGGTTTCTTCTCTTCATAGTCAGGGAAACCCAAGCTCTGTGCACCAGGAACCTACGGCTAAGCCTGAATGTGCTTAACCGCAGAAATCCTGCCTAACCTCTTACTGCCTAGCTATTGGCTATTCAGCTCTTTATTAAACCAATCACAGTGACACATTTTCATACAGTGTAAGGGAATATTCTGCAACATCTTATTGTGTCTTTTAATCAGGAAAACAATTTGGACAGGCACTCTCACAATAAATATGTATTTGTTATATTCAGTATTCATACATAAGTATGCATATTCACTAGTGTTCTCATGTGGTATTAAATATGATACATACATAAAAGTGCTATTTTGACAGGATGGAGCAAGGAAAATAACTCATTGTATAAAATCTATTCCTGACGAGTGGTGGTGGTGCACACCTTTAATCCCAGCACTCAGGAGGCAGAGGCAGGCAGATCTCTGTGAGTTCAAGACCAGCCTGGTTTACAAGAGCTAGTTCCAAGACATGCTCCAAAGCTACAGAGAAACCCTGTCTTGAAAAAACAAAAAACAACAATAAATAAATAAATAAATAAATAAATAAAATCTATTCCTGTGATAGCTTCATACTACTAGTCAATACCTTAGGGTGCAGTCCTAGGATAAAGTTCATTGTTAGTTAGAGTAGAATATTAATTAATATTTTAATTAGGATAACTTCTTGATAATTTCAAAATGGTTTGATTGACATGTTAGATCTTTTCCTCTTTCCTTCCCCCTCCCCCTCACTTTTAATTAATTAACTAAATAATTAATTAACTTTATTTTAGTACAGGGTTTCTCTGTGTAGCCTGGCTGTCCTTGAATAATCTCTATAGACCAGGCTGGCCTCAAACTCAGAGATCTGCCTGCCTTTGCCTCCTGAGTCTGGAATTAAAGATGTGGGCCACCATCGCCCTGATCATTTTTATTTCTTGAGACAGGCTTCTGCTATGTAACCCAGGATGGACTCAAACTTCCAGTCCTCCTGCCTTATCTTAGTCTTCCAGCCTAATTCTCTTGAGTGCTGAAATTATAGTGCCTGGCCATCATCTCTTTTTTCTAAATGTCACCTTGTAGCTAAAGAAAATTCTCAGGGTGGGCTGGAAAGATGGCTCAGTGGTTAAGAGCACTGACTGTTCTTCCAGAGGACCTAGGTTCAACCACATAGTGGCTCATGACCATCTGTAATAGGGTTGGATGCCTTCTTCTGGAATGCAGGTATCCATGCAGAGCACTATACATAAAATATAAGTAAATAATTTAAAAACGTTTCAGGACTGGAGAGATGGCTCAGTGGTTAAGAACACTGACTGCTCTTCCAGAATACTCAGGTTCAATTCCCAGCATCCACATGGCAGCTCACAGCTGTCTGTAACTCCAGTTCCAGGGGATCCAACAGACATGCATGCAGGCCAAACACCAGTGCATGTAAAATGAAAATAAACTAATAAAAAGGTATGAGACCTGGTACTTAATCCATGAGACTGACCAACCTAACATTGCAATTTCAATATGTGTTCACAAGAAAGCATGAGAAGGAAGTGTCTAGATGCTCATGACCTGGGAAGACTGGCTGTGTGAGGATCCAACCATCTGCATACCTTGTTGCTCTTTCATCCTTTATACTGGGCTCATACCTTATAGTAGTAGTTACTGCATTGTGTTGGATTCCTGCCAGTGAGGAGAAAAAGAGAAAGTGAAGGAATACTGTTTTTCCTGGAAGAGCACAACTTGGAAGCTGTTCAAATTCTATTGGCCAAGCCTTAGTTAGTCACATGGACACCTCCTACCTACAAAGGAGCATGGGAAATGTAGTATTTGTTAGTGTCTAACTTCATGTTTCCTCTACTAAGGAGGGATGGTTTTGGGGGTATAAAGGCCATCTCTGATACACATGTTTCTTAGTATAGTTGTAAAGATTAAATAACATTTTTATCACAGAGCTTGCCCATGATTAAACAACAAATCAAAAGATAGCTTTTAGAATATTTTTTTATTAAAAATTTTTTTGAGCTGGGAGTGGTGGAGCATGCCTTTAATCCCAGCACTCAGGAGACAGAGGCAGGTGGAGTGGTTTGTCTCAAAAAATAAAGATAGAATTTTTTCTTTCTTTCTTTCTTTCTTTCTTTCTTTCTTTCTTTTCTTTTCTTTTCTTTTCTTTTTTTTTGGAAATACGGTCAAACTATGTAGCCCTCTACTCACTAGGTGGACCAGACTGGTCTCAAGTTCCACCTTCTCTATCTTCCAAAGACTGGGATGAAAAGCGTATGCCACCTTGATCGGCTTTACTTTTGTTTTATGTGTTTGTGTCTGTGACTGTGACTGTGCCACATGCATGTGTCTTTGCAGAGGCCAGAAGCTCTGCAAAGTGTCAGATCCCTGGAACTAGAGCTGCAGGCTGTCATCACTGCCTGACATGGGTGCTGGGAACTGAACTTGGGTCCTTTGTAAGAGAAGCCGGTGCTCTAAACTAATGAGCCTTCCTTCCGGCTCCCAAAGATCACTTTTATAATTAATCTGGAGATCTTGCCATTTCTCTTAAGCAAAGTGCATATTGATTGATTGCTCAATTCTGTAAGCAGGCACTGAGTACTGATCTTGTGGTGAGAGTGTCTGGGTATGTCATTAGCCATAAGTATGGGTTCTGAAAAGCATATGCATCATTATTTATTTGTAGAGCATAACTCTTACTCCTTCTATGTCTATGCTGTGAAGTCTCTGCATCACAATGAGTGAAAAATGGGAAAAAATTCCACTTTTTCACTGAGTATAAAAAAGAAAATAACAGGAGAACCTGGGGGAGTGCTCTTCCAAGGAACCAGAGATGAGAAGCAGGAGAAGTAAATGGGAAGTGCTTGGACCATGGAGGCAGAGGGACCTTGTATGTTGGTCAACTTTTGCTATAATAATTCTTAAAGGGGTTGGAGAGATGGCTCAGTGGTTATGAGCACTGGCTGCTCTTCCAGAGGATCCAGATTCAATTCCCAGTACCTGTATGGCAGCTCACAACTGTCTGTAACTTCAGTTCCAGGGGATCCAACACTCTAACACAGACTTACATACAGGCAAAACACCAATGCATATAAAATAAAAATAAGTCATTGAAAATAATTTCCAAAGCTGGTGGGTTAAAAAAAAGGCATGCTCTTGGGACTGATGAGTAGGAGTGAGCTCAAGAGGTCAAGTGACATCAACATCATGTAGTGCTTTCATAGCCACTCAACATCGAATTCACCAAAGCAAGCCACATGGATAAGACTAAAGTCAGTGGCTTGAGCGATGGTTTTCCAGGCAAGCACATAGATGTGAAAAAATAATCATCTTCAACGCTAGAATTTGAATTACTAACATAATGCACATAGGAGATGAAGAGCTTAGTCTTTCTCAGGCCTGTTTACGAATAGGGACCATAACTACAAGCTCCAAGTCTGCATGAACTAAAGGAGATATCTCTATGGAGCAGCTTCTCAGTGATGTGTGATTATTATTACACACATGTTAGTGTATTTTGCAGCCCACAGATCAGTTGGGTCGAAGTAGGTGAAGCTTTCAGATACTCAGTGTAGCCAGTGGCCTTCTCCTGGATGGGCAGCCTGACGGTGTGCTAACTGTGCAAGGACTACAATTTTATTTTCCTTCATTCATTCTTTTTGTCCCTCTTAATATAAGGTCATGATGTAGTGAAGCTGGTTTGAGACTGAAATGTAGCTCAAGATGGCTTCAAACTTGTGATGCTGTTGCTTCCACCTCCCAGCGGCTAATTATAGTTAGCGTCACTTTGTCAGTAATATCATCATTTTTCTATGCTGCATTAAAAACACTAGGAAAACTTAGAAAATAAAGCAACTAGAGGTTTTTTTGGCTTAATCTGTTTTAGTCCCAGAGGCATCTGTCATTGCTGAGAGATGGAGAGGTAGCCGGAGAGGCTGTCTTGATGGCTATGAAGTCACCAGATGAACAGAATTGCCCCTCAGAGCAGCTTCAAGAAAATTCCTCTTGTTGCTTTGCTGTTTTCCTCTCAATGACCCTAGTGAGGTCATGACCTGCTCCCCCCACCCCTGCAATTTGAGAAATCCCGGAGGACAGTGTCCAGAGCCCAGCTCTGTGTGACCAGAGCTGAGTTGAGTCTAAAAATATGTCTTGCTATAGAACACCAATTGTGGCTGTTTCTACAGTCGTTCTGGAGCTTATTACAAATCCATCCAAAAAGAAATTCCTGACATTGCATTGGTCTGGGAGTTGCTGGGGAGACAGGGCTATTCCACGTCTGGTTTATGATAGAGGTGGACTTGCAGGGTCAGGCACTGGGGCTGTCTACTGTCACATAGGCCAATGTGGGTATCACTGGCATCTGTCCTGGTTGTGGAGATACTGTTCTCCTCTTACCCACACTGAAACCTGGGAGAACAACCCACATCATTGGAAAGCATTGTCTACCCACTGCTTCGTTAAAACACCAAGCAAAATGTTCCTCTGCTGTACACAGGGGCATCTTCTAACCTTTGACTGTAACTTCCTCACCTCCAGCATAAGTATGATCAAGGTTTATTGTTCTACAACAAATAACAAAGTACAAAAAATAAATCACAACAAAGCAAAAAACAGTGCAAGACCAACAAGGAAAGTCAGAAAATTTAAATCAGGGGAATAGGACCAAGTTTCCTACCTTAGAAACAGCTGTAACATAAGTGATTTCATGGCATGACCTTTGGTTCACTCGGCATGGATTCTGCACCTTCATATTCATTGCTGAGATGGACATTTCTGGGAAGTCTTTTCTATGTGAGACCCTGGAGATACAATGATAAAGCAGGCCTAGTGTCTAGCCTCAGGAAGCTTACACAATTGGAGGGAAGTTTTAGAAACATTCTGACATTTGTGATCACCATTCTCTGGTCTTGCACTGACTGCATAAACGTGACCTGGAAATTAGACAGTAATTCTATACACATCTTTTGGATGCAGGATCTCCCTTTGTAGCCCCGCCTGACCTTGAACTCCAATTCTCGTGTCTCCACCATACTTAGATATACATTATAAAAGTCTCATTTATGGGCTGGAGAGATGGCTCAGAGGTTAAGAGCACTGACTGCTCTTCCAGAGGTCCTGAGTTCAATTCCCAGCAACCACATGGTGGCTCACAACAATCTGCTATGAGGTCTGGTGCTCTCTTCCGGTGTGCAGATATATATGGAAGCAGAATGTTGTATACATAATAAATAAATAAAATCTTTAAAAAAGTCCTGTTTATTCAGTACCTTGTCTTTAAATTCCTATGTCCAAATAATAGTCTCCCATTATTTTTCCAGAGAGGGAGAAATAAGCAAACAAACAAAACACTTGGTCAGCAGTGCAGTTACGAGAACAGGGAAATGGACCCACCTACACTGTTGATAGGGACCTAAATTGGTTCAGGCTTTCATGAATGGCAATCTGGTGACATTCATATGCCCTCTGATGGGAAAATTTTTTAAAAATAGATTATGGAATTGCCATACAAGGGAATATTGTAGGTGTACCATAGGGATACTTCAGAAGGAAAATGTGTTATTATATGAAAAGAATACTCCAAACGTGTGTGCATGTGTTCATGGGTAGGTACAGACCCATGAAAACCTGAAAAAAGAGACCATTAGTACTGGTAACCTCAGAACCAGAATCAGGGGATGGTTTTTTAGGATTTTCTGTAGGGAACTGCTATTATTTCTACCATACCAGGAGGTAGTGGAGGAGGGCTTGGAACTTCTGCTTCTTTGTTTGGCTTTTGTCTATGTACAAACACTTGCATGCATGTGTGTATGCATGTCAATATGTTGGGGGTCCATAAATGTGTGCAGTTGTGAATGTGCACATGCATGTCCACAGGTGTGGAGGCCAGAGTCTTCCTCAGGAGCCTCTGAGATAGTGTCTCTCATTGACTGGAATTTTACCAAACTGGCTAAGTTAGCTTAGCAGTGAGTATCCAGAGATTAGCCCATCCCTGCCTCCTATCTCCCCATGACTGGGGACTGTAGGCCCATGCCATCTACATGGCTTTTTACTTGTGTTCTGAGGATCTGAATTCAGGCCCTGCTTTGTTGACCAAGCGGTCTTTCTGGACCCATTTTGCTCTTTAATACATGAAAGAACTGGGCATGTGGCACTTGTCCTCCCTTCCTTAAGTCGCTTTGTTCAGTGCCTTATCACAGCAATGAGAAGGGAAACAAGCGCATTGGTATTTTACCAATGCAGACTTTGGGTAATGTAGACACTAGGCCTAGGGAGAGGTAGCTCAACCTTCAGTGTTCTATTTGTGCAAGCCATGAAAGTAATGGGGTAGCATAACCAAGGGGGAGACAATGATGTCAGCTCTTCTAAGCAAATTGTGTTTTCTTTGATGATTTGATATGGGAAATCAGGACCACAGGTAGATGAAGGATGGCATGCTAGGTACCAGTAGGCTGAGGGTGAGGCTGGCATTGGGGAGACCATGTGCCTTCATGCAGTTGGGTTGTTAGAGCTACAGAGTTGAAAAGGAATGAAAACCTCAGGTTTCCAAATAATAGTTGTTTCTTCTATTCTACATATTACAGATTTTAAAATATAGTGAGAAAGTAGAAAATTATATAGTGGACATTGTTGTTCTTACCGTATTTTCTTTAGATTTTCTCTCCTCTTCCCCCAGTTTAAATATATGTGTACCTTAGAAACCCACTCTGAACTCCCTCACCTTCCCACTTCCCTCTTCAGAGGTCCTCATTCCCATGTTTGCTTTAGAACAAACACAAAAAACATTACTCTCTTATCTCGGGTATTTTTTTTCTGGGCTTCTGTTGATTTAGCCATGTTATTGCTATCATACCTTATGCATTTTGATGACTGTATTGTATTTCATTAAACGTGCCGCAGTGTATTTGTCTACCCTCGCATTAATGAATGTTTAGAACGCTTTAGACTTTGCCTTTGTTTCACTTCTTGTAACTATGCCACAGTGGACATTCCTAAGCTTGTGTCCTTATCCAAGGTGTAGAGCTGGAAGTAGGGATTGCTGGGTCACAGGACAAGTAAGCATAACTAAGAATAACCAAATGGCTGTGCCAAGTTACAGACCCCCCTCCCCTTGATTAGGCATGAGATTCTGGACTGCAATTCTTTTCCTTTTTGCCAATTTGAAGGGTATGAGATGGGTTCTCCTTCATATATTTTATTTTCCTAGTTAACATGGGGGAAAGCATCTTACTATGTATTTATTGGCCATTCCCATTTTATCACGTTCTTAATAGGCTGTTAATTTTTATTTTGGTTTATTCTGAACTTCCCCCCATAAAAAAATAAGTAAAAGAAACCCATTAATTCTACATATGTTTCTTGAGTGGAAAATTGGGTGCTACAAAAAGAAAATGAAAAAAAATATAGACATTTCCATGCCAATACTCAATGTATGTTATTGCTGAAAATTTTATAGTACTTTTGATAGTAAAAAGAAGAAATTCTGTAGCAGTGCATCAGCAGTGTAGTAGGATGGAGTTGTACTTCACTTATATTTTGTTCTCAAGGTTTTTTGTTTTAAACAGATTTTAGTCAAAATATAAAATGACTTGGTTATAATTACTGTTGTATTGTCCCTTGATTAGTTAAACACAATGTGTGTTCTAAAGTTGAGAATAGAGAACAAAAGGAAATGGCTATTCTCCCTCAAGATTTCCTTACAATCCCTCTGCAGCAGGCCTTGTGGGATGGACCAGGACACACAGAGTGACTCATGCATTCACAGGGCTTCCGAGCACCCCCTCCCCATCATGGCGCGCCTTTCATTAGTTTTCACCCAGCTGGCCCGAGTTGCACAAACAAAATATTGTATAAGATCAGCCCATTGATGGTAAATTCGGGACAATTTTTGAAAAACTCTTGCCAAGTTACATACTGACCTCAGGGTCTTTAAACCAGCCAAAAATGTTAAGTAAAAACTGAATTAAATCTATTATCACAAATGTGTGCCCTATAATCTGATGAGCCTCCCAGATGTCCAGCCTGAGACCATCTGCTGTTTGTCTGTGGGTACACACTCCAGAGCATGTGACACTCTGAGGGCAGCAGGGCCACAGTGCAGAGCTGGCTGGCTCTGGGCCGTTCCTGCCCAGACATGAAGCAGGCAAGGAAAAGGACAAGTAAGAGGTCTCTGTTTTGAGAGTTGTTCTTTTTGAGGTCATCTTTTTCTTTCTATTTAGTGGATCAGTTGATTTCTTTTTGGAGCCTAGTAGCTTTCCCTAATACACAACAATGAAATAGCTATTTCTCTCTCCAAGGCACCAGAGTGATTTCACATACTGTAAAGAAACCAAAGCTAACAACAAAATCTTGGGATGTTGGTATCTAACTTAGGCTACCATATTCATTATATTTTGTCTCATGCCAGAAATCCCAGATATGGACTCTCAGAAGGAAATACTTGCTTAAGAGGTTTATTGGGAAATATTCTCAGAAACAAGAGATTTAGAAAGAGTGAGAGGGTTGGACAGAGAGACAGTGACAATTGAGGCTTCCAGCACACCTGTAGGAGGCTTGGGAGTTAGACAATGAGATGATTAATTCTGGGTGTCAATTTGGACAATCTCTGGTACCCATTGCTCAAGATCTATGTTGCTGTTTTGCCAAAGATGTGATTAATACATGAACCAGTAGACACTCAGTTAAAAAGGATCCTTTCCACGGTGTATGTGGCCCTTATCACATTAGCTGAAGGATTTCAGAACACACAGAAAGGTTTTCCAAAGATGAGATTCTTGAGATTACAACATAAAATCCCTACCTGAGTTTGTAGCCTGTTGTCTTATGGGATTCAGATTCTAGACCCAAGACTGCAATATCAACCCGTCCCAGAGTTCTCAGCCTGGTGGCCATCCTATAGATTTCAGATTTTTCCAGCACTCACACTTATGTGAACCAAATGCCTTAGCTTTGCCTGGTCTCCATCTCTCCCTATCTACCATGCCTATGTCACAGATCATGAGGATCAATGTGATGGCTCTCCTATTATGCTTTCCTAAACTCCACCCATCTGCTCCCCTCCCATGCTCATTCCTTTACAGTTTGGTCTGTGGATGCTTTTTCAATGGCAGGGAGGAGACGTGGAGAGGACACAGGATGTGCACAGCCTAAAACATCTGTTCACAAACCCTTTACAGCAGTGGTTCTCAACTTGTGGGTTACAATCACTTGTGCTCATGGTGGGCCGTGCGACCCTTTCACTGGGGTCACCTAAGACCATCACAAACACAAGATATTCACATTACAATTCATAACAGCAGCAAAGTTAAAGGTCTGAAGTAGCAATGAAAATAATTTTATAGTTGGGGGTCACCACAACATGAGGAACTGTATTAAAGGGTCACAGCATTAGGAAGGCTGAGAAACACTGCTTTATAGGAAACACTTGCGGATCTCTGTTACAGAAAATAGCCATTTTAGACGTAGGGTCTGTCATTTACTCCTGAATTACTTTTTTGGCCATGGAGCATATCCATCGAGTCTGAGCCTTTTTGGTTTATTTCTTCTGACATTTGGTACCCCACTATGGGTCATCACTCTGCAAACTTGCTAAAGTTGTCCCTAATACCAGTGAGTCAGAGTGAGAGACAAAGAGTTAAATTCCTGACAGGCAGACACATAGGGAAAGGGGATACAGATAAATAATAAAGGTAGCACATGCATTTAATTCTAACGCTTGTGGGGCAGAGGTAGACAGATCTCTACGTGTTTGTGGCCAGCCTGGTCTACATAGTGAGTTCCAGGACAGCCAGGGCTATGTAGAGAGACCCTATCTCACAAAAACCTAAATGATGATGATGATTGATGATGATGACAAACATCTGGCTGTACCCTCACCCTCCTGATGCAAGCTAAAGGCCTGGCAAGCTCCAGTCAGGAGCCCCCCAACCCCAGCCTTCTCTGGACTTTGCCTGCTCTTATGCTTACTGGGTCTGATTAGCTTTTTGTGTTTCCATCTCTAGGGAATAATTGTCATTTGGGGAATAATTGTCATTTACTATGCTGCCAAGGGCAGACCCTTTGATTTTCCAGAATTCAGGGAAGTTGGTGGCAAATAACCCTCAGGGTTTCATTGTTTTCACAACCCATCAGTCCTTCAACATCCAAGTTTGATTCTTTGGTCCTTGTTTTGATCATTTCCCCTGAGCGACTCAAGTGTCTAAAGGAAGGTCACTCACTGTCAGAGTTCTGAGGCAGCTTAAAGAGCCTGGAGACAGAAAAGGGGAGGCATCTATCTTAGACAGGCATCTACCTTAGACATGTTTACTGGCACACACACGGTAAGGGAGCATAACTTTAACCCATAGGGGCAATGGAGAATAACTTCAACCTGAAGAAGTTGAGCCATCTGTTAGTGGAAAAAGATGGCTGAAACTCTCTATAGGGGCAGAAATGACTGTAGCCATAGTTTCTTTCTTAGTCCCTTCCTTCCAGAGTTACCTTGCGTGGCTGCAAGGGAAGCTGGGAAGTATAGTTTTTTAGCAGGAAACTGTCATTCCAAATTCTAGGGGGATATTTAAAAAAAGGTGTGTGTGTGTGTATGTGTGTGTGTGTGTGTGTGTGTGTGCGCGCGCGCGCGTGCGCGCGAGGGCATAGATTCTTAGCTGTTTCCTGCAGAGGAGGGTCTTTGTTGGAGATGGGTAGTTCTTGGTCCATTGAAGAGGGGAACCCTCTGGTCATTTTATAGGGTGAGAGCCATTGGGAGCGCCTACGTGGAACACTTTGTTTAGATATAGGAGGAAGCTAAGTAAGCAAAACACTTAAAAGACAGGGCATAAGTATGAGAATAATAAGGAGGAAAGGAGTGATCAGAGGGAGGAGCCAGAGTGATCCAGGGGAGGAGACAGAGTGGTTCAAGGGAGAAGCCAGAGTGATTCAGGGGAGGAGCCAGAGTGGGAGGAAACAGGAAACCCACATAGGAGGAGGCTTAATGTTGAGTTTTATCTGGTCCCAGTGTCTAGGAGCTCATTTCAAACCAGTTAGGATTTGTTTGTGTGGAAGCATCATGGTTTGCCGAGGACAGCATACATTCTAGAGCTTTTTTATTTTCAGGTACTGCAGCAGTCAAGGAGTAGAAGGATGTTAAGCTGATCTGAGATTTCTCTAAGGTTTTTTGAGAGCTGGTGAGACACAGAGGTTAATCAATACAAAGAAGGCTGTTTTAGTTGAAAACAATGCCCAGAGTGGCAAAAAGAGGGATGTGGTGGATGGCCCATGGCTCATTAGTTCTGCTTTCAGAGGTCACCTGATGCTTTTAGGGGCTTGGGGAGGAGGGCAGGGTGCTGATCTCTTGTAACTGCTTCAAGCTGACAAATGGTTGATGAGGTGGGCAGCAGTCAGACTTCTCTGGATGTCAGGGCCCATAAAAATGGCTTTCCTTCGTCTCGGCTTAAGGTCATAGAGTTCAAAACTATCCTTACTCTTCCAAGGTTAAAGTCATAAGACCTAAAAGTCTAAGGTGTGGTTACTATAGGATGTTTGATCTTAGGCGTGGATGTCTTATCTAAGTAAATAGAGACTTGCTCTGAGGTGGGTTATTCTTGACCTTCAAGGCCAGATAATGAGAGATTTGGTCTAAGGTGTGGTTACACAATGTTGGGAAAATTAAGGGAAAAAGTCTGTTTCTTCTTTGTATCTTGATAAAGAAGTCTTTTGCCATGTTCCCCTTTTGGCTGGAGTATTTAAGAATGTTAAAGAATAAACCCGGGGTGTCCAGTATTCATTGGATTGCCCTCCTGACTCTATTCTGTGTCTCTCACTCTCTTCCTTAGCAGCTTTACCCTCAGTTTCTTAATTAACACTCCCTTTCCAGGCACAAACACAAGTTAATACAGACTGGCACCACAAAGATGGCTAATACACCCAGAAAGAAGGTCCATCCAAGGGGCCATGATACAGTTGGGCAAAGATCCAGAACATAAGTTAGGAGGTAGTAATTGTAAAATCTTGTAGAGAACACTGAGAGACAAAGTTAATGAGGAAAAATTTTGCATCAAAATTAGCATAAGTTAATATAAGATTAAATATAAAGTTAGCATAAGGTTCAATGTGATTGTAGAACTGGCTGAATACCAGAGTTCTGTAAAAAGGATATGGTAACTATAATCAGCTGTTTGTTTACATCAGACTCCTGCATAAGGGACAAGTACCAGGAAGTCTTGTAAAAGAAGTCAGTCAGCAACTAATTGACAGTTTAAAAGAGAAATAGAATCCACAAGTCATTTTTATAGGATCATCTAGCAAAGTTCCAAAGACACCGTTTGCATGTTCTGAATACATTTCCAAAGATGTGTGTTTGATGACAAAGTATCTGGCAGCCCCCTTTAGTCAGCCCCTGTGGGCCTTGTTAGCAGAGAAGGCTATGCTGCCTGAGGACAGAGCTCTCAGTTTTCAGAATTTAAGGAAGTTGGTGGCAAATTCCCTTCAAGATTTTATTGTTGTTTTCACAACCCATCAGTCATTTAACATCCAGTATTGATTCTCTGGTCCTCATTTTCATCATTTGCCCTGACTCAAGTGCCTAAGATAAGGTGCCCACAAATGCATTCCCTTCCACTTGTCTCTTGCCACATTTCACCAGTTGCTCTGTTACAGAACACAAGGAGCTAGCAATCATTTACCTACCACCTACACTGAGCTCTTCTGTGTCAGCCCGCTAATGGGTGGTCTAAGGCTAAAATTTTATTTCAGAGTCTGATCCTTAACTTAGCCCCCCAGAAACAAACTCTAGCATGAAGGTTTTCTATGAAAGCAGACGGGAGCTGGCATTGCTAAAGAGACAGTCAGGTTGCTCACCAGACGAAGGGCAGTAGCGGGCTTTTATTGATTTTCTAAGATGTGCTAACATTTGTTAGTTTTTTATAGTCCATGTACAGTTTCAAATATTTACGTTTGTTGTTGTTCTGAGAATTCTGGCCTTGAAGTGTACTGACCTCTCTATGCTCTAACTGGTGGGAAACTAGCATCAAATCACACAGGTAGAGGGAAAGAGGAATTGCCTTGGAAGAAGAGGATTTAAAGGTTCTGCAAGTGTGTTTAGGGGCTCATGCTTGCTTAGAGACACAATATGAAAAGGGGAACGAGGGAGAAGCCAGCATGTAGCCACCAGACACTGTAGTCCATGAGGCTGTACAGTCATTAACATGGCAAATCCGAGGGGCTTCGAGTTGGCTCTTTAGTATCTTTCTCTGAGATTGACCCTGAATGTCTGGCTACAATCAAGAGAATAAAATGATATTTTAAATTGAACAAAATATTTACTTATTTAGTTTTGTGTATGTGTATACAGGCTGTGTGTTTGTACACATGTGTGCAGTACCCAAGGAAGCCAGAAGAGGGTGTCAGATCCTTAGAACTGTAACTCCAGTTACACCTGTGTGGATGCTGGGAACCAAACCTGGGTCCTCAGCAAGAACAAATGTTCTTAACTGTTAAGCCATCTCCTAGTCCCAAACATGCACTTAAAAAAAAAAAAGTCTTCCTAATGTTGAGTTGCTTTGAATGATCTGACAAATGAAAATAGGTAGCATTTTAGAAAGAAAGTTGGGGCTTTTTGTTTGTTTGTTTTCGAGACAGGGTTTCTCTATATTGCTTTGGAGATTGTCCTGGAACTTGCTCTGTAGACCAGGCTGGCCTCGAACTCACAGAGATCCACCTGCCTCTGCCTCCTGAGTGCTGGGGTTAAAGGCGTGCACCACCAACACTGGCTAATCAAATTCCTTTAAAGTCTGTGCTTAGGAACTGGAGGGATGGCTCAATGGTTAAGAGCACTGGCTGCTCTTGCAGAGGACACAGGTTCAATTCAAGAACGTTTCACTATACTAGAAAGTAGGAGGAGGGGATGGAGTCTACATCTTGAGATGGGTTTCTTCTTTAAAAACAAGAAACCCAAAGTATTGCTTTGTGAAAGTCTACTGATTTGACTTTATGTTAAACTGCTTGGACTTGGTTGGCAAATTTGTGTGTACACACATGTGTGCCTATAGGTCAGAGGACAACCAAGTGTGTCAGGATTTCTTGTTGGCCTGGCACTTTTTGGAATAGGTTAGACAGGCCCTGACTAGAAAGGACCCAGGGGTCCCTCCATGTCTAACTCCCATCTCCATATTGCTAGCATTACAAGTATGCACCACACGACAGCCTTTCATACAGGTTCTGGGGGCAGAACTCTGGTCCTGGTGCTATGGAGTAGGTGCTGTACAGGCTAAGCCATCTCCCTGGCCCAGTTAGTAGTTTTAGAAGTAGGGTATCACTGTAGCCCATCCTGTCTTTGACCTTGAAGTCCTCTTACCTCAAGATCCCCAGTGCCAGGATTACAGGCATGTGTCACCGCACTTAGAACTTTATCTGGCAATGTTTGGTCGGTTTGTCTAGTGTTGGACTACCTGGATTTGATTCCAGACTGCCCTTTGTTAGCCATGTATCCTTGGATAGGTCACTTCAGCTCTTTTCGTCTAAGTCTTATCTGAAATGTGACTGAAGAACACCTTCTCAGAGGACTGGAGAGATGGCTCAGTGGTTAAGAGGCCTGGCTGCTCTTCCAAAAGATCAGGATTGAATTCCCAGCACCCACATGCCAGCTCACAATTGTCTGTAACTCTAGTTCTAGGGCATCTGACATCCTCACATAGACATACAGCCAGGCAAAACATCAATGCACATAAAAAATAAAATGGAAAAAAAAAGAACACCTTCTTATATAGCTTTTGTGACTATTATTTAGTATTGGCAGAGTATTTACTTTTAAAATGGTTTATTTTAATCTTATTTATTTATTTATTTGTGTGTGTGTGTGTGTGTGCTCAAACAAATGGGGGTGCCCATGGAGGGCATTAGAGGGCATCAGATCCCATAGAGCTGTGGTTCTTAACCTCCTAACGCTGTGACCCTTTAATACAGTTCCTCATGTTGCAATGACCCTCAACCACAAAATTACTTCATTGCTTCTTCATAACTGTAATTTTGTTACTGTTATGAATCATAATGTAAATATCTGATATGAATGATATCTGATATACAACCCTCAAAGGAGACTCAACACATAGTCTGAGAACCACTTCCTTAGAACTTAAGTTACAGATGGCTGTGAGCTGCCATGTAGGTACTGGAATTGAACCCAGGACCTCTGTAAGAGCAGCCAGTGCTCTTAACTACTGAGTCATCTCGCCAGCCTTAAGTAGTTAATTTTAAAAAGAAGAAGAGGAGAATGAGGAGGAGGTAGAGGATCCAAATTAGCATACTTCTTGTGTCTTTCCATGAGATGCCCTATGCCATGTTAGGATGCATGAAGAAGTCTTTCGTTTTATGTTGGTACTTTTTAAAAATGCCATGGTGTTTTGCCTGCATGTCTATGCATTGCATTCATGCCTGGTTCCCATGGATACCAGAATAGCACACTATATCCTCTGGAACTGGAGTTACAGGTGATTGTGAGCTGCCATGTGGATGCTGGGAACCAAAACTGGGTCCTCTGTAAGGGTAGTGAGCGCTCTTAGCTTCTGGGCAATCTTTGTAGCCCCATATTGGCACCCTGATTTGGACATCTCAGCTTCCAAACCCCTTAGTCAAACACAGCTCTGATCTTTGTAAGTTGACAGTCTATGATATTCAGTTATATAACATAAAAAAAAAAAAAACCCGGAAGAAGACACTGTGTGAATATGTGGTGGCTCTTGCTGTTACCTGGTCTAATAGACTTTCTTCTTCTGCTTAGCATTAATGCTTGACTTCTACGTTTAGACGAGATGGCTTTTCAAGTCTACATTGAAGGTAGCTACATCTTAGGTGGTAACAGAAGAGGACTCATTGTGAGGGTTCCAGGCTGTGGAATAATGGCTGCTTCTACTTAAAGGGTTCCCTTTGCCTCTTTGCCTTCTTGCCTGCTAGCCTACAACTGAGAAGTGATGGCTGCAGCTACAATGGCCATCCTAAATCATGAAGGCACAATCACATCTCACTGAAAATAGCTGCGGAAAGGACTGACTCCGGTCTCTGGAAACACAGTGCGACTCTCACTCATACCTGCCAATCACAGTTATATTGGAATTAAACCAAATTTCTCTTGGTTAAACTCCTGTTACTTTGATTTGTGTTGTGTGAAGCCAACATCTCCTGATATGTAAGTATACCCACCAAATAATTAATTGTTCATTTTGTTACTTATTGAATCCTCACTCTGTATAGATGCTGAAGAGTTATGGCAATCCTTGAGAAAAATCATCTCTTCAGGCCAGTCGGTCTCATGAAGATGAACTGTGGCTACAATAAACTCAAAAGAAAAATTAAGCAAAATGACAATTTGAAGTCTTCCCATGCTTTAAGATGAACCTGTCTAGTAATCTGCAAATTCATACTTGCCCAGAGAGAATAATGAAGCCGCCCTGAGCTACTTTCAGCCATAGTAGTTCTAGTATTGGGAGAGCTCTGGGGACTTACTTTGCTTGCTTTCTCCTCACTGACTCCAAAATTTTTCCTTCCTTTCATCTTTTGATGGAAATGGCACTACTAGTTAGCTGTTAGCCTCACGTGAGTTGTGTTTTATCTCTGTGACTAGGATGTTCTTGTAGAGCTGGCTATCTCTTTAGGTACTGGGGAAGCAGAAGCAAAAAGACACCAAGGAACCATGATAGCAACAATCATAGAGGTTCCACCTTTAAACACAAATTAGGCAGTCCTTCTAGCAGGCACATAAATGCTGCCCAGACAGATGAAGGCCAGGCCTATCTATGCAAAAAGAGAACTGAGTGTGACTTCAGAAGGCTGCAGCCACTCAGTCATAACTGAACCTCAGTTACTGACTTGGTGCTGAGTATGGTGGGGTGGGTCAGAGTGGTCCTGCCCTCTTGTTGCTTAGAGTTAGAGATCGTTTCCCCCTTTCTCCTCTGAGACAAATGAAATTCCCATCCTATCTTTACTTTAAAATTGTACAGATATGGTATGAACGAATTTTGATGCAAGTTACGGGTCAAACTGCCTCAATTTGACCTTTGACTCAGGGTAACCTCAATCGTAAAAATAACAGATGAAAAAAAAAATTAAGGGCCATTGGTTGACTCTAAGGGTAAATTAGCTTGCCACCAAGCCTGAAGACTTGAGTCTGAACCGTAGATGTAAGAGAACTGATTCCTGAAGGTTGTCCTTGACCCCCCTTAATCCCCCCACACCTACACCATGGTACATATGTGCCTTCCCCACATACAAATAAAATAAATAAGCAAATAAATACAAAAGAAAAAGCAATGGATTAATTTTCTGGAGAATATGTCACTTTACATTAGCCACGTTTGGTATATTTTCACAGCTCAGAGAGACGTGAGCCATAACATTCATTTATTTCTCTACAAAAATATTCTTCACCACAGAAATGCAACCTAGGGTACTAGATAGGGAAAACCCCACTGTGCCAAGTTCCCTCTTGCCACCCCCCCCCCGCCCACTTCCTTCACAGCACCCTCACATACTCAATGGACATCATATTTACGAGGCAGGATTTGTTGTTGATTATTTCAGTTGTTCGGCATCTGAAGCATAACTGAGATGAAGTGCGGGTCACTGAATAAAAGGCCAGAGACTTGTATTTTTCCTTCAGCAGCAGCCCTTGAATCTTTCAATTTATTGCTAATAGATTAAACACATTACCATTTTGTCTGTTTCCTACAGCCTCAAATCTGTTTGAAGCGTTAAAAACACCTCATGTAAACTATATTTGTGTGTTCATATTTCTTCCCAAACAATGTTGATTTGATGTCATTTCTTCTGGGCTCTGATAGGGGAGACGTTGCACTTAACTGGCTGGATTGAAAACAAAGAGAAAGGGAGCCGCAACAAAACAAGCAGAAAGGGTTGCCTTCTTCTTACAAGGGGAGGGAACCAGAAGCCAGATCAACAGTTGTATTTTTTTCAGTTCATTTGGGTTCTCTCTCCCACTCCCTGACCCCGATCGAATTTATTTTTGCATTAAATAATTCAGCTCCCTTCCCTTTGTCATGGGCTGTATTTGGGGAGATGAAGACAAACTGCTTAGACCTTGAAAAGCACATGGGTTCCTCGCTTAGATGGCGTCTGTGTAGACTCTGAACTCCCTCCAGTTCTATAGGGAAAAAACAGGGCCAGGTGCATTTCTTCACAAATCGAATTAGCTGCAAGATGCCACATCCAATTGTGGCAAATTGATGTGAGAGTTTGTGATTTCTGCAGCGGCTCTTACAGCAGAGGTCAGCAGGCAGAGCCACAGACACCAGGCAGGGGGTGCAGCAACTTGTGGTACAGGCTGCTCTGACAATAGCAGGGAAGATGTAAAACGCAATCAGCTTTTTGAAAATTGCAAGAGAATCCAGTTGTAAGTATGTATTCTAATCGGATTTACTGTGCCATCATTTACCTATTTAGGATGTTAACATAACATTATGCTTAATTGAAAAACTGGGTAGTTTTCTATTCAGATGGGATTTTTCCAGTAACTTCCACCCCCAATCTAAGCCACAGTCTAATCAGGGACAAAATATAGGATCCTCTAATCACATAAGCAGACAACAGTCTTTAGATTTCTGAAATAAAATTTGCTTATTTACTACTGGAAATCAGCTAAAAATGTTGACATGTGACAAATTTGCCCTTCTCCATTGTTGTTTTTAAAGATCTCCCCTGACATTAACAGGTTTACATCATGCATTATGACATTTAATTAGTCATAGTTTATTTAATTAGCATGGTAAGACATCTAGAGCAATACAAAGATTTTCTGCAAAGCCCAAACAGGAGGCAGCAGTTCTATACATTGTGGAAGCTGGCAGATGCAAAACAGACCGCCTAACCTACAGCTGTGTTCCTGATTATCCCTCAAAGACTGCCCTAGCAGAGAACTGGGAAAACATTAAGATTGTATACGCCATTTTAGGACCCTTTGTCAAAATTTGTCTATAGAAGGGATATGCACAGTCAAGCCAACTTAATCCAAGACACATCTCTGCAAGAAATTCCTCTGCCCCAGCAAGGCTTGGAATCTACCTTCAACATTTTCAGGTAGATTTATTCACCTATGAATAAATAAGCCAGTGAGTTGGTACCACAAAGGTAGTATCCTGAGGTTGGAATCCTTTCTTCTCACAGCTTTTCTTTACTTCTTATGGACTTCTGACGGGAACTGATGATTTTCAGTACACTCTAAATTTAATTCTTGATTATGTTGAACAGTCATGAAGGTTTATATAGGAGGCCAAGCACTAAGTGTGCTTGTGCATTTTATCCCCCAAGACACAAATCCATTGCTGTTCCCATTCATTAGATGGTGTAACTGAGACTCAGGGATAGTTTTCCACAGCTTACAAATATGTGACAGAGTCAGAAGTCAAGCCCAGTCTTGGAGCAGATCCAGGGCCCTGTTGTAGAACCACAGGTTCTCTAGTGTTAGTGAGATGTACCTTTAAAGCATTTTGTGGGACTCTTTCCATGGATATGAACCCCATATACATGTAGTCACTTAAACTACTCCTCAGCCCCCTCATGAATGGGGAATACAGATGTCAGTTTTATGCCAAAGCACCAGGACTCCAAGTGCATTAAGAAAATCATCTCAATGTAGCTTTTCCTAATGCAGAGTATTTTAAGAATGAAACGAGGCAGATACAATGGCAGAGGCGCCACCGATTGAATAAATATCACTTAACCAATTACCAATTATCCATGCTAACGAAGGATGAGGCAGAGTCCTGGTAATTAAAACCCCAAATAGACTGAATGTTGGTTTAACCAGCAATTCTTCTTTTGCAAGAATGTCTAAGGGACAGCCATTAAATGACTGATCTGAGTTTTACTTGCCTGCCCCCACCTGCCCACCCTCTGACTGGGCTCTGATGGGCAGCAGAACGGTCAAAGGGCAGACAGCTGGAGGGAAGTCAAAGGGAGTAGGGGGGACCCACAGAGTGGAGACTTTGCCCCTGGATAATTGAGAGTTGATTGGATACACAATGGCATCCCATTGTCTACTTCTGGTTTTGGAGAAGGCCACAGACAAGTTTGACATAAGTAGCTCCCGCCTGGCCCTTCCTCTCCTGGGCCAGCTGTGGGCATTCACTGGTGACAACCATGTTCAGCACATTCCTGGCTTTACTCCTCTGTTCTGAGAAATCAAGGTTTGCATTAGAAAGTTCTATCATATGGGAAGGGAGACTTTGTCATTTTATACAACATCAGCCTGGGTTAAAGCCTCTGGAGATAGTTCTGGAAGGGAAAGTTGAGAGGCATTTTCTGATCCAATTTGATTGGATGTCAGGAGCTCCAGCGTTCACCACTTCATGGGCCTTCACTCCACCTGCTGACTTGCTGGTGCCTTCCCACTATCCTTGTCCTGTGTTCCCCCCTCCTACTCCACTAATACCTTAGTGTTTCATCTTCTTTCCTGTGTCCTTTGCCTTATCCCTCACATCAGCAACACTAACATCATAGTGCATGTAACTAGAGCTGGCATTCTAGGTCTCTGTGGGACTTGACCATGGCAGACACAAAACCAATATGCAACTGGATGTCTTATCATAAGTTGTCCGAGCCACCATATTGCTGCCTACTTGGCCTCCTGAGCTCAACCTTTAGGAACCTCTTCCTTACTTTCGGATCTTCTATGCCTCAACAACTAAAGCAGTGGTTCTCAACCTTCCTAAGGCTGAACCCTTTAATGAAGTTCCTCATGTTGTGTTGACCCCCAACCATAAAATTATATTTGTTGCTACTTCATAACTGTAATTTTGCTACTGTTGTAAATCGTAGTGTAAATATCTGATATGCAACCCCTGTGAAAGGGTTTTTTGATCCCTAAGGGGTCATAACCCATAGTCTGGGAATCACTGAACTAAAGGGTTAAAGATGGACACTTCGGAGGATCTCCAAGACCTTGTTTGACCTGGCATACAGTTGGCATCTATTCTAAAGGTTTGGTATGTTTGCATGTTCCATCAGAATGACAATCTGCCTCTCAGGGATACATATAAAGGTCTCTGAGGAGCCCAAGTATAAAATGTTAATTATTCAGTAATTTACACATTGCAAGTTGTTTTGGGGTATTGTGAACTTGACTCTGCTCTATGGGTTGGTGTAATTTGCAAAAGTGGTCCTAAAAGAAGCTCACAGATCTACCATATTTGAATACGTTCTCTTCTCTATACAATGCCCTTGCTGATCACATTTTAGCTGGCACACTGGCATTGACCTTATCTTATTGTATATCTTCATGTACCCTTTGTCTATTGAAGGAATCTCACGCTTCCCTGTGTTCTCATGGAGGGTGTACCTTCCTCTGTCACAGCCTTGTGTGAGAGCTGTTGACTAACCCATTATTATCATCTACAGCATTGGAAAGATGCTGTACACACATTTAAAGGAATATTCCACAACACAGGAAGCATTTAAGGGTATTTGAGAGATGCCAATAGTTGTGCCTCTCACTCCCAGAGATGCTAATTAACTGGAAGAGGTGATATCTAATACCTAATACCTCCTCCACATGGTTATAGAACCCTATTATATTTGACAGCACTGGTTGTGTTTCATTTGTCTTTGTAACCCATGCACACAGCATAGCACATGGCAAATAGGAGGTGCTTAGTGCATAGATTTGTTGACCTATTCCCAGCAGATGAAAAATGTCTATAGAAAGGAGAATGCTAGGTTTTCCCCAATGTTAGTTTTCTTTCCACAGGAGAAGTAGTAGACCATACGGCTGTAGATGCAGGGCTGCTTAGGGGGAAAAACTACTTCTAGCTTCTTTGGTAGTATGAGAGACTAGTAGTCAAGTCCTGGTCAACTGGATATGATCAGAAATAGTGGGTGCATTTCCCAGGTCATGCTCTTCAAGAGTGGCCTTGTACTTCTGTGTCCCCTTCTCCTACTCTGCAGCTGGAAGTTTGACATGTCTCAGAAAATTATCTTGGACCACAAGGATGAGAACGACATAATAAACAGACCTGATTCCCTCTGTGTGGAGCTACCAAGATCACCTTTAAGAGATCCATGGGCTAAAGTAATCACTAATATTTCAGGCCTATGCTGTAAAGTCAAAGTATTATAGTGCCTGACCAACCTGGAAAAAAAAGTTTAAATTAAAAAAAAAATTCTATCCCAAAGCCTGATACCCAAGCTTGCCAATATTGGCAAAATCTGTCCTAGCTCATATCTTGGCCAGCCCTGTGGAATGACAGGACTGACATCTAGGTCACTCACATGATGGTGTTCTATTTTTTCTCCTGGAATGCTTATTCATCTATTTATTTAAACTCTTGAGATTTATTTATTTATTTAGGTTTTTCGAGACAGGGTTTCTCTGTGTAACCCTGAGCTGTCCTGGAACTCACTCTGTAGACCAGGCTGGCCTTGAACTCACAGAAATCTGCCTGTCTCTGCCTCCCAAGTGCTGGGATTAAAGGCGTGCACCACTACTTCCTGGCTGTAACTTTTTTTTTATTGAAAGACATTTTTTCATATAATATATTTTGATGACAGTTCCCCTCACCCAACTCCTCCCAGATCTTCCCCACCTTCCTACCTACCCATCACTTCACCCTCTCTCTGTCTCTGTCTCTGTCTCTGTCTCTGTCTCTCTCTCTCTCTCTCTCTCTCTCTTTCTCTTTCTCTCTCTCTAAAAATCAGGGAAACAAACAAACAAAAACCCCAAGCAAACCAGAATAAAAAAATACAAGAAATATACACACACAACCCATAAAAACACATAATATACAAACAACAGACCATAAAGATAAAAAGTCCAAAGAAAGCAATATGAGAAAATGCCTACAAATTACCATGAATTGTTTTTAAGTGCTTCAGACATGCATATAATGTGATTTGATCATACTTTCTATTCTCTTCTGTCCAATTCCTCCCATCCCTGTAATTATTTCCTCCCAATTTCATTTTTAAAAAATCCCCCAAGTCTACATAGTGCTGGCTGTATATGCATGAATAAAGAACCCCCAGGAGCTGCATTCCTGATGAAAACTGGCTCTCCCTCTCTGAGAAGCCTCCAATCATCAGTAGCTCCTTAGCTTAGAACAGGACTTCATGATCACCTCTTCCGTCCATGCTAGGATTTTATCTGGCTTGATCTTGCTCAGGTCATGTGTGTACAGTCACAGTTCTTGTGAGTTCTTATATGCAATTGTCCTGTTGTATTTAGAAAACACAGTTTCATTTTCACCATCCATTACCTCTGGCTCTTACAACCTTTCTGTCCCCTCTCCTGAGATGATCCCTGTCCCCAGGGGAGAGGGAGTATTAAATAGATGTCCCATTTAGGAATGAGAGCTCCAACATCTGTTATTCTCTACCTGTGTTAATCTCTATCTACTGCAAAGTCTTCTCATCATTATTGTTTTAATGGCAAATACCCTTGACAAGGGTTACAAGTCTTGCTTAGTCAGGCCATGTCTGACTTCCAACCTAATCCTCTACTCCTCACAGGTTTCTGTCCATATCTCATGGGACCTCTCTTGGCTCCTCAAATGAATTGCTTTCTCCTCTCAAAAGACTATTAAATGACCAGCCTTTACCTATGTTTCTACCTGCTGACCTTGACTCATCCTTTAGATCCCAATTTGGGGGCTATTTCTTCAGTCTCCCTGGCCCGCTGACTCTCAGGATCATATTATATACATCTTGAAACTGCATTTTCAACACAGTTGTTGTATCATCGATTCCCCAGTGCCTAGCAGAATCTAGAATGGAAGTAGCTGCTCCAATGAATAGTGATGGAACAGATGAGTACATGAGAAAACTCAAGGGCCAAATCTTTCCCTGCTACAGTAGACCAGGCAGGGGCAGAGGAGATGGAAAGCACGGGTTAAAACATCAAGAGGAGCTTCATTTCTCAACACTCTTCCAGAGAGCTTCCTCCCCTGGGATCAGGCTATAGGAAGGTTAGCCAAGCATGAGCTCACTAGCCTTAGTCCCAAATTAAGTTGTTCTTGGCACGATAGCCACCAGATCGCAAATAGGTGGACTGGCTCTGCTTTGGGTAGCAGCATTTCTTCCTTGAATTATGATGAATGGGAAAGCAGTAATACTTTTCTTTCCTGTTGCAGGCTCATTCACTTAAAAGCCCCTGGCCTGAGCTTCCTTGACAGACACAAGGCTTCACCATGACTCCTCTTGCCTGGAATCATCTCCCCCTGGACATGTTCAAAGTAGTCATGCCCTACACTGCCTATAGGGACTTTTATTCGCTCTTCCAGAGAGACTTGATGAGCTATCCTAACTGGTAGAGATCTTACTCCTTTCCCTCCCCAAATTGCAGGAGTTTTGTAGGTTTATGCATTCAATAAACCTTCAGAAGTTGCTTAGCAACATTTATTTTTATGAAACCATACTATCTCTTTGAAAAGAGTTTATGTTGATTGAAGGCCATAGTAGTAACCTTTTATTCTCAAGCTCAGCACAGGGGATAAGAACATAGACAGCTTGTTTAATATGATGATGACAGGATGGAAGCATGTATGAATTCTCTGGTTCCTCGCTGACCCGTAATCTTATATCCCATGATTAGGGCAAGAATAGAGTACATAAAATCTTAAGACAACATTTCACTCTGAGATTGAAAGTGGCTGCCAATACAGCACACCCACCACAGGGTCCTAATTTCCTCGCAGCTAAAAAACAATTGATGAGATATGAATCTTCAAATTTCCTGAGACAATGGAAACTCTGTGTGAATTGAAATCATCTCTTTCATCTTTACTTTTTTAAATTTTTATTTATTTATTATATATACAACATTCTGCTTCCATGTATATCTGCACACCAGAAGACGGTACCAGATCTCATAATAGATGGTTGTGAGCCACCATGTGGTTGCTGGGAATTGAACTCAGGACCTCTGGAAGAGCAGCTGGTGCTCTTAACCTCTGAGCCATCTCTCAAGCCCTCTTCTTTACTTTTAACAGAAAAACAAAAACCCATCAGTTCAGTTGGAAGAACCTTGGGTGCTAGTCCTGTATTTTACTCTCTCATCTGGTGCCTCAGATCTACCAACATCTGACTATTTTATTTATTAATCAGGAAGAAACTTATGGGTTTATTTTTCCTGGGAAAAAATGGCCTTTGGTATTTGGGGAACAGTACTGGTGTATTTGTTTGGTTTTTTTTTCTGACTACACATTCATCCATCCATCCATCCATCCATCCATCCATCCATCCATCCATTCACCTATCCATCTCCCCACCTATCTGCCTAACTACCAAGCCTCCCTCTTCCCATCTGATTAGCCTTCCAGGCAGCAAAGGCAGAAGTTGTTCATATGTTAGGCATTAGGCTCAACATGTAATATAAGGATAGATGCTAATAGTAGTCTAAACTAAAATAATGATCAGTTTTAGGGGCAGACTCTCTCTTTGGGTGATACTTTCACATCCCCACCCAATCTTTCTAAGGCTCTTGGCAGGCTTTTTAGTTGCTTATTCATCACCTAAAATTTACCCAGCACCTTCTATCAAGCACAGAGCAAGTTCTGGGCAGGTGTCAGTGGTAGGTATGATTGTTCACCACAGGGAGTTTACAATCTCTGGGGCAAGACAGATGAATGAAGATAAAACACTTCAATCATGGCCTTAGAAGTACAATCATGGTGTCATGATGGGAGGATGATGGGAAAACTCAGAGAAGGGACCTTGGCTTGAGACACACTGTGCTGGGTCTTAAGATGGGAGTTAGCCAGGTGGAAGAGGGAGAAAGAAGGAAGGTGCAAAGCGGAAGGCTGTGGGAAACAAGTAGAAATTTTATGCTGATGATAAAAACAAGGAAGTATGAGAAAGCAAGAAAGAATAATTGGAGAACTGATGGGTAGTTGATATGGCTGCATCCTGGAGCTCAGGGGATGTGTGCTTGCATCTAGGGGGGGAAGAAAGGAAGCCTTGAATCCATGTTGAAGTTAGACGGTATTATGAATATAATGGTGAGTCATTGAAGGATTTCAAGTCAGAGGAGTGACATGATCAGATTTACCTTTTAAATGATCACCGTGACATCAGTGTGTAGAATGCATTGGAGCGAGGCCTGACTGGAGACAGAGAGGCCAGTTAGAGCACCGTGGCAGTGATCCAGGTGGGAGATGATGAAATGGGGATGACAATAGGGGACAGATGTAAGAGCAGTTGAGGATATAGAATCAGCAAGAGTTGGCCACAGACAGACACTGATTGCTGAAGGAAGACGGCTTCTATATTTCCAGTTTATGAATGAGAAGGGAGGATGGGAGTGGCGGGAGGGAAATTATGAATTGGGTTGGGGACATTTTGAACTTGAGATTATTTGGTTATCTGGAAGTCAGTTCATGGCAGTCTTCATTGCCAGTTAAGGCTTTCTCTTTTGTAGCATTACTCACCCATACTTTAGCAACCACTTCATTTCTAGAATCTCTAAGTCTTTAAATTATCCCGAGTCTGTTTTCTGGGCTGCAGCTTCCTGGATCCACGCACAGATTTGGTATTTTCTTTTGGAGGTCTCATTTCAGGGACAATAACTGCATCCTGTAACCAGGGTGATGTTTCTAGGACACTGATGCTACTGAATGCTAGGAATGAACCTGGCCCACTAAGCAAACGGAAAAACAAGACAAAACACAGACTGGGAGCAAAGATTTGCTGAAGACATACCTGGTAAAGAAGCAAAAATGCACAAAGGAATCTTAGGACTCAACAATAAGAAAGCAAAAAGCTTGACCAGAAGGTGGGTCAAAGATCTTAACAAACAGCTTACTAAGGAAGATAAATGTATGAAAAGATACTATGGATTATATGTTATTGGGAAAATAGATATTCCGAAAAGATACCAAAGTGCTGATGAGGATGCCAAGCAATGGAGCTCTCAGTCAGTGCTGGCGGGAATGCAAATGGAACAGGTGGGGGAAAATAGCTGGGGTGTCTTCCATCAAATCAAACATTCTTTTACCATGTCACCTAGAATTTGCATTCTTTGGAATTTACCCAGATGAAAACCATGTCCTGGAAAAAGCCTGAATGCACATAAGTGTTTGCAGTGGTTTTACTCATAGTTTTTAAAACTTAGAAGTGACCATGATGCCTTTTGGTAGGAAAAAGGGTTTCAGAATATCCAGATGCTTGGATATCACTGTAATGAAGTGAAATATTAAGCTATATGTAGTATAACAGCTTTCTCCAAAGACTGAAACATTCCATCCTGGAGGGAAGTGCCTTAAGCAGGAAGGTAAACAACTCAAAATAGCTTCAGGAAGTCCCTGAAACTGACCAGATTCACTAGGTCCCTCCCTGGTAGAGTAAGCAATAAAAGCTGAGAATCCCTGTCAGAGGAAATAAAGCTGAGTTGAAGAGAAGGTGGTCAGACAGGCTTAGCTGCAAAGAAGACTCTGAGACTAGGCCAGTTGCCTGGTAGAAGAAGAAAGCTGCCTATCTTCCTGGAAGAGATCTTCACCAACTGAGTCACTTGGAAGGGACACTCTCCAACCTGTTGAGTTGCCTGCAGGCTGTGCAGTATGCTCCAGACTGTCACCCATGCTGGGGTGGGCTTTGGTGATACAGATGTCTTTGAGTCATTTCAGCTTCTGTGAGTAGACCCTCACTCATATGCCTGTAAGAAACCCTGATGAAACTCATTGTTCACTAAGTTGGACTTCGGTGTTATCCTTACTTTGGACTGTTGTGGGCTGCCTATATGGGGTGATTAGGCACATGTGTTGGATCTCCCCCAGGAAAAGTTTTGTCACACAATGCCATGAACATTTTGGAAGGTTTTTAAATGTATATTTCTAAGTGAAAAAAAAGACAACTTGAAGAGGTTTCATATTTGATTCCAACTATATGGAAGTCTGGAAGAAGCAAAACTATGAAGATGAAAATATTGATTCCTGTCAGGGTTATAGGGAGAGATGGATGAACAGATAGAACTCAGAGCAGTTTTAGCATAGTTATACTAGCCTGCTGGTGGTTATAATGATAAGTACATAGCACTATATATTTGTAAAAAACTATAGAATGTACACCACTAGGAGGAGAGCCTGGGATAAACTGGCTAATGAAAATTAGAAGCAGTGTAAGCTCACTATGGCAGCAGATGTGCTATTGCAGTGTTGACAGAAGGGAAGCTGTGTGTATGTGGGGGTGGGAGGGGTGCATGAGAAGTCTGTGTACTTTCAGAAAACCAAAAACCACCATGAGAGATAAAGCCCATTTTTTCCAGATGTGGCTAGCCCACATTGAGATATGTTGAAATTATAAAATAGACCTTGAATTTCAAAGACTTGTATGAAGAAAAGGGTATGAAAATATTATTAATACTTTCTTAATGATTCCATGATGAGAAGCTTGCATGAAGAGTGGGTTTGGAATGCACTAAGTAAAATACACCATTAAAATATTTTTCACTGTTTCACTTTTACTTTGAAAAGTGTGGCTATGGCTAGGGATATAGTTCAGTTGGTAGAATGCTTGCCTAGCATGCACCAAGTCCTGGGTTCGAACCCTTCACCACGTAAACTGGATGTGGCAATGTATAACGCAATTCCAGCACTTAGGAGGTAGAATCAGGAGGAGCAGGAGTTCAAGGTCATTCTCAGTTACATATCAACTTTCAGGGTCAACCTGGACACATAAGACTCTGCCTAAAACAACAACAACAACCACAAAATGAAAGTGTGACTACTTAGGAAATTTTAAGTGCTGTATGAGAACAACGTATTTCTTTTGGATAGTACTAATTTATAGTATAAGTAAATGAGCACCAGAAGTTAGGGCACCTGGCTTTCAGTTCAGGAACCATCATCCTCTTAAACATAGCTGAAGAGCTTGCTCTGTGATGAAGATAATGATGGCTGCTACCATGAGAAGCTTACAGTCTTCTATCTTAGCTTTGAAAACTACCAAGTACCTTAATAACTCAAAAAATAATATAAGTTTAATTTCTAGGTCAAAAGAATATATACTGTGATCTCTGCTATTAGGATAATCAAGAATATTTTCCATATAAACCCATATGGGAAGAATATCTTCTTATAAACCCATTTATAAGCGCCTAAGATATTTCCACCGTAGCACACTGCCACATCCTCTGAGGGAGGGGACAGAGTCACCTGAGGTAATCAACTACTGTTCCGAATACTAGTGGACAAAGTGTTATCCTTACTGATGAAATTTCATTACAGGAAAGACATTTAATGAACATTAATTTCAAATCTGATCAAAAGGAAGCTAGGTATGTCCGGTAGCAAGGTACCAAAAGCTTTTTATGGGTAGTAAGTTCCTTTTAGCTGCAGCTTCATCGCCAAAGTTTTAGTTACCTGTGGTCAACCATATCTGAAAATAATAAGTTGAAAGTTCTAGCCAGGCAGTGGTGGCACACGCCTGTAGTTGGGAGGCAGAGGCAGGCAGATCTCTATGAATTAGAAGCCAGACTGGTCTACAAAGCGAGTTCCAGGCCAGCTGGGGCTGTTACACAGAGAAACGGTGTATTGAAAAAGACAAAAAACAAAAAACAAAAAAAAAAAGGAGGAGGAGGAGGAAAATTCTAGAAGTAAACAATTTGTACATTTAAAAATTGCGTGTGGTCTGAGCAAAAGAAACACTTTGTTGAATGCTGTGTCCTGCCAAGGATGGGAGGGAATTGTTTCTCCCCAGTATATCCAAACACTATTTCCACCTGCCTGATACTCATCTTAAAGCCATCTTAGCTACAGGATGGCCTGTCTTGATACTGCAGAGCTTGTGTTCAAGAACCCTTTGTTTTATTTAGTAACAGCTTCAGAGCCCACCAACAGTGGTAGTGCAAGGATGGGTCAGAGAAAAGTTGCAACTGCTTTCCTCGAAGCAGAAAGGTGAAAGATTCCCACTTACTAAGGAAAGAAAATATTTGCTATATACAGAACTTACTAAGATCTATAATAAGAACACTCCCAATTGTGTGACAGGCAACAGCTACCCCAAGAGTGTGTGCAAAGTGCTCAGTCACTCACCTGACTTCATCCCATCACTCAGACATCATGTCATCTCATAGCATTGCAAGAACAATGAGTGCAATGCAGTAGGATATGTTCAGAAAGAGGCTCTATTCAGAGCTGTTACTACAGTATGTTGTCAAAATGATTCCATTCTATTATTAACTGAAGCTGATCTTACTGTGTTTCACTTATTAATTAAAATTACACATAGAAAAAATGTAATATGTGCAGGATTTGGTACTATCCAAACACTCATGCATCCACTGGGAGTCTGGGGACATAGCCTCCAAAGTAAAGGAAGAGTGATACATTAGCTTATTTGGTCTACACAACAATTTGATGAGGAAGGGTTCATTACTCCTACTGAGACTTCTGGAGATGGGTGGTTTGTTGAAGGCCAAATAGCTAGTGAACAACAGAGCCAGGATTCAAACCCAGGTTTTTCTGACTCCAAAGATCAACCTTTGTTCTGGCCCCACACTACCCAATATTGTAGACATAATCATATATAGCCATTAAAGTTTAAATGAATTAAAATTTAAAATTCAGTTGTACTTGCTACATTTCAACAATTTAACTGTGACACGTGACTAGTGACCAATGTCTTGGACATGCATATGTAGCATGTTTTTAATCCTCCCAGGAGGTTATTCCAGACAGGATTGCTGTGGGTGGACCAGTTGGCTCAGAAGGAGGTGGAGGTGCAAGATGTTAGGGTGGGCAGTCTTCATCTCCTTAAGCTGCTACTCTTTCCATCGTCCTCTCTCCTGGAGGGCTTGCACAGTCTGCCTGTGATGACCTGCTTCTGTGAAGAAATGCCTGTAAGAATCAGGAATGATCCTGGTGTTATGGGTTTTGCTTTTGTTTGCAGAAAATGTTCTTAATGGCAAGAGACAGGCCTGGCTTCAAGTCACCGGAGAGAAGTCTATTTTTAGACTGATGTGGGCAGACTATGGCACCAAGCATTTCTTGATCTTGTGAGCATGAAAAAGGAAGGAAGGAAACACATGGTCTTATTGAGTCCAAGCAGAAAAATTGATGTCAGAATTACTTCCTTTCCCTATTATTTTTTTTTAAATAGAAGCCTGAGTGGCCCTACAGATTGTTAGATGTAAGTTCAGTGTAGCACAGTACAGCAGACACAATTATAGTCTCCTAAATGCTACCTGTCCTGGCACAATTAGAGTTCAAAAGATGGAGACAGAGTACAGTGAGTGACAGACTGGCACCCAGGTCTCATTGTATTACTTCATACTGGCCTCAGAAAGCTTTTTACAATTCCCTCTCATCCACTTAGCTACATTTCAATCTTTTTTCAGGAGGACAGTACTTAAAAAAAAGAGCCACATAGCTCCACATCATTTTTTAATAGAATAGAGCTTGGCTGTCTTAGGAATTGCTCCAGTACCAGCCCCAAGATGAAGTCAGTGTGGAACTGAGGCAGGAGATGACCACGTGGTGGAGAGAATTGCTTTTGAGTCAGTGATGACCTTCCAGGGTCACACAGTAGGACAGTTCACATGAGAGTGTTCAAGTCATCTGCCTTATTAAAACACACAGGAAAAAAGGAAGAGTATTTACACATGTAGGGGAGGAGACAGTGTGGGGGGCAGTTTAGTCTTCTGTAAAGCATTGAGCACTGTTCCACACATACTTCTTCTCTGACTCATTCTCTCATCTATCACAGCTTCCTCTCCTGCTGGAGTGCTTGGAGGTTCAGTCCTTGGGAGAAGCTTGCAGCCAACACAGACACTGGCCTAGGTCTGCTGGAGGGCAGTGTCAAGGAAGAAGGAGTATACTGAACTACAGCCACAGCTCCCCTTTTCAGCTACTCAGAAGCTCTGGGTACCAGCTGTAGCTCTGAAGCAGAGGAAATAGGAAAGCAGGGTAAGAAGTCATAGTGAGTGGCTGAGCAGGGATTCCAGAGTTGGAGGATGCCTGGATGGAGGTGGTCTGGTTTTCCCCAATGACTTGATCTTCTGTCATTTCTGTCTGTAAATAACATCTTCATTTGTTCTACCTACTCATCTTCTTTTCCACCCTCCTTTTAGTTTTCCAGATACAAGCTGACTGTCCCTGAGTAATATATCTTAATGAATATTGGCCATGTTTTCTAATCTACCAGCTTACTATTTACTTTAGTAATTTCTTATTAGAACTCAATATTGTATATCCCCAATGAAGCAAACACATATATCTCCTTCATTAAAAAAGAACACCTTTCAATCTGTTTTCAAGTGTATTCAGCAAGTGTAGTATTGCACTTTTCTTCTTTCTTTTTTTCCCTTCAAGAGTAGCCTTCAACTCACATATATATCAATCACATATTTGGCTAGAGGAAGCCTTTTTTTGAACAACATAGAAAACATTTTGCATGGTTCAGTAAATTTGTAGTGTCTCAGGGTCATGGTTCCTTTATGTGGAGAGCTAGAAGGGACCTCAGAAGTCATTCAATAAGCCCATAAGGGAAACAGAGGCCCAGAAACACTAAGCATTTTATACTTCTTCACAGAAGCAGTTTCTACTTGTCTGAAACATGCAAGTAGAAGCATTTGGACACAATATATAAACGCCCCAGGAAAGCTCCCAGAAGTTGTTTGTTTAAAATAAAAGTTGCTGTCAATCCCCTTGGTGGCTATTTGCCTGCTAAAGGTAGAAAGGAATGAGAAATGCAGTCATTTCCTATGCTGTACCTCCCCTTATTTGACTGAAACTATCCATTTCAATATTTTTGCTCACCTTGACCAACTCTTCAGGAATTAAATGTCTTTCTGAACATTGTAACAATAAAACTGATCTTCAGAGAATGTGGTCATGTCTATTTATTTAGAATTGGCAGAGGCTTGAGGCAAAGACAAAGCCAGTTTTATACTGTATTATTATTTTTTTTAGGAAGAAATGTTCATAAAACACACCATGGAATCCAGTGCCCATGACAGGGTCTCTCACCCTCCTAAAACTAGAAGCTATTTTGTATTTCTGTCCCTGGAAGAGATGTGTTTGCGGGGGGGGGGGTTTACATATCAGATATTACATTACAACTCATAGCAATAGCAAAATTACAGTCATGAAGTAGTTTTATGGTTGGGGGTCACCACAACATAAGGGACAAGGTAAGATAGGGACAAGAGCAGAATCTATTTCAGGTGTTTTTACAAGATGTCAATTGAGTTAGTACATTTGGCTTAACTTTGTCCTATTAATTTGGTACTTGAGTTGCATACATAGTTCAAGAAATGGTGGCTCTAACTCTCCTTGCTTCCCTCAGACTTGTATGGAACAAGAACTGATCTGTTGAATCTGAAGCTGAAGGACATACTCCAGTGGTTGTCTTTCCTGGGCTTTGGCCACATAGCATGGCTCTAGGGTGGTTAACAATACGTGTTTGCCCAAATTAATGCCAGCAATCCTATGTTTCAAGAAACCGTCCATCCTTGCACAAGGATGGCACAGGGAAGTAAGGCCATTTCTATAGTAGAAAGTGAAGGAGCATTGGCTAAACACTGGCTCTGTTCCAGATCTTTTACAACATGGTTTTCATTTACCTTTACAATCATTAGACTCCACTTAAGCTGGTGCAGCAGCAGAAATAACATACTTAATAGTATAGTAAATTAGGTGTTACAGAGAAAGAAATCAAGCTTTATTTCAATCTAAGGCCACATGACACTTAAGAGACAGGATTCCAAACCATGGTCCCTCTGTCCATGAAATCTGCATTCTTTCTAGGATACTGTGATCTTGATTGTCAACTTGGTAGGGTTTGGAATTAACCAAGAGACATATCTCTGGGTGAGTCTGTGGGGCCAGAAAGGATTAATCAAAGAGAAAACCTCCCTCCGTGTGAAGTGTGAGTGGGACCTTCTGTTGGGTGGCCCAAATATATAGAGATCCAAGGAAAAAGGAATCTCACTTGCCTGCCTGCATGCCATCTACTGCCACCATCCTCCACTGACATCAGACTCCAGCTTCTTCAGGCTGCCAACATGGACAGGCTAGATTCGACTCAACCAAAGTTATGGTAAAGAATCCTTAATCAAGCTTCCCTTCCAACCATTAAACATGAAGAGATTCTCAAGGCAGCAAGAGAAACAACTAACACACGATAGTGTCCCCATTCTCCTGTGGCTGTGGGTGACTTCTATTATGGCATTAACTTTTCTTAGAGTACTTCTCTGATCAGAGACTTCTGTTTAGTTTTAAACTTCTCTCTCTTTGTCTGTCAGCCATTTGTCCTTGCAAGACTTTTCCTCTTGTGATGCTATTCTCTGAACGTGACTTTTCTTCTTTATGGTTGACTGATCATTTTCAGTCTCTTCTGCCACTACTTTCTCTCCTACCCACTGTTTGGGTAATCGGGACTTGATTTGGGGGTCCTTGGGGTTTTGGTTTATGGTTTCCCACTAAGCATTCTTATCTGTCATAGAGACTTAAGTGCCACCCTTAGCCAGTGATTTACACATTTATTTCTTTAGCTCTGGGCTGTGAACTTATTACATATTTGTCATTTCCACGTCATCTATGAGTTCTCACTCATGTCATCAGTGGGTGAGGCTGAAGGCTGAAGCTGTGTCAGGTCCCTCGGCCACAGTGTCCTGACTCTCTCCCACTGACTTCATGAAAGGGAGGGAGGTTCTAAGAAGGAATGTATCAGTCTACGAATTTAGAAGCTGAAGATTGTGTGGGACCCAGTCTTGTAAGTTACACATATCACTTGAGCTGCATTTTGCCTATCAAAGTCAGTCTCAAGGCCACAAAGAATCAAGGGGAAGGTGCACAGCCTCTCTCCACTTTTATTCTTATTCAAGTATATATTATGGATGGAGTACATTCTCTTTATAGCCCCCTCCCTTTTCTCTCCCCTTTTCCATTGCTCCCTTTTGTTTCTCTAGACAATTTCACTGTTCTTTCTTGACTTGTCTCTCAACAGCAGGAGTAGATCATCTAAATCATCTAACCAATCATTTCTAATAACTAAGAAGGGCAATCATTTCAACCTTAGTCTTTGTTGGTGACATTTCTAAAAGTAGAGTAATATCACAAGGGGATTGCACTGGACATAATCTCTGCATAATGAAGTGTTTTCCGAAAGTCAAGGTTACTGTTCCCTCTTCCAAGACCATGATTAGTTTCTGTTCTCAAGCTACACTATAAGCTAATTAGGGGTTTTGACTTTTTTAGCTACCAAAAGAATGAGTAAAGCCGGGTGTTGGTGGCGCACGCCTTTCATCCCAGCACTCGGGAGGCAGAGGCAGGCAGATCTCGGTGAGTTCGAGGCCAGCCTTGTCTCCAGAGAGAGTGCCAGGATAGGCTCCAAAGCTACACAGAGAAACCCTGTCTTGAAAAACCAAAAAAAAATGAGTGAAGTTATATGATTTCTATTTTGCTCCCTGTCCCAAGACACTGTGGTGTTATAATTTCATGCAACAAGCATAAGAGATTAGACTGTATTTATAACAAATTCAATATTACCCAAGGTATAAGTTCCGTGTATGAACATGTATTTTCTTGTGGGAAAGAAATCTCAAAGCTGCTTAAACAAAAATAAAATTGCTTGTGTTGGCATGACCACAGATAAAGAGGTAAAGCCAGGATAGTTACCATATGCGATGGTTAATATTGATCATCACCATGACAGGATCTAGAAGTACCAAAGAAACAAGCCTCTTGGCATGCTGATGCACGATTAAGTAGATTAGGTTACTGGGTGGGGACTTCTACCCTAAAAGTGGGCCTGTACTGTCCCATGGAAGGGGTACAGGACTGCTTAAGAAAGTTGAATGGCAGCATTTGTTACTGTCTGTTTCCCAACTGTGGACTGTGGGCAGACTTTTCTGTCCCACCAGCCAGATCCCAAGTAACCACATAGATGCTTATTATTAATTATAAACACTTGGCTGATAGCTTAGACTTGTTTTTAACTAGCTCTTATAACTTAACAACTTAACCAATTTTTAGTCATTTATGTATGTGCTGTCCTAAGGCTCATTTACCTCAACTATGAACTTCCCATGTTGCTTCCTCTGCATCTTTTGACTCTCTTCCTTCTGTCTTCCCAGGGTTCTCTCTGCCCTGGAAATCCTGCCTAGCTATGGGCCAATCAGTCTTTTATTAATAATGAGTGCAACACATCTTCACAGTGTACAAAAAGATTATTCCACAGCAATGGGCACAGTGTGACCAGTTTCCTCAAGCTCCTGGTATAACTTTCCTGACATGATAGACTGTACCATCAAACTGTGAAACAAAATAAACCTTTGATTTCCAAATCATTTTTGTCTAGTATTTTGTTGCAGTAACAAGACAAGGCATTAATACAGCATAAGGCTTTTCCTTGGAATTCACAGGTGGGGCTCTTAAGAATCTAACACTGGGCAGATCCTGATGGCCCTCATCCTAGGCCTGCATATAGACAGAGACATGGGACAGCTTCAGTGCTGGTGTGTACAGGAGTCCTGGCATTGGGCATCAGTATTGGCCAGCATCACCTTGCAGGCAACCCATATGTGGAGACTCATCTCCTGGTTTTTCTTTTCTTTGTTATGGTGGTTTGAATGAGAATGTCTACTATAGGCTCAGAGGTTTGAATACTCAGTCCCCAATTGGTGCTGCTATATGGAGAAGTTTAGGAGTTGTGGCCTTGTTGGAGGAAGCTTTCACTAGAGGAAGCTTTGAGGTTTCTGGTTATTCAATGCCCAGATGATGTTGTACACCAGCCAAGCATGGTTTCAGAGGACATTACCTCACCTAATGGCCAAAATACAGTACCCAGAACAAAGAAGACAATAGTAACTGTGACAGAACTCTTAGATGAAGAATTAAAATTAGTTGCTTTAACAATTCAATGGGTTTCAAGAAAACACAGAGATGTAATTCCATACTCTTAATGGTAAAAACTTAGCAGAGAGATTCAAACAATTAAAAATTTCAAATAGGGCTTGAGATATAGTTCTGTGACTAAATGTTTGTCAAACATTTACTTGCTTAGATCTCTAGTAACCCTAGAGAGAGTCAAAGGGAGAAGTTTAAAACTGAGCAGAAGTCTCTAATCAGAGAAATACTCTAAGCAAAGCTAATGACAAAATAGAAGTGACCACAGACACAGAAGGAGACATTGAAAGGAGGAAAGAATTAGTGACCTTAAGATTAGGCTATTTGACAATACAGTTAGTGGTGTGGGAAAAAGACCAAATTAAAAAAAAATCTCGGAAGAAAACACAAAACTTTGCAATAGCATTTGAGGTTTAGGACTGTCACAGTGATGGGACAGCTTGTTCAAAGACAATCAGAGAGAATGTTTCAAACCTGGGGGTGATGCAGAATCCAGGGGAAGAAAGGCAAAACTAACAAGCTAGACTTGACTCAACCAAGTTCACGGTAAAGAATCATTAATCAAATCATTAATCAAGCTTCCTTTCCAACATGAAGAGATGTTTAATACAAAGCAGCAAGAGAAACAACTAACACACAATAGGGTCCCCATTCCCCTGACAGGCAACTTATTATTATTAATTTTACTTATTTATTTTATGTGTATGGCTATTTTGTCTGCATGTATGTCTGTGTATCATGTGTGTGCCTGGTGCTTGAGGAGGCCAGAAGAGAGCATCAGATCCCCTGAGACTGGAGGTACAGGTAGTTGTAAGCTGCCATATAGTTGCTGGGAATTGAGCCCCAGTCTTCTGAAAGAATAGCCTATGCTTTTGCTGAGTCATCTCTCCAGCTTTCTTTTTCTTTTTCTTTTTCTTCTTTCTTTCTTTCTTTTTTTTTTTTTTTTTGAGACACAAGGATTCACTGTGTAGCCTTAGCTAGCCTTGAACTTGGGATCTTGGGATCTGCCTGTGGCAGCTGCTTATGTGTTAAGATTACAGGTATGTCTCACCATACCCAGCCCTCCTGTAAATAGCTATTACACTGTATCATTTATGGAGTGACAGACAAAGCAGTATACATGTACAGGGCAGATGCAACCTTTTCAAATTTGTTTGATGCCTGGTTGGTTGAATGTGTAGATGGGAGTGGGAAGATAAGAGAGGAATCTGTGTACCCTTTTCCCTTTTAGTAGCTAGACTAGAGAAGCCACTCCATAGGTGTGAGTCCCCAAGTGACTGGAAAACAAGGGCCACTCATTCACCCATGTCTTTGGTAAACACACTTCATTGTGTTTAAGTCATTGTACATTGTTAAAGTGGTCACTGATTACTTCAACTATGTTACATGGGCTTTCTTGTGTTTTTTAAGATGCCTCTAAATATTCTAATATTACCCTACTGGCTATAGAGGAGAAATAAACATCACTGATTACTTCAACTATGTTACATGGGCTTTCTTGTGTTTTTCAAGATGCCTCTAAATATTCTAATATTACCCTACTGGCTATAGAGGAGAAATAAACATGGCGTCATATGCTGAGACATTTTCCTGATGAAGATGTTGCCTCCCTTTGCCAAGTGCAGTGTAACACAACTTTGATTTCAACACTCAAGAGGCAGAGACAGACTGATCTCTGAGGTCAAAGCCAGTCTGGTCTACATGGCGCTCCAGACCAGCCAAGGCTACATAGTGAGATCCTGTCTGAACAAAGAAAGGAGGACAGGGGTTGTGGTGGGGGTGGGGGCAAACAATGGTGTCTACAGTTTCCTTTGACATTCTTGAAACCAAGTGTTAGTTTATAAGCTATGCTCAGTATGCCAAAGATGTCTCCTGGGGCCCACCCTGCTCTGTGCCCTGGACTTGCTACAGCCATTTGGACATGTATTTGACAAAACCACTAATTGAGGCCTCTTGCCTGTACTAGTTGTGTTAAAACATTGTTCAGTGTTACTGGACAAAGTTAACCAAGCCACGCCCTCAAGTGGCATAGAAGCTGTGAGCCCCAAGGGCAGTCACAGTAATTATCAATGCAGCCTTGAATTCATTCTAGTGGCTGTGTTAACCAGATAATTTAAGTATGCCACTGTGAGTTTTTAAGACGTTATTTCTAAAATGGGTCAATATTTGTGACTTGTTGGTGTACAGAACACACAACTGAGCCTTGTCACTCTAACTATATTAGTCATCAGTATGATATATATATATATATATATTATATATATATATAATATGCAGTCAACTACCACTCTATTTCTAGTTCACCTCCCTGAGTCTCCCCTAAGTCAGTGCCAGAGCTCTGTGGCACCGTTCCCTTGGAGAAGGCAAACCCTCTCTTCCTCAACCTCAGGCCCACTTGAAACTTCAAGGTAGAAGTATATATATATATATATATATATATATATATATATATATATTTCAGTGAAACATAGTAATGTGTCAAAAGCCAATGAAATGAGAGGACAATACAAAATCCCTACTTATTTGAAATTCAGGCTACTACCTGTCAAAGGTTTCCTGTTTCTTTCTTGTCTGCTGGCCTGTTATCCTCTCATCAGAATTCAGTGATGCTTTTCAGTTCACTTCTCAGTGTTAAGAGAAGCCAGTTCACTTCTCAGTGTTAAGAAGATGCCTGGGCTTCATAGCAAGTGATAAAGTGTGAAGGTACATGGCAGTGAGGACTTGGCTTTTGTGACACTGGTTTGCCTAGGTCGTCTCCTGTCTCCTCACTTAGTTAAGGCAGGTATGGATGATGCTTCTTGGACATTTGTAACCTGGTAACTGCTTCATGATTCACCTCCTATCTTTCTGTAGAGATGAGCAAGTCTGGGGATTAGGGGGTGGCCAGCTCAGTGGTAGGAATGCTTGGCATGAATGAGATTTTGAGGCCCATCCCCAGCACTAAACAGACAATATGGAAAAAAAATGTGTGTGCTCTACTGAGAGATACAAAGAGACCCATTATAGATTCAGACAGACGTGATAGTCTACAAAACATATTATTTCAGAGAAATTATAGATGTTTGACTGTGTGTGTGTCGGGGTGGGGAGATGAGTTCTTGACCTCCCAGAAAGTAGATGACAGGGACTTGTCATAGCCTGGAGAAAGCAGGCTGAATGCATGTGCCAGCTTGTGTGTCAGTCAGCTCTGAGGAGCACACTTCTACCTTGAAGTTTCAAGTGGGCCTGAGGTTGAGGAAGAGAGGGTTTGTCTTCTCCAAGGGAACAGTGCCACACAGCTCTGGCACTGACTTAGGGGAGACTCAGGGAGGTGAACTAGAAATAGAATGGTAGTTGACTGCAGAAAGCTCTTTCGTAAATCACCCAGAGCCCAGTCAAAATGACTAATAATTCTGGGACTGTAATTACCCACCTGTAGGCTTTGTTTTTTTTTCCTTCCAACTTCCCACTTTTCTGTTTTTCAAATGTTTTAATAATGAGCATGCACTCCTTTTATAATAAAAAATCCAATTAACTTAATTAGAAAAAAATTACCCACAGGTGACGGGAGGTATCTCATTAATTCATCATGGAGCATTGCGATCTGGCCCAGGATCTCTGCCCACTGTGCAGTTACTGCTGTGTTGCTAGGGCTGAGTTGGGGTAGAGTACTGCTGTGGGTGTAGGAAGAGAGGAAGGTGATAGGAAGAGAAGAGAAAGGCTGTTTCTAAGAACACATTGGGAGGAGGGGCCCACTTAAGTGCCTCCAAGTGAGAGCTGTGTTCAGTACCAGGTGGGTTTTGGTGATTGCAAAGAGGAGAGGGGAAGAATCGATGCTCTCTGCTGGGACACTAAGTGTCATACTATAATCTGCTGTCACTATTGGCCTTACATTTGGAAATCTGAGTTGGGTCTATTTGGGAGCCTGGAAGAGATGTGCAAAAATATTGGGATCTCTATGTGGCATGGGTCCTACAAGCAAGCCAGGGATAGAGTGGCCAGTCCAGCCTCCTCCTGCCTGGGGTCATGTTCTGTCTTCCACTGAGTGCCTTTCTGGGTGGATTTAGTGGGTATATCAGCTTTAGTACTGACCAAAAGTTTGTAAAACTTCCTCTGGCTTAGACCCAGTGTTAGTGATTAGTGATTGGGTGCTGAGGATGTGTCTTCTCCAGGTAAATGTAATTATTAATTTTACTTTCATGCAATTGGCAACTGTTGCATGTCTGTAAGGATAAATAAGTAAATAAACACACACTACAACTCCTGCCTCTAAATGGACATGCTCTCCATTTCTCTGAAGTGAAAGGTAATTGGAGCATTCTCACATCAGGGTGCAGGGGAAGGAAGGAGCAGATTTCTCATGGTTTACATGGAGATGCAGAACTGCAGATGAGAATGGAGATAAAATGTGAGGTTAAAATGCAGTATCGCATCGAGAAGAGCATGTTCCATACCCACGCGCATGCAAGAGCCTTAGGTAGAGTTAATGTATGCCATCTTCCTAATGGCCATCCCACTATTGATTAACTCCCCATTGTTCATCAGTTAGTTCATTGTAGCCTTTTCCTGTTTCTGGCTCTGGTGTTTAAAGGCGAAATAGGCTCTTTGTTGTCCTTTCAGAAGAACTAGTTGCACATTTTCATTTGGCAAAGAACTGTTCATGTTTTTAGAACTTTCTGGCTTAAAAAAAAATTCTATATGGAATCTGTAAGGAAAGCTGGTTGAACTTTGAGACAACAAATAAATCCTAATAACCCACAGATTTTGCTCCCCTTATTCTTTTCTGGTAGGCTACATTTAGTATAAACTAAGTCACTCTTCTGTGATGGAAAGGTCACTGTAAAAGGCATACGTCTTTCTGCTGTACCAGTTGCCTCAAAACCCCAAGCACTGATCCTGGCTTCGTGGGCGTTCTAATCTGGAACAAGTTCTCTCCCACCACTGGGTCCCCACTGTGGTGGGGGAGGGGAAGCGGTGAGCAAAATCACCGCTTCTTGGAAGGCACCCTGGCCTCCCCAGGACTGAACTTTCAACCTCTTGAGCTGACAGTTAGTGGTGTATTGCACAAATTTTGTTTGAGACTAATTACATCTTGTAAATGGGGCATTGTGGCCCTGGATAAGAGCCAGCAGTCTCTCTCCTCAGGGTCACCCAAGTGGAATCTGGACACAAGAAAGCCTGTCCCCTAATAGGCCTCCTCCTTGAGCCCTTCCCAACCTCTGGAGCCCTGGGCTTGTCTCCTTCATCAAGTGGAGAACTAGAGGGCACAGCAGGGGGCTCCTCTGTAAGTCTCCTCAGGGAAAGCCAGGCTATTCATAGCAACTTGCAGCTCCCTCAGGAATTCCCACAGACTCCCAGGGCTTCCCATTATCTCCCCACTCAGCAACTGCCACCTTTCACAAACCCAGGGACACACATGCTGTTTCAAAGCACAAAGCATTTTGAAAGTCATCTGTGTGGTGTCCACCAGGGCAACTACTGGAAGTTGGGAAAAGAAGATTTCCCCAGCAGATGAGCTACTTACAATTTTTTGTTTCACAAAGTAGAGAGATAGGCACGGGAAGCCACACTTCTTGGAGGCAGGACTAGGAGTGGTCTGAACACCACACTCATGAACAAGCTGTCTCCTCGTGTGACTCACAAACAGTCAGCAATAAGACAAAAGAGGCAGCTGAGAGTGACTGTTCTCTCGGAGAGTTTCATCTGACCAGAGTGGTGGCTAATATCTTCTATCCCAGGGCCATGAAAAGAGCATACGGAAGTGTGTGAAAGTATAACGTGAGTGTTCCAGGCAAGCAGCATATTGTCCTCAGTTAATCTAATTTGTCAAATTGTTCCTGGTGCCTTAGAGCTAAAGGATGTTGCTTGGGCCACAGTGTACAAATCCCCAGCCATCTGCTCTGACAGCTGTTGGACCCTGAGCAAGAACTTGTACCCCTGGCGTCTTTTGAGAGCGCTTGGGCACAGGAGGGACTAGAACAGCTCAACCACGTGGCCAAAGGTTAACACTACTGACAGCATTGAGGTAGAAAGGGCTATAGATGACACCAGCAGAGGTGTGCTCAAGAAGAGCAAAATCCTCCATGACTCATCAACCACCAGACACTCCAGTCTCTGTGTCCTCTGGGTATTTTCTTAAAACCTTCAGCTTTGCCTTAAAAAAAAATCAATGCAGTTAGTGCATTGCTTAGTTAAAAGTGAGCATATCTATTGATGCTAAAACAGGAGCTAGGCACTGTCTGCCAATTTAGAGAGATCTGCCTGGATGATCTGTCAATTCTTTCAAGAGAAAGGGCTAGGATTAGCTTGTAGTTTCAGTAAAGTATTTCCATGAAAGTTGTTTGCCTCTAACATGTTACTCTTTATGAGCCAATTTCATTAGCCTAGTTGAGTTTCGTAAGTGGAGTTAGAATACCCAGACATCCCAGTTATCCTGATGGTGTCATGGTTTGAAAACAGAAAATTCTGCATTCTGTTAAGTCTCTTATTCCAGGAAATGAGAGATGACTAGTCACAGTATTGAGCTATTTGTATTCTGTTAGTTCATTTTCTGATGCTATAACGAATACTCAAGGGTAGGGTAATATGGAGAGAAAAGTTTGTTTAGCTCACAGTTCTTGAGGCTGAAAGCTCAAACTCCACTGGATGAACTAGGATAAGATGCCACATTGCTGTATCCCACCGAACCCCATCCATCTCCATCCCACCCCATCCCACCCCACGGAGCCCTCTCAGAAGATGTCAGCATAGGGGAATGTATGCCAGAGGGAGAGGGTGCATGTTAGGATAGGAAGCCAGAGATGGAAATGATGCTAATCTTATTTTTTAACAACTCCCTCAGGTAAACTCCCAGGCATCCCACATGAACTACATTAGTCTTTAAAGGAGGTACCCACCGAAGACCCAATAAATTCCCATAGGCCACAGAACCTTTGTTTTGACTTTAGAATTAACTTTATACATAGGAGTGTTTTGCATGCATGCATGTATGTTTACCACATGGATGCCTAGTACCCTCAGAGGTCAGAAAGCAGTGCTGGATCCCCTGGAACTGGATTTTCAGATTAATGTGAGCCACTATATGGGTGCTGGAACTGAACCCAGGTCCTCTGCAAAAGCAACAGGTACTCTTAACTCCAGAGCCATCTCTCCAGCATCCAGCTATTACAAGTCCCACTGCTTCTCAACAAATGCAACTTGACATGGTTGGTGACTACATTTCCAGTCCCAAACCCTTTGGGGTGCATACCCAAACAGTGCCTTGCAGGTCAAGACCCTGAGCTTGAGAGAGCAGTAACTTGACTCACACCCAAAGGAGGTCTTCTGAAAGTAGGCTTAGCTTTTCCTGGTTGGTCAGTTTGTTTGGAAATTATCTAAGAGTAGAAGAACCCTGTGTGTCATTGGGCAGACGGGGGAACTCGGTGTCCCCAGGATGCAACTTAGTCACCATCTCTGGGCATTTGATATGTCTTGTGTTAATATTTGTTCCATTTCCTCAGATTCTGCCAGACACATCTTTATAAACATTTTCTTGGGACATTTATAAATTCTCTTTTATGCACTTGGGAAGCATGGAAAGAAAACAGCAAATATTTAAATCGTGTATGCCTCTTTACCGAATTCTTAAGAGACCACAGTCATTTTGTGCATTAATATTTTGTGCATTACTGTGTGCCTGTAACTAAGCTTTTGCACACAGCTCCATTTATTCAACTCAGTCTGGCCTAAGGCTGTGCTTTTTAAACTGAAATGTTCTAACAAGTGACAGTTACATTCTGGTGGACTGAGCTGGGCCTGAGACTGCAACCCTAACAAGGACCTAGGTGGTTGTGGGACAACAGCTCAGGGTCCCTACTGGTTATGTCTGAACTCTCTTTACTTTCAGGAAATCTCTGTAAAAGAGGGAAAAGGGGGGGGGGGAATCATGCTTATAGTCTTGAAAATAATGCCTGTTGAAACAGAGAACTCTGTGTGCTCTAACACTCCAAACAAATGCAATTAGAATTGACCCAAAACATCAGTGTACCTAGGAAAGGAAGTCAGAGGGAGGAAGGAGAAGGGAATGAGGCCAGTATGTGGCAATTACAAGGTCTGTGGCTGGCAGGAATCACTCTTTTTCAAAGTATTGGCACTTACAGAGACCCCTACCCCACCCCACTGTTCCCAAGGCCTTACCAGCTAGGGGCTCCCTTACCAGAGATTGCCAGAAGTAAGAGGAGAGCTTTTGGTAGGAAGCAAGGAAATGTTTCATTTCCTTCCAATTGGCTGCAAGAAAGGCCCAAATATGGATGAAAAATGAAGCTTTCTCTGAGGAGCGTACCAGTCATTTCATGTTGGTTGTGGCTTTATTGTGCTGCCGAAGACACACAAGCAGATAATGAAATGCGTAAGTAGAAGGGGAAATGTCATTAAGGCAAATGCCTGACAGAAAATGGATGGCGCTCCATCTCACACACACACTTTGATACTGTCTACAATAAACCTTGAATCCAATTCAAGTACTTTCTACTGCTCACACAGCCCTGGTTAATGATATGACACATTAAGTGGCAGAAAGGGAATTCTGGGATTAAATGTTTTAATTATTTAAGAACAAAATATACGTGTCACAGAAATGGATGAGATGGTATTGTTCTCCAAATTACATCAGTCATGACCTTGGGAGAGTTTATGTTCTTTCCCCAGAAGAGATGATCAGATGTTGATGAGTACATAGTTATTAAATTATCAAATAACAAAACACACACAAAACAAAACCAGCAGCAAAAAAGAGAAACTTCCAATGTGTGCTTTGTCCATGAGAAAAGCGGAGCCAGGATCCTAGCTGATGTGATATTTACTTTCTTCTCTTACAGGGATTTCAAGAAAAACTACCCCCACCCCACCCCCACCCCCCACACAGCTATTTTTTTTTTCTACTGCTTATCAAAGCAAGAAGAGCCCAACTTAGACTTCATGTTTCTTTGTGTTTCTACAAAGGACAAGTACATAATTGGAATAAATCAGTTTCAATGTTTCTCCTTTCCTTAGAGCTCCCCTCTGTAGAACTATCTCCCTTATTTCTGGTGTCAACCGCTGGCGGCTGGTCATACACATTCTTTTATTGCTAAGATGTCCCGTGATTGGAACTTTTTCTTTGCTCCTCATCAGTGCAAGCACCTCAGACACTCCAGCACTTTTGAAAACTGTGCCTTTCCTTTGTTCCCACAAGGTGAGAACAACCCAGTCCTATGTTAGGCTCTGTCTCCTTCCCTTTGTCTTCCCATGAGTGTGTCTGGACGAGTAGAAGGGAGGATAGGCAAGGGACCACCCATGAGGTCATCTTGATTCACCTGTCCCACAGCACACTCCAGCTCAGTACCATACACTTATCTCTAGGTGGTCACAGCTCCCAAACGCTCCCCAGATCCTACTGTCACCAGTGGATAGCCCAGTGCACAGGCCAACAAGACTGAATAGAAATGACCCTCTAATTTGCTCAGATGCTTGTACAGATAAAGTCATCATTCCACTTAAATAATGTCATACATTTAACCTTAGAACTACTTTTTTTGGCGGTGGAAGGGTCTCACATAGCAGCTCAACTTTGCCCAGTGTTTGCTAAGTAGCCAAGGATGACCTTGAACTTCTGAATCTCCTGATTTCTGATTGGTGGAATTATATGGGTATGCCACCATGCCAGTTGTGACTTCTGCAGAGGGGTTCAGTTCAGTGGCAATTCCCTTTCCCAGAATAAGCCAGGCTTTGGGAGCTTGATCCCCAACATGAAAAATAGTCATTAGTTTCTCTTCCTCTTTCCTGATGTAGGCATGTCCTGTGTGTGTGTGTGTGTGTGTGTGTGTGTGTGTGTGCGCGCACACGCGCAAACATGACTATGCAGCACTTTTATTTGCACCAGTTCATCTGGGCTTTGTGGTATCTTTTCATCAGAGAGAAAAGGAATGACAGTGAGACCCCCTGCTCAGATCCCTCTGGCTAGTATAGGCTTCTAGTAACCAAGGAAACACTCTGTTACAACCAGGTGTAGTGGACCCCACTGTCATAAGAAACATACAAAACAGGTTGACTTCATTGGCATGCATCAATTGAAAATTTAATTTTCTTTGATAGCAAGTAGGTTTGTTTTTGACAGGGTCTTCTTGCTCAGTAGCCCTGTCTGTCGAAAAACTTACTATGTATATACCAGGTTGCTGTTCATTTTGAATGATCTTCCTACTTCTGCCTCCTAAATGCTGATATTACAGATATGTGCTACCATGTCTGTTAATAGGTATATATGTTTTTAAACAGAGGAACATGTATATATAACATTCTTTATTTTGTTTGTTTATTTATTTTACGATTTTATTTACTTATTATGTATACAACATTCTGTTTCCATGTATATCTGTACACCAGAAGATGGTACCAGATCTCATAACAGATGGTTGTGAGTCACCAAGTGGTTGCTGGGAATTGAACTCAGGACCTCTGGAAGAGCAGTCAATGCTCTTAACCTCTGAGCCATCTCTCCAGCCCCAATAGGTATATTTTTAAATAGCATTTTTCCTGTGAATAAAATATTCCTATTGTAAAAATATAGGGAAGCATAGAGAAACTCTATATAGAAAAGGCAAACCATGTTTAGGTCTACTGCCCTATAGTTGCTTCTTCCAAGGTTTTTTTCACACTGTCCCAAGGGGGCATGAAGAACATGAGCCAGGGTTGTCTAGTCAATTCCAAGACCCTAGGAGGGAAGACACCATCTTAGTACAGACAAGTCTGCAGTAAAGAATATTTTTTAAAAAAGAATCATCAATGAAAAACAGAATCATATCTATAAAGATACTTTTGTCCCACTGGGATTAGTTGTCAGGTAGAGTTTTTTCATCATTGTTTCTCTTATCTGGATCCTTTAAAAAAACACAGAACTTAAAAGTCAATGGTGAAAATAAGTAGGTCCTAAATGAATGAAGCATCACAAACTCCTGTCTTACCCATATGGTGGGCCTTAGCTCAAGAAGTGTCCGTCTAATGTGAATGAACCCTGAAGGCTCAGAAAAATGGTGCCTATATGGTTTCAGGAATCCCTGAACCTTAATGGGTGTGTCTCCTCCTGAAGTTTTAATGGGTGTCATGGCTACATGTCAACTTGACATAGTCTAGAATCCCCTGGGGGCAGGGAGTAGTGTCAATTGAGTAATTGTCTTTATAAGTTTGCTCTATGGGTATGCTTATGAGGGATTGTCTTGATTGCTGACTGATGTAGAAGGACCTGGCCCACTATGAGTAAGCAGGTGGACCTGGATTGGATAGTGAAGTTTAAGCAAGTCAGCAAGTAGCTTCCCTTCAGGGTTTCTGCTTCAAGTTCTCACTTGAATTCTTGCCCTAACCTCCCTCAATAATGAATTATGACATTGAATTATAAACCAAAAACCAAATAAACATTTTCCCCCTCTCAATTGCTAATAGTAGGCCTGATGCAAAGCTCAAACATACCATCTTATTTAATTCTCCCAATAGCTATTTATGTTGGCTACTGTTGTTCTTATAGGCAAGAAAGTAAATGCTTAGACAGTACAGTGACTGGTCAAAGCCACACAGCTTATGGAGGGCAGAGTCCAAGCCATGCTCTTGATTCCAAATTCCTTACTCAGTTATTCAGATAAGGTATAATCAGAATTTATGCTTTATATTGACTATTTTGTATATTTGGTATTGTATACTAAACATTTACTCCAATTATTAAATTGACATTTCAGGTGTTAAAGGCAATTTAATAATTCACTCCATTTCCTTGTCCTTCCTTGTTGATACCTGTGTTCTAGAGAACAAAAGAGCCAAGATACCCAATATTTAAAGCCCAGACAGGATCAGGAAGACTGTTCTATTGTAGCACCCTGCAGTGAGACAGAGGACAAAATCAGCACCGTTTTGCACAAAGGGACCAAGTACAAACTGGGTCCTGGCTATGCTACTTGCTGAGGCTCAAAGCCAGTACCCTGGAAATTAAGGAACACTGAACACAGGGGCTGTAAATGAGGAAAAGAGAAGGCCTTTGCTTTGCCCTTTCCTACATCTGGTTACCATCCATTTAAACAGCTCATGAATCCATGGCTCTTTTCAAAATCGCTAAGCATCAGAACCTTCTTAGGCACAGGAAGGATACATGGTTGGTTTACTGTAACAGCCCTCCTCCCCACCCCCCTCACTCTTTTCCCCAATCCATCACTTATCCTTGCTCTGTCATCTAAGGAACATAGAAGGGTAACAAAGGGTGAAAGACACCCCTAATCTTGACCCCCCCCCCAAAGCTGAGCCCTAGATCTTTCTGCCTTCAGAAACCCAATGATTGTCAGAGGGAGGCTACAACTTTAGACAAGGCCCAAGGACAGACTGATGGATCCCCCTTCCAGCCTGAGCTCTGACTCACAGACAACAAAGACCCTTCCTGTTGTCTTAGGTTACCCCTGGTGGGGCAGGGGGTGGTGACCAAGTGAACACAGCCTAGGAGGGCACACTAAGGGAGAATGAGTGACAGTTCAAATCGGTGTTTCTCTGAACTCTGGGCTAAGAGTAAAGCCCCGTCTCTACCCATGTAACCTAGAGCTGTGCTATCTAACTGGGCAGGACTTAGTTCTCCTATCTAGAAAATGGTGCCGATCGAATCTGCCTTAAAGAATAGCAGAACCAATGAAGCAACATTAAATACCTTGCCTGTCAGTGTGCCATGATGACACTGCCATCCTCATTATACATAGCAGTCTTGTCTCTTTGGGGTGGAAACACTGTGGACTATTTCTGTTAGATCTGCTGGTGTTTAAGCTGGCCTGTTTATGCTGTCAGGTTGGCTTGCTAGCTCTCCCTTCCTTTCTCTAGAAGTCTTTGTTTTTCTAGATTTGCCAGCCCTAGACCCTTTTGTTTGAAGGATACTGGGGCTAGTGATGACCCTCTGGGCAAGAAGAGAGCAGGAGCCACAGGAGTCCTTTATAATGGATCTCTCCTCTCCTTTCCTCTCCTCTTTTCTCCTCTTCTCCTCTCCCCTCCCCCTCCTCTCCTCCCCTCTCATCTACCCTCTCTCCCCCCTCTCCGTCTCTCTGTGTTTAAAGTCATTGGTAGAAACTATTTTATTCTGTTGTCATTCGTCCTAACCCTTCCCCCTTTCAATCTTGAGAATCCAGAATAGAAGAAAGGGATTCTGGGAGACCCCATGAGGTTGGTATTTCAAGGGAGCTAGGAACAAGTACCCATGAACCATGCAGGCAAAAGCACTCAGAATCCTAAGACAAGAGAAACAGGTGTTGAAGGCCTGTTCAAGCTACATATCAAGTCTTTCTCTCAAAAAACCAAAACCAATGCATATATAATACACACACACACAAGTGTAGTATACTCTCACTAGAACAACAGAAAATACTCTCCTAAAACCAGGCTGAGGTAGGTAATACCAGGACAAGATCTCAGAAGAGTCCATCTTGCAGCTCACTGTGTCTCATAGTGACCTTGTTTCAATAAAACATGTCATTGTAGATGAAAAATAAACACAAAAAGAGAATAAACTTATATCCTAATATTAAGGAGTGATTTTAGGGTTAAACCGCACCCTTTGCCAAGTGTCTGCATCATGGCTTTTATTTTAAGAGATTTCTCAACTGCCAGTCACTCACCGAATTTCTCCTCTCAAAGATTAAACTCTGTCATTCTTATGTGACCGAAGTGAGATATCATTTCTTTTTCTGGAATTTAGATTCAGAAAATTGCAACTGTTCATTTTAGTTCATTTAGCAGTCAGAAAAATTTAAATGTCGAATTGTTTCTTGAAACTATTTGATGTAGGAGTTTTTAGATCACCAGTAACAGTCATGGTTAATTGCTCAATGATTCAGTTGGCCCAGGTCTCAGATAAACTGTGCACACAGCTTTTTGAATTGATGTGTTGCTGATATTCCATCAACAAACAAGCCCTTAAAACTCAAGATCATTTTTAATTGTGCCTGAATTAGAACTTGGCTTTGGAATACATTTTATTTGCAGTTATTTAAAAATTTTGTGTACATGGGTAGCTTCCCACTTGCTCTCATTTCATTTCTCTGCCACTTTCACAGGCTGTTTTTTTTTACAAGAAAAGTCCTGTCACCCGAAACAACCCAGCCTTATTTTATAATTCCCTTTTAATGGTCTTGTGTTCCAAGTTTAATTTCAGAATGGATTGCTTACATTTCACTTACAAATCTCCCTTCTAATCATTGTTATTAATATCACAATTTGGTTGCAATATCTGTAAGAGCACAAAATGTGTCCTCTTAAAGATGCATTTGCCAGCCACTGAATTGCATACATTTCAATTACCACCCTGCCTCGTAATTATTATTATTAATATCACAATTACTATTGTAACATCCATAAAACTGCAGAGGGTGTCTTGTCAAGAGTGCATTTACAAACAGCTTTTTCAGTTGGCTCTTAAGAAAAATGCATCAGACTTTATCTAAATTCAACTTCCCCTACAATTTATATTAGACCACACACTCCATCAATAAACCCATCAAAATGATCTACTGTGTTGTAGACAAAAGTTATTGTGTCAACTTGACACTAATCAGTTAATTCCAGTAAACCTTCAGATAAACAAAAGCTTGTTGTCTATTACTGATGCGTGTGATGGGCCCATGTACGTCCTATGGTTATACCATCTATAGAGATGTATCTGGCAGACATGCGCCCTAAGGCATGTATATGGAAACCCAGACAAGATGTATAGCTAATGATGTTGACCCTGACTCCCCCAACAGAGATTGAATTCAAGTCCTCATAATATCTAGACAGCTGATATGTATACTGTGCTAATAATATTAACAATTACTATGCCACTGGGATTCCCCCGGCCCTCGCTTAGTTTAAAAAAACAAAAAAACAAAAAACAAACCCAAGCTATTTTCAAAGCTTCTTCCTTTTTGTAATTTCCCCGATTTGTGCCATCATTACAACTACTTCTTTATGAAAACAAGAATGCATTTCTGAATAGAAGGAGGCTTTTTTTTTTTTTTTTTTTAAGATGGAGTACTTATGTTAATTAGCAATGCTATGCAAGTTAAACGCCTTCCGGGAAAAGCTGAGAGTACCAGCAGTGATCTGAAGAAATGATTACAGCCACCATGTATGTCACTGGCAGACTGGCTGAGTACAAACTGAGGAGAGACACAGCTTTGCCTGTTATTGTGGGGGCGGGTCAGGAGGGGGCATCAGGAATGACATGAGGCTTTCATTGATGCTCTCTCTCCCGGCCCAGAAAGCACCCTGCCGGTTCTGTTTCACTGGTGAGCTAGCTGGGGATGTGGGCTGATGGCTGACGCAGCCTTTTCCCTCCCCTTCCTACCTCTTCTTCCATTGCAAATAAATGGGAAAGGCCAGGGCAGACTCGCGAGCCACAGAAAAGCTTGGGATGAAATGTTGACAGGGGGCACTGTTAAAAATTAAATTCTGTCCTGTTTTGTGTATCATTCTTGTGAGTCACAATCGTGAATAGTAGCGAGAGATTTAATGATCGCATATTCTTTATCTTATTTCCCTTTGGTCGATGGCAATTTTTTTCTGTTAATGTCAACTTAGAGCTCAAAGTAATTTAGTAATTGATTCTAAGCGCAGCAGTTCGCCAATGGCAGCTCTCCATTTGTGGGGGGATAGCTTTGCTAATTTTATCCATCAGAATGAGATTACCATGCTAATCTGTCCCAGCCTCATCTCTTGGTCATTTGGGACCTGCTGAGGCAAATGACTTATTAGGCTCAAGGGCTTCGCCCATTCCCAGGATCAGGGAAAGATGATCGGAAGCCAAGATAAGGACATTGCCATGTCCTAATACACACAGATGGCATGTATGACTGATACTAAAATCGGAAACCCCCTGAACTGGAAGCCTGAGTAAGAAGTTACGATAAAGGAAAAACACAATGGATCAAAGCGTTAAGTTCACTGACAGGAAAGAACAAAACAGTTAAGGCAGGGCAGCTGTATCTGGGGACACATAATTGGAAACCTAAACATTCACTGGGCCAGGGAAGCCTGGCCAATCCAAGGCAGGTGGAGACAGAGGTGCCCTAATAACATTAAGTGGAGGAAACCCAAAAGGGCTGTGCTAACAAAAAGGTTGAGGCTCAGTTTCCAGACAATCTGCTCTCTTGCTTTCAGTGAATGGCTGCTTACTGGCCACATTAGCCATTGGTTATTTGTTTGATTTAATTAAAATGCTCCAAGCAGTGTGAGCCTGTGTGGTAAAAATAGCCTAGAAGTAGTTTGGGTTATACACACACAGTAGGGTATTGTATAGCACAATGGGCTGAAAGTCCTTCCAGTCAGTGAGAGTAAATGGGCACATTCTAAAATGTTTCATAGAATTTCTGAAAAAAAAAATCTGTTTGAATAATTCAGGTAAAGAGGGGTTTTAAAGAAAGAAAACATAATATGAGTGTATTAGCTGGGTGAATGTTTATAAAGGCAGAAATAACCCCAGAGAATGCATATATGATGCCCACTGGCAGATCACACAGAAAAACACTGATACTAAGCATATAAATAAACCTTGTTGCTTTGCTTGTCTAGAGAAGGGCAGAGAAATCCATATTATGAACATTTTCATTTCAAAAGGCAAAACCTTATTACCAAAATACATCATAGAATTCTAAAACAAAACTATTTCCAAGTTCTTCTCATTCGTCCTATAATTTCAAGTGTTTTATGCTTTAAGTCCATTATATAATAGTGTCACCAGACTAAAACTGTGTAATGAAGTAACATCAATTGCATGGCAGCTGTCCTCAGACTTCACCTGATCCCTACTGAGTCAGGGTTTTCCCCTAGCTTTCTAGGTGTCATTGAAGAGACCAGACCCTCCCACAATGTTGTGTTAGCTTATACCCTGCCTTGTTTACTGTCTGTATCCATAATCCCGTTCCTGGTTTCAGTAAAACTTTATTTCTAAAAATAACACAAAAAGAACTGGAAGGTCTACAGTGGGCTGATTTTATGTTTTTAAGATTGACCTATACTATTATTTATCACGACCACTGAGGGTCTCAGACACCGTGAACGAGGTTTCTTTGTGTAGTTGACAGCAGTTAACACAGTAGCTTGAAACTGGTCAAAGCCCAGAAAACCAGAGCCTGTGGAGCACACAGTCATAAATGGAAATCTGTATCATGCACATTCCCATTAAGGCTCAGGGACCATGGTGGAGATGGAGCCAGAGGTTGGACCAAACAGTGTCTTCTGAGCTCATGAACTCACAAACTGCCCTAGTTGCTATCTCAAGGTCAAGCCAGCCAACATTCCAGCATGGAGGGTGGAGGAGCTCACAATTCCCCAACCATGGCTAAGGAGCTATTGATAGTTGATGGCTACTGGGAGAGGGAGTCAGTTTTCTTTAAGGGTGGCTCCTGGTGGATCCAACTAACCTCCAGTGGATGGCCTTGTAGAAGGCTTTCTTTTGGGCCACTAACTAGCACCCAAGTCAAGACATGGAGACTTAATAGTTATGAATGCTCAGCCTTATCTTATGCTTGTCTTACCAGATTTTATAACTTAACCTAGGTTGTTTCTCTCCATCTATGTTTTGCCTTGGGTTTTTTGTTTTTTGTTTTTTTACCTTTCTTTTCTTCTGCATATCTTACTTTCCCCGCTTCTCGAATCTGGCTGACTGACTGACATCTCTCTCTCTTTCTCCCTTATTCTCTCCTCTCTAGAGTCTAGATTCCTCCTCCTATTTATTCTCTCTGCCTGTCAGTCCCACATATCCTTTCTCTGCCTAGCTATTGGCAATTCAGCTCTTTATTAGATCAATCAGGTGCCTTAGGCAGGCAAGGTGAAACAAATGTAACACATCTTTGCTTCATTAACAAAGACAGCATAAACAAATGTACCACAGCTTTACACAGTTAAAGTAATATTCCACAACATGGCCCCCACACCTGTGAATATATGGGGAGTACAAAATGAACTCGGTAGGCTATTTTCGGGGGGGGGGGGTTCCGAGACAAGGTTTCTCTGTGGCTTTGGAGGCTGTCCTGGAACTAGCACTTGTAGACCAGGCTGCTCTTGAATTCACAAAGATCTGTCTGCCTCTGCCTCCCAAGTGCTAAGATTAAAGACATGTGCCACCAATGCCCAGTCAGTGGGCTATTTTTTTAAAGGACATTAATTTGGGGTGAAGGGTGGATCTGGGAGAAGTTAGAGGTAGGAGTGGGGATGAATGTGATTAAATCACATTGTGTGCATGTGCAGAATTTTCCAAGAATTAGTAAAAGCATTTACGTTTTTTTCTTGTGTTCAAAATGATTTAGCAATAGAGATGATCTCAACTCCCATATTGCCTTCTTTTAGGGGGCTGCAGGAACTTTTTATCAGGGCTGGGTTGTCATGGAGCATTCCTAGTATACTAGGCCTTGGATATAGAAGTTGTGACCCGCTTTGCAAAGAGTCATCCCAATCAACTTTGCAGGTGGTTTGTAATCTTCAAGAACATATGTCCTAGGGCTAGATGTGTGACTTAGTGTCCCAGCGCATGCCCAGTAAGTGCATAGCCCTGGGTTCAATTCCTCAGTAAGGTGAACACAAACAGAAAACAACTTAGTTTGTTGAGGCACATGCCTGGAATCCTCATGCTTTGGGGACTGAGAAGGATCTAAGCATAGGGCCAGCTTAGGTTATACAGTCAGACCCTGTCTCACACAGAGCTGCAGGTACAGTCAATAGTAGACCTGTATCTCCACCCCTCTCACATCAAGAACACATGACCATGTATTTTTGAATTCCCTGCGTGTGTGTGTGTGTGTGTGTGTGTGTGTGTGTGTGTGTGTGTGTGTGTAAGTATGTTTGGAGACAGGGTCTACTCTATGTAGTCCCAACTATCCTACAGCTCACTCTGTAGACCAGGTTGGCCTCACACTCACAGAAATCTGCCAGCCTCTGCCTCCAGAGTGCTGGTATTAAAGGCATGTGCCACTACAGTGGGCTTTGAATTACTTTTATAAGTGAAAGCCCAATAGTCTTTCCCTATTTATTTCCAGTTGCCTATCTTCAGTCACTACAAGTAAGAATGACTAGAGAGTTTCTATGGTATTATGAAGAATTACAGAGCATCCAGACCTCACTGTAGTCACAGAGTTGCTGGGGGCTTCAGTGTAGCCTCTCTAAGCCTCACTGACATCTGTGCAAAAGTACAGAGGCTGGAAGATGCCAGATGTCCTGCTGCATCACTCTATTTATGACTTTGAGATGAGGTCTCTTGCTGAGCTTGGAGGTAGGCTGGCAGCCATCAAGCTCCAGAGATTCTCCCATTTTTTGCTCTCTATGGTACATGGGTTGTAGCTCACATATGGCCAAGATCCATTGGCATTTTACATGGGTGATGGGATCTTCATGGTTTGCACAATCTCTTCCATCCACTCAGCCATCAGTCAGTCCAGTCCCTGGGCTTCATCTTTATCGTCCACCTGTTAAAAATATCTCAGTTTGATCATGTGGTTTCCAGAGTCCAATTTTCAGGTCTTGTTTGTTGGTGTGTTTGTTGTGTGCATCTGTATGTGTGTGTAGCAGGAGTGCATGCATGAATGTGTGGAGGTCAGAAGACAACATTCGGTGTGGTTCTTCAAAAGCTGTCCACTCTTTTATTTATTTATTTATTTTAGACAGAGTCTTTCATTGACCCAGAACTCACTGACTAGCCTAAGTTGGTTGGCCAGTGAGCTCCAAGGATCCACCAGCCTCGGCCTTCTCAGTGCTGGGGTTACAAGCCTATGCCACCATGCTGGCATTTCTCTAGATGTAGGTTCTGGGGATCAAAGTCAGGTCCTCAGGTTTGCAAAGCAAGCACTTCCTCACCTGAGCAACCTCTCCTCAGCCTACGGAGCCTGCAGAGCCTGTTTTAATTTGCTGGCAGACTGCCAAGCTTTCAGGAGTAGAAGTGAGGCTTTCTCTTTATTTGAACATTTCTGCCTAAAACTCTTAAGGGAACCTGTGTACAGTTCCCATCCAAGTGAGAAAAAAAGGTCAATGAATAAATGAGAGCTTTTAAAATATCTTCTTCATATATCTGGTGATGAAATGATTGGGTAGTTCAGAAGGTATATACTACTCATTATAACAAGAAATGGTGCTGATTAATACACACTTGTGTGTGTTTGGTGTGTGTGTGTGTGTGTGTGATTGGTGTGGGTGTATGTGTGTCTCATTGGTATGTGTGTATGAGTGTGTATGTGTGTGTGGTTGATGTGTGTGTCTATGTGTGTTGTAAGTTTTCCATTATGTAGAAGAATCCCTGGACTAACATGAACCTTACAAATGGCATGTCAGGGTACAGGGGTATGATCTGTAGAGTGAGACATTTTCTGCTTTTTCACAAGCCACCTCACATTTTCCATTCTTTTGTGTGCTTTCCATTTCTTCACTTTCTTCTTGTCAGTTCTTGACTCCTGCCCAGGTGCTTTCAGGAACCCAGTAGTCAGATGAAGGGAGCATAGGTTCTCCGGAGGCTGTCAAAAGTAAAGTTATACCTAATATATAAAAGAGAAAAACTGGCATGAAGGCAAGGTGGCTCAGTGGGTAAAGGCACTTGCTGCCAAGCCTGAGGACCTGAGTTCAATTCCCAAGACACACATAGTGGAAGGAGAACAGTGATTTACAAATTTTGTCCTCTGACCTCCATATATGTGAAAGTGCCCACACACATTTGCAACACACACACACACACACACACACACACACACACACACACACACACACTATAAGTAAATAAAACTCTAATAAATCTTTTTTAGAAAAATGGAATAAATCAGGGCTTGCCTGTTTGGTTATACTGACATCTCATCATTTTACAGAGTATTAAATGAGTGTGAGTAGCTCTTTTTACAACATACTTTTATGTGGTTGAATTTTCACTCATTCCTGACCCAGGGCTGTATAAGGGGTATGATCGCCTAAGAATCCAAATAGTAATGAATTCACACACACACACACACACACACACACACACACACACACACACACACACCTTCCAAAGGAAATGAAGCAGAATTTTTCCATGCTGTATGAACGGGTCAACTCTGGAAATTCTTAGTGCGAGACTTCAGAGAATGTTACAGTGCTGAAACATAATATCTGTAGCATGCTAGGAAACCTGTGTGTGAGCACACCTGCATGTGTATATGTTAATATCCAAGCTTGAATTTATGACTTTGCCAACAAATGTCATGTGAGCTGAGTTTATAATCATACTAACGGCAGTGGCTATTGTTTATTAAACATTTGCCCTGGGCTAAGAACTTTACAACTAGCATCCTTTTGATCATCACAATCATCTATGAAGTTGATGTTATTTTTAACATTATATTTCACAGCAAAGGAATTAGGACCAAGAGAGCCAAACTACCAAAGGTCCCGATAGAGCTGGGATTTAAACCAAAGCCTCTGTGACTTTAAACCCATGCTTTTGACATTTCCGCAGGTGCTACTATCTTGTGGCCCTTTCTTGTATTTCTCTCCACTCTCTCTGTTAGCCAGTTCCAAGCCATTCTATATTTAGTATTGTAGCAATTTCTAATACACCTTCTCCACCCCTATGGTGAAAAAAAGGGCTCTCTAGGCAACTGTGTAACTTAATGTCATTGCAGATGTGATATGTTGTAGGGAGCCGTCCCTGCATTCTCCATTACAAGATGGCGCCTGCATCCGGCAGGCACCGAATGTAAACAAGATTATTGCGCAGGCGCTGGGTAATTTTCCATTCCTTGATCTCTGCCTATTCCGTGGCGTCATATGGCCGGATGAGCTGCAGCCAATCATGGGGTGACACGTCCGAGGCGGCGGTTGCCAGCCTTTATTAGGGGACGGGATTCTTGGCTCAGGGTCTCCGCTCTGGTAAGCTTATGCTCTCCTCTCAAGATGCATTAAAGCTTGTCTGCAGAAGGATCCGAGTGTCCCGTGTATGATTTCTTGCTGGCGAGAAATACAGAGAGCGCGCGGGACATATGGTGCCGAAACCCGGGAACATGTGAACATTTCCAGCACCTCGGAGACCCCTCTAACGAGGCGGATTCAGAACTGCAGGGTGGTAAATTCGGAGAGGTATGATTTTTCTGGACTTTGGCTTGGGAATGTTGCTATTGTGGGAGGTTAATATAGAGGCTTCTATGCTTTTACTAGGAGCTATTTTGACTTTTCTCACTGTTGTAGCAATCTTAAAGAAGTCCAGAATTACATATCAGAAACCGAATGTAGTGAGAGATGGGGCGCGCCTAACAATAAAATATAAGAAAAAAGGACCTCCCGGGATGTCTAGTGACAAGGGAGTGAATAATTTGTTAAGAGAAACAGCAATAAATAAGAAAAAAGGACCTCCTGGAATGTCTACTGACAAGGGAGTGAATAATTTGTTAGATGATTCTGTAAATAAGTTTAAAGCTTTAAATCTTGATAGCTGGAAGGAACAGAGATGAGGGAGAGACAGAGGGAGAGAGAAAATAGGGGATAACCGGTCACCCCGGTAAATTTAAGAGACCTATTAATCCAGCCGGTGTACTTCCATCAGCACCCCCATTATATGAGTTACAACAAAAATTTGGTACCGACTCCTTTTTACCATTAGAGGAGCGGAGAAAATTACAGATGGCTTTCCCAGTCTTTGACAGGGGAAAAGGCCGCACATGTTATTCAAAACTTCTTAGAGGCCTGGGATGCCTGGGAAAAGCCTCATATCCTAAAGTTGCTCAAGTAATTTATGTATGCTTGTTTTAAAATGTTCCATTTCCTGGTATGGCCATTTTGTAGCTGGTCACATGACTGACGGTAGCCATTTTGCTAAAGTTAAAAAAAGGATACTTAGACCGCCATCTTAACTAAAGGTGACCCATGGAAATTAGAAGTACCATCTTAGAAACAAGTTTTTCAGTTAAGATTTAAAATGTTAATGCTTCTATATATTACAGAAAGACCTTAAGGGAATTTAAATTTCTTTTTAAAACCAGTTTTCAAATGTTTGATTTTATTAATGTTTTTACTTAAAGAGCTTCAATTTAGAATTATTTTTAAGCAAAGCCTGACAATGTAAAGTTCTTGTTTTGTAAAAGATGCTAATCTATTATGTTGGTAGCACACACCTTTAAGCTCAGGGTGTTGGTGACACACGCCTTTAAGTTTTGGGCGTTGGCGGCATACGCCTTTAATCCCAGCACTCGGGAATAAGAGACAGATGGATCTTTATGAGTTCAAGGCCTGCCTGGTCTGACAGATCGAATTCCAGGACAGGCTCCAAAGTCACAAAAAAAACCCTGCCTCAGAAAGAAGTTAAGCTACTGTTTAAGGAAGTTCAGCTGTATTACAGAAATAAGACTTTACCTAGCCACCTGTGTGCTTCTTAAAAACAGATAATGGGCCGGCTTATACCTCTCAAAAGTTCCAGCACTTCTGCAGACAGATCTGACTGGCTTACCTTATAACCCTCAAGGACAAGGCATTGTGGAACGTGCCCATCGCACACTTAAGTCTTATTTAATCAAACAAAAGGAGGGAATGGGAGCATCCTTACCCTCGGTGCCAAGAGTTGCAATATCCATGGCACTCTTTACCCTTAATTTTCTAAACATTGATGCTCAGGGCCATACTGCGGCCAAATGCCACATCTCAGAACCTAAAAGGCCAAAGGAAATGGTAAAATGAAAAGATCTCTTGACTGGTCTTTGGAGATACCCGGATCCTATTCTCATAAGATCCAGGGGAGCGATATGTGTTTTTCCACAGGATGAAGAGAATCCCCTGTGGATCCCGGAAAGACTCACCCAAAGAGCCCCTTTGGACCCTCAAAAGTCGGAACTCCACCCTCTCCCCGGGAGTTGAGAGCCGCTATTATCCAGATTAACTCCTGTCCTTGACGGAGAGATTGTCATCATAGATAGCTTCAGCTGTCTCCTATTTTAAGGAAATGGGTGGAGGTGGGATTGTTTGGTGCAGCCGTTTGCTGCGGATTGATGTTGCTTCTCTGGCTGGTCTGTAGGCTCAGGGCTCAAACTAAGAGAGACAAGGTGGTTATCGCCCAAGCGCTTGTAGCTTTGGAACAAGGGGCTTCCACTGATATTTGGCTAACTATGCTTAAGCAATAGGCCGCTGGCCAGACAGCTCTTGCACACCCGGAGCCTAGGCTCATTGCACAGGGTAGAGTGCCTGGCTTGAGCAGCCCATGAGGGATGTCGAGCAAGGCATCGCACAGAGAGTTGCCCAATATGCAGGCTTCTCTGGGAGGCATGTTGTCCTGCATAAGGGTTGCCTGCCCTAGTCTCCCTTTCCCAGAAAAACGGCAGAGGACAGGTCGAGAGCGCTTCGGGTCAAGCTAACAGCCTGATGGCGACTCTTGTACACAGTCTTAATATTTGATTGGGAAGGTACAACCTCTGCCTCTATCCCTCAACATATGGGTGACCTATTTGCTTGTAAAAATATAAAGCCTTATCATTAATTAATAAAAAAAGGGGGATCTGTAGGGAGCCGTCCCTGCATTCTCCATTACAAGATGGCGCCTGCATCCGGCAGGCACCGAATGTAAACAAGATTATTGCGCAGGCGCTGGGTAATTTTCCATTCCTTGATCTCTGCCTATTCCGTGGCGTCATATGGCCGGATGAGCTGCAGCCAATCATGGGGTGACACGTCCGAGGCGGCGGTTGCCAGCCTTTATTAGGGGACGGGATTCTTGGCTCAGGGTCTCCGCTCTGGTAAGCTTATGCTCTCCTCTCAAGATGCATTAAAGCTTGTCTGCAGAAGGATCCGAGTGTCCCGTGTATGATTTCTTGCTGGCGAGAAATACAGAGCGCGCGGGACAATATGTTGATGCTCCGTATCCAGACAGCTGTCATGTGTGTGGCCAGGTTGGTCCTTGCTTGCACACAACTGGAGACCTTTCTATTTCTGACTGGCCAGGCCGCATTTGCTGTCATTAACCTGCCACCCTGCAGACTTCTTTCATTAAGTCTTAAAGAGCTAAGAAATCAGTAAAATTACCAGTAAATAAGTAGAGGGCAGAAGGACATTTTTATTGTTTGTTATTTTAAATGTTTTATTGAGTTCACACAAACAGAGCAATATTTTATTTATGAATTTAATATAAATGCCATGAATTATATACAAAAATACACAAAACCTATGTGCTAACATAACAGTAGTCAAGTCCCACATGGTTTAATCTTACCAATATTCCATGGGAAAATTTTCTTTATGATTGTTTTCAGTTTAGTGTGGAAAAAAGGAGCTGTTGATTGAGCTTTCTTACTCTACAGTAGGCACTGAATATATAAGAGTGAATAGTACACAAGGCTGCCCTCCTTCCTCAAACTGTGTGTGGCATAGCCTTTCTTAATGTGTATGGGATCTATGTGTCAACCTATATTTTAATAATTTATCAACCCAAAGTCAAGCAAAAGGCTCAAGTACCTTCTTAAAAACATTGTATTGATGATGCTAATGGGGGTGAGGTGGGGGTTTGTGTGCCATAGCGGGAATGTGGAAGTCAGAGGATGACCTCATAGAGTTCGTTCTCTCCTTCCACCTTTACGTGAGTTCCAGAGGTCACCAGGCTTGTGAAGTTCACACCTTTATCTGCTGAGCCATCTCACTGGACCATTGAGCACCTTTTCTGAACAGAGACTGTAAGTGTGAAACCTGAGAACCTACAGGTATTCTACATTGAGCGTGACACTGGCTTCTGACAGGCACACAGTCTCGGAATCCTTCTCAAGCCAGCACTCACAGTCATTGGGGTTGGCATGTGGGAGGTCATCCCTCTCTAAGGACTGTCACTAAATGTGTGATGTATCACCCACTTAGAATGGGTGCTTTTGAGACTTTGGGCACAGTCAGCATTGACTCCACTGATGTTGCCTGGATGATGTGCTAGCCAGTGTTGTAGAGGGCTTGCACTAGGCCTGCCACTGAGCCAAGTGCCTTCTTCAAATTGTCAGTCCATCTCATAAATACTCTGTGGGAGCACCGCAGAGATGGCTCAGTGGTTAAGAGCACAGTGCTGCTCTTCCAGAGGATCTGAGTTCAATTCCCAGGACCCATAGCAGGCAGCTATAAATCTTTAAGAAAATAACTCTATGGGATGGAGGTAGAGAGATGGCTCAGCAATTAAGAGTACTCGGCACTCTCACAGAAGACCCAGATTCAGTTCCCAGCACCCATGTCAAGCAACTGACAACTGCCTGTAACCGCAGCTCCAGAAGCTCCAACCTTTTCTAGCCTCCATGGACACTGCACTCACACACATCATACATTCACACAGACACAGGCAGACACATAGAAGAGTCTTTGAGGTGCTGGGGAGATGCCTCAGTGGTGAAGAGCACTTGCCACTCTTCCAGAGGATCTAGGTTCAATTCTCAGCACCCTCATGAAAGCTCACAACCTTCTGTAGTGTCAGGTCCAGGGGATCTGACACCCTCTTCTGACTTCAGCTGCATCATTCACACATTGGTGTACAGATATACATGTGAGCAAAACACCCACACTCATAAAATAGTAATAAAATATTTTTAATCCAAAAATTGTGGGGTAAAAGGTGACAGTTTTATGCCCGATAGTAGATAGTTCTGGATTTGTTTTGTTTCTAATCTTGCAAGCACCTTGCTACTTTCTGGGGAGACTCTGGCCCAAACTGTGGCAACACATAACCTAGGTCTGGAGAAATGGCTCCCAGTGTCAGGGTTAAAAACCTCCTTGGCCACATTCAAAATGAGCCCCTTGGCTTTCTGCTTCTGTTCCTGCCATTCTGGGAGCTTAAGTGTTTGTGAATACTGTGAGAGTGTGTAATAATGTGTGTGTGTGTGTGTGTGTGTGTGTGTGTGTGTGTGTGTGTGTGTGTGTGTTTGATTTTTTGCTTCTTTGTTTTACAAACAAAAAATTAACAACCTCATTCCCAACCTGAAAACTTAAACTTACCAAGGTAGGTAGACTAACCTGTTCATAGATATACTAAACAATGAGTGGTTGAGCTGACTTAGAGACATAAGTCAGTTTATGTCTTTAGCAGTGTGCTATTCTACCTGGGTACGGTGACAGGCTTTCTCTTAGTTATCAAGACCCAAGACTAAAGGATCAGAAGTGGAGTGTTGGTATTCCACACGACAGAACTGTTCAGGGTTTCAGGACTTAATTTGCAGACAGCTTCAAGGGAGATTTTAGTTGTAATGATAAAAATTAACCACAGTCCCTGCATAGATCTCCTGGTCTGGGACAAAGGCCTTTGCCTTGGTGAAAAAGAGGACAGTGCTAATTTCCAGTTTGGTGTTAATGTCTTCTCTATATTAAATCTGGAAGGAGGGAGAATAGCTCTTCCCAATCTATAACCCTGTATAATATTTGCTACACAGAAGATGAGCAAAACAACCAAGCTAGTGTCTGTTCCACTGAAACTGAGTAAGAGAGGGGCAGATTTTTTCCAGTTATAAAACATAACATGTTTATGGGGAATAACTGGAAATCTCTGAAAAGCACAATGAAGAAACGTTAACAAAAGACAACTGTTGTCAACTGTTTTGTCTAAACTCTCCCATGATTACCCTCACTGTAATGACATTTTCGTAGCATTGTGCTGTACTTGTTCTGAGCTATACTTTGTTTTATTATAGTTTTAATTTGTTTTTTTCCGGGGGGGGGGGCGACAAAAGCTGATGTCGGGAATCATCGTCCATCACTTTTCTCCCTCATTTACTGAGGCAGGACTTTCTCAATAAGATCTAGACTTGGGAGTGTGGTGAGTCTCCCTACCCATCTTGCTCTGGGGATTGCCTGGCTCTGCCTTCAGAAGCTGGAGGTACAGGCAGGACACCATGCCATATGGTGGCTGTGACATCTTCAAGCCATCACTGGCTGTCATCTACAATTCAATATCTCCAATAGGTGAACATCTTGTGATTTTTGTTTTGTTTTTATTTTTGAGGGAGGATCTTGCTATGTGGTCAAGGCTGCCTGTTGTTGTTTTACTCTTTTACTCTTTGGGGAGCCCACCACCCAGCTCCCAAATAAATCACACACAGAGACTTATTCTTTCTTACGAATGCCCGGCCTTAGCTTAGCTTGTTTCTAGCCAGCTATTCTTGACTTAAATTATTCCATTTACCCTTTGCCTCTGGGCTTTTACCTTTCTCTATTTCTGTATATCTTTTCTTTCCTTCTTATTCTATCTTTGGCTGTGTGGCTGGCCCCTTCCTTTCTTACTCCTTCATCTTCTCTTTCCAGATTGTTCCTCCTATTTATTCTCTCTGCCTACAACCCTGCTCATCCTTTCTCCTGTCTGGCTATTGGCCATTCAACTTTTCATTAGATGATCAGGTGTTTTAGACAGGCAAAGTAACATAGCTTCACAGAGTTAAACAAATGCAACATAATAGAGTGCAACACATCTTTGCATCATTAAACAAATGTTCCACAGCATAAACAAATGTAACATATCTTCAACTAATATTCCACAACAGCTGCCCAAGAACTCTCTGAGATCCTTCTGCTTCTGCCTCCCAATCACGGTAATAAAAGGCAAGCATCCCTGTACCAACTTCACCACTCATTTATAGTTTCATCTGTAATTTCCTACTGAAAGTTTTTTAACCATGAGGTCCTGGGGCACACCTTTAATCCCAGCACTGGGGAGCACAGATAAGCCTGGTCTACAGAGACGGTTTCAGTCCCGGTCTTAAAAAACTTAAAAAAGTAAGTAGATGGATGGATAGGTAGATAAGTATCTTTGTCTTTGCTCAGACATAACAATTACATATTAACATGGCATTCAAATACATGTATGCAACATGAATGACGGATCAGGGTAAGTGGCAGAGCTGCCATCCCAGACAGAGATCATTTCTTTGTGTTATAAACACTCAAAGACCTTCTCTTCCAGCTACTTTGCAATAGTCGGTTAATTCCTGCCAACCATAACTTGCTACTGTGCTATGGAACATTAGAAGATGTTCTCCCATCAAACTGTACCCCGGGACCACTTGCAGATGGATACCTTGGTTGGCTGAACTATATATGCATATCTTGACAATTGCAGCTAGTGCTGCAGTTAACACTGCAGTGCAGTTGTCTCTTCCTCATACTGACTTCAGGTCACTTGACTCTAAGGCCAGGAGTAGGCACTGCAATCATGTGGCTGTTCTATTTTTAGCTTCCTGGGAAACTTCCTTGCATTCTCCATAGTGTGTGGGAATGCTTTATATAGCCTGAATATTAAATTCTTAGGGTTACACATACTGCAGACACAATGTCCAGTCTCTTGCTTGCTTCATTTCTTTGTGGTGTGACTGCTGTGCTTTTTCATTTAACACCAAAACATATTGTGTATTGTACAGAATCATTTTGTATGCACATCCCTCTTTGAACATCTATACCGTGCCTTTTCTAAGGCTATGCTATCATTCTTGCTTGCCTGGACCTCCAATTGTAATGATTTCTTGTTCAGCATCTCAGTGCTCGAAGTTCTGGACCGTGTTTTGTGAGTTAACAAGTATTTCAACCAGTTGAATTCCTATACCAAAGGAAAGGACTAGCCCTTGCCAAATTGACTTTCCAAAGGTCACATCACTTTGTCTTTACTTCCAGGTCACATAGAGTGGATCTGCCACAAGAGCTCCTGGGGTTTATTTTTTCAGTCACAGCTCATCTCAATGTTGGTTGTCACAGACTGTGTCACTCTAGGCACTCAGAATCAGATTCTGGTTTGAAACTTTTTATAGGAGTGATTAGTGTCTTATCTATTCACACTTCCTTGGCCATAGCAAATTTCATAGTCCTAAATTCATATGAGCTGGAGGATGCCATCTGCCAAGTGCTCAGGTGAAAAACCACAAATGTGAACAGTCTGAACTCCCAGAAAGAAGCAAAGGGAGTCTCAGTACACCATAGCTTTCCTATATCTAATTTTTAAGATGAAGAAAGAGGGCCTGGATATAGCTCAGCGGAGGAGAACTTGTTTAGCATATCCAGAGTGCTGGGGTCAGTCTCAAGTGTCTAAAAAGGAAAGAGGAGGAAGAAGGAAGAGAAAGAGGAAGGAGTCATAATGAGAAATTTATCTTTGGGATTTGTCCCTTTAACTTTTTTCTTTGTTGGTGTATACATGTATTTATGTTTGTGTGTGCATGTATACACACGTTAAGTAAAGGCCAGAGTTTGATAGCAGGTGTCTCCTCAATTGATGTCTACCTTACTTATGAGGCATGTTCCCTCACTGAACCTTCAGCCCTCTAGCTAGGATAGACCAGCTGGCCAGAGAGCTCTGGAGATCCTGCTATCTTCACCTCCTCAGGGTTGCCACACATGCCTGGCTTTTTATGTACGTTTAGGGTCTCAATTCAGGTTCTTGCATTTGCAAAGCAAGCATTTTACTCGCTGAACCATTCCCAACCCCCTTTTTCTTAGCTTTCATTTTGAAAGAATTATACACAGGTTAAAAAAAATAACATGTGCCAAGTGGTGGTGGTGCACACCTTTAATCCTAGCACTTGGGAAGCAGAGGCAAGTGGATCTCTGAATTCAAGGCCAGCCTGGTCTATGAAGTGAGTTCCAGATCATCTAGGGCTGTTATACAGAGAAACCTTGTCTCAAGAAAACCATAAGGTCCAATATGGCTTTCCCTCAACTTCCTCCAGTGATGGCTTCTTGTGTAACTGCAGTACAGTATGAAACCAGAAAATGAACATTGCTCCAACAATGCAAACTGACTACAGATACTTCTTTTTGTGTGTTTCCACACAATTAAATTTATTTTATTTTGCTTATTTATGTGCATGAGTGTGTGTGTGTGTGTGTGTGTGTGTGTGTGTGTGTGTGTGTAGGCTAGAGTATCCCTGTGTATATGTCTATGTGTATATGTAGGCTAGAGTATCCCTGTGTGTGTGTGTGTGTGTATGTGTGTATGTATGTGTGTATGTGTAGGTTAGAGTATTCCTCTGTGTGTGTGTGTGTGTTTGTTTATGTGTTTGTGTGTGTGCCTGTGTGCACGTATGTGCACCTACATAAATCTATTCACACACATGGGTGTGGGTTTATAGAGGCCAGAAGAGGATGGCGGATTCCCTGGAGTTGAGGCTGACAAGCCCATCTATGCACTTTTGTCACTGTTGGGCAATACATCCATCTTTTTTATTGTTTTCATTCTATGGAATTTTCATCTTTTCATGGATTCTTGGAACTATCCATCTAGTTAACTAACATTTCCCTCCCCACAAGACAGCCTGTGAGCCTCTTCATGTTTGTTCCACCCCTGCCCTTTGGTATATATAATCTGGCACCTGTCCCTGTAGTTTTGTGATAGTATGTTCAGGAAGTGGATTTGTATGATGTTTACTCTCTTAAGAGTGATTGTCATATGCACCAATACTTTATTCTTCATCATTTCTACAGTAGTTTAAGGTATGGATGTACAACTGGTTTACGCCCTCACATGTCAAAGACATGGGTTGTCTTGGGTTTGGGCTATCATAACTAAAAACACAATGAGTATGGGTTTATATGTCTTACTTCTGTGGGTCACAATGGCAATTGTTGGGTTGTGTGGTAAATGCATGTTTGGTTTTATAAGAAAAATAGCCAATTGTTTCCAGAGACTTTAATATTACATTCCCAGAGAGATAAGTTTCTTTGGGTCTTTCAAAGAATTTAGTGTTATTATTACATTTAAAAATATCTTAGAAGGCTGGGAGATGGCTCAGTGGGCAAAGGTGCAAGGGTGAGGTCCCAGTACCCATGTAAACACCAAGTAGGCATGCATAGCAGCCCTCTTGATCCCAGTACCCAGGAGGTGAACATAGGGGATCCCAGGGTATGAGGCTGACTAGACTAGCCAGATCCGTGAGCTCCTGGTTCAGCAAGAGAGCCTGTTTCCTATACAAGGAGGAGTTTGGTCAAGGGAAACACTGTTTTTCAAAACCTCTAGCCTTCACACACATGTGCACACATGTTCTTATGCACCTGAAAACACAGGTGTGTCCATGTGCATGTGAGCACCCATGCACAAATGCATGCACACAATAGCATAAAAAGTTTAGTTGTTTAATAGGCATACACTAATATCTTATAATATTTTTAATTAATTTCCCTAATGGCTAATGATGTTGAACACTTGTTAATGTGTTTATGTGCCTGCTGTGTCTCCTCTCTAATGAAATGTCCTTTCCCACTTACTAATTGGTTTTTGTTTTCATACTATTGAGTTTTGAGAGTTCTCTATCTATTGCAGACACAGGATGTTGGCCAGATATATTGTTTACAAACGTTTTCTCTCCATCTGCCCATTGTTTTTATCCTTTTGCAAAAGTTAAGTCTCTCTCTGTCTCTGTCTCTGCCTCTGTCTGTCTCTGTCTCTGTCTCTGTCTCTGTCTCTGTCTCTCTCTCTCTCTCTCTGTGTGTGTGTGTGTGTGTGTGTGTGTGTGTGTGTGTGTGTGTGTGTGTGTGTGAATGCTTACCTGTGCAGGCCAGAGATCAATGTTCAGTGTATTTCTCAAACTTTGCTCTCTACCTTATTTTTGTGACAAGGTCTCTCACTGTACTTAGAGCTTACTATTTAAGCCAGCTGAGCTTGCCAGCAAGCCTTCAGCATTCACCTATCTATCCCATCCCCCTAGTTCTAGGGTTACAGACACAGACACCATCATGCCTGTGCTGGCTGGTCTTAAGTCAGCTTGACACAAACTAGAGTTATCTGAAAAGAGGGAACATCAATTGAAAAAATACCTCCATATGATCCAGCCATAAGGAATTTTCTTAGTGCTGTGAAAGTGTAAGCTGAATAGACCTTTTTCTCTCCTATTTGCTTTTTGGTCATGGTGTTTCATCACAGCAACAGAAACCCTAAGACTCTTTTCTGTGGGTGCTAGGGAGTCAAATTTCAGGTTCTCATGCTTGTGTAGCACACAGTTTGCCCACTGAACCATATCCCCAGTTTCAATTTATCAACCTTTTAATGGATTCCACATCACTCTTCATCAGCAAATGAAGTAAGGGCAGAAACTCAAACAGGGCAGGAACCTGGAGGCAGGAGCTGATGCAGAGGCCATGGAGGAGCGCTGCTTACTGGCTTGCTCTTCTTGGCTTGCTCAGCCTGCTTTCTTATAGAACCCAGGACCACCAGCTCAGGGATAGGAGCACCCACCATGGGCTGGGTTCTTCCCTGTCAATCACTAATTAAGAATATTCACTACAGCGGGATCTTAAGCAGACATTTTCTCTATTGAGGTTCCATTCTTTCAGATAAACTCAAGCTTGTGTCAAGTTGATATAAAACTAGCCAGCATATGTAACAAGACTCCATCTCAAAAAAAGTAAGTAAATAAAATCCTGTAACCCAGCTATCAGGATCTAGAATCATATCCAATACATAAAAATTTAGTGGGTTTGTGTACATTTCATATAATGTATGCAGTACTTCATTTCCAGAAAAATGAATAAGAACCATTTGCTAAGTTAAATCTTCTTGCAAACACATTTGCATCTCAATCATCTTTAATGTTTTGTAAATAAGTTGAATTCGTTGCTGTCTATTTCTATACTGGAACATATAGAACAAAATGTAAAGTGACCCATTGTGGAACACTTGTGACATTGCTTCTATCAAGACTGATTGGAAGAGAAAGCAGGACCGGAGGCAGAGGGATGGATTCAATGACTTCTTGAGGTCTTTGGCAATGGGTGACGTCTAGGATTATAATTATGACTATGTTTATTTATTAACATTTCTACTGGGCCATTTTAGTTGATTAGCACAATGCAATTACAAAAAAATATGCAGCTACAACTTCTGGGAAGTCTCTACATTGCTAGGAAAGTCTAGATATGATATCATTTCTGATTTTCAATGATTTAATTAAAATAAACAAGCATACAATAGTCTCAGCATAGTTTATAATATGATGAAGAACTACATCTAATTGCTGAAAGTAGAGGCAATGAGAGTCAGTAATCTCAAGTCCATTGCTAATTACTCCTTGGGCCCTTCTCTGTCCACCAAACAAAAAATATTCTCTTTAGGTGAATGAAAGAGGAAAGGGGGTATCACTAGGTGGTAGACAGTGTGCTTAGTGACCCCTCAGTACCACCAAGACAAATATAAGTAAATAAAAATGAGAAAGAAGGATGGAGCTGTAGCTTAGTTGGAAGAGTGCTTGTCTGCCAGTACACACAAATCCTGGGGTTAGATCTCCAGCCCCCTGCAAAACTGGGTGCAATGGGGCACACCTACAATCCCAACTCTGGGGAGTGCAAGCAAGAGGGAGGGAATTCAAGGCTGTCCCCTCACAGATTCATCTTGCAGCCATGGACTCCCAGCAGCTTCAGATGGAAGCCAAGGGGACAAGGCTCCCTGTGAGCACAGCAACACAGAAACAGCACAAATAAAGGACGTTCTGGGTCTCTGAAATGCTCCTCGAGAGACCAAATATTATGATAAATTTTGAGGGGAACCTTCCTGGGGACCATGGGAGATTCCATGGCAGGTGAGAGTGACCTAGGCGGAGTGACAAACATGCCAGGCAGACAGAGCTTAGTGAGAAGTTTTATTAGAAAGGAGAGGAAAGGGGGACTGAAAGAGAAGAGAGAGAGAGAGAGAGAGAGAGAGAGAGAGAGAGAGAGAGAGAGAGAGAGAGGACAGAAGAGAAGAGGGAGACAAGAAAAGTCCTACCTGCCCAGGGAACAGCAGGAAATAGACCAGGAAGCAGGGGCAGAAAGAGAGCCTAAGTATTGGGAGGTCTTTCTTTTAAAGGGGTCTTTTGCACTTGAACTAACCAGAGTGCTGCCTGAGTGCATTCTGCCAGGTGACAGGGGCAGGCCAGCATAATATGCCTGAATCCTTACACCAAGGCTCCTGAGGGAGGTGTGATCCTTGTTGAAATACAAATTCCCTTATTATTCTCAGCTACAAATATAGGTTAAATGTGCACAGCATTTCTTTGGAGTACTGGTTATTTTTTTGTGTGGGGAGTTGGCTTTTTGAGGCAGGGTTTCTCTCCAGAGGCCTGTCTGCCCTGGTGTCCTAGAACTCACTATGTAGACCAGGCTGGCTTTGAACTCTCAAAGTTCTACCTGCCTCTTCCTCCCAAATGCTGGGATTAGAGGTATGTGTCATCACCCCTGGTCTAGAGTACTATCTATTAACACATGATCTGAATACCCCTGTAAGTCCCTAATATTGGGTGAGGAGGGGTATCAATGAAGCTGTAACTATTTTCATAATAATAAAAATAATAATTCGTTTTTACTTTGCTGCCTCTCGAGTGTAGAGTGAAATTTTCTCAAATTTACTTGCCATGTGATACTTCAGTACTTTGAGTGTAGACACAGATGTGAGAATATAGTAGTCTTATTAGACCAAATACTAAGAAATTGGTAAAATACAAAAGAACACCAACATTTTAATACATTTTTTAAAATATTATTTCATTTAAGTATGTTAATTATGTTAATATTTAATGAGTTTCATTGTTATTTTTAAATAAAGCACTAACCAGAGTGCTGCCTGAGTGCATTCTGCCAGGTGACAGGGGCAGGTGAATATTGCAAGCTTTTTTTTTCTCGGTTTTTATTTCTAATATAAAAAGTATCAGAGGACATAGCCCTTATAAACAAAAGATCTTTGGGGGCCTCAAAGATGGAGAGGAATCCAGGTACCACAAATGTTTACTGCAGAGATCAGCAGAGTGGACAGGTGTTGAATGTTCTCTTCCATCTTAAACAGCCATTATCTTTAACAGAGGAGCTGTGACTGCCTGCTAGACACCATCGAGATTCAGCCTGCTAAAGTTCCTCAGAAAAAGAGGCATGGGGAGAGGGACTGTCACCAGACCCTTACCTGAGATTCCAGGCACTACAGCCTGCAACTCACTACCCACTGTCTGTAATTCTTTCTGCCCCAGCCATAGGTGGTCTTGGGAGGAACTAGAAGATATAATAGGAAAAGTTTACTGAAGGGAGGAAGGCCTCATTGTACTCAGGTAAGCACCACCACCCCCACACCCATGCTCCTGTAAATCTGCTCAATCAAACCATTGGTTTGCCAAGGTGTGATGGTGTGAGCCTTTAATCTCAGCACACCAGAGGCCAACAGCCAGGCGGATCTTTGTGAGTTGAAGTCCAGCCTGGTCTCAAAAAAAAGAAAAAAAAAAAACAAAAAAAACAAAACAAAACAAAACAAAAAAAAAACATTGGTTCACCATGTTAGACTTGGGTGGGTTCATTGTTTGGTCTGTTGTTCTTGCATTATCTGGGCTGAAGAGGTATTTGCTGACAAAGGAAACCTCGGGAAAGATTGGTTTTCCTCACCTCATTTATAGGTTGAAAATTGATGTCCAACAAAGTAAGACAGTTTACCTGGCATCCTGTACTATAAAGTGCCACAAAAAGGTAGTGGCTGAATATATAACAATGATTCAATGATTCAATGATATATAACACTGATTCATTTTGCTGTCAAATATGGGATTTGAGCTGAGCTTGCTCTGCTCTGTATGCTGTCTGGGCTTCAGCTAAAGCAAATGCAGTATCTGAGAGCTGGACCAACTGGGTATGGCAGGATTCATTCTCTTCCTCCCCCTCCCAACAGGTCCCCGTCACAGCTCCCAGAGCTTCTTCACAGAGCGAGTGAGCCTCTGTGGAAATACCAAGTCTTCTTATGACCTTGATTTTGAAGTCCCATTGCTCCTGCCACATTGTACTGGTGAAGGAAGTTCCTGAGATCAACCCAATTTCAGGAGGAGGACAGTTGGTCCCTTCTCAACCTCAGGAATATCAAAGAGTTTGCAGCCACCTTATCTTCCACAGCAGAGGTCCTTGGACATTGGGATTAGCATTAGAAGACATGATCCTGCAGTTTGGCTCTCCTGGGCCTTAGTGCACATACACAACAACTTTGACAGTGAACACAAGAGGAGGATGAGAAGAAGGAATGAAAGCATGGGGCTACCCTTCTAGGAATGAAAACATCTCAGTGGCTATAAGCACCCCCAAGAGGCACGCACAGTTTAGAGTCTGAAAAGGAGACCACTGAGGAATGGCCTCTCTTGGATACAGGAGAGAACTTAGGCTTTTATTGTTTAGGATACTCAGCTCTCCTCAGCAGCCTTACTGGTTAGTTGCCTGTGTTGGAGATGGCGGGCTTAACCTGGAGATGGCCTGTGTCCTTTCGGGAAGCTCTAGAACAGTGGTTCTCAATCTATGGGTCCTGACCCCTTGGAGCTAACTGACTGTTTCACATGGGTAGCATATCAGATATCCTGCATATCAGATATTTACATTAAGATTCATAACAGTAGCAAAAATTAGTTGGGAAGCAGCAGGAACTGTATTAAAGGGTCTCAGCATTAGGAAGATTGAGAACCACTGCTCTACAAAGTTCTGCCTTGGAATAGAACTCTGTTTCCCAATAGCCTCTGTGAGTGGCTTCCTAGTTGCACTCTTTTGTCGCTTTTGGGTAAAGATGCTGGGAAAGATTTGCTATTGTCTTTTGCATGAGACTCTAAGACTGTTCAATCCTAGGTTTGTGATTCATTAAATTTTGTCAACTTATTTCAAAGTATTCTCTGCAATTGGTCCGCACAGTCCACTTTTGGCCAGCGTTCTCATGTACACACATTTTCTTAGTCAGGGTTTCTATTGCTGTGAAGAGACACCATGACCACGACAACTCTTATAAAGAAAAACATTTAACTGAGGTGGCAGCTTACAGTTTCAGAGGTTCAGTCCGTTATCATAATGGTGGAACATGGCAGTGTATAGGCAGTCATGGTGCTGGAGAGCTAGCTGAGAGTTCTACATCTTGCAGGCAACAGAAGTGGTCTGAGACACTGAGTGTGGCTTTAGCATATATGAGACCTCAAACCCATCTCCACAGTGATGCACTTTCTCCAATAAGGCCACACCTACTCTAACAAAACCATATCTCCCAGTAGTGCCATTCCCTTGGGGGCCATTTTCTTTAAAACCAACACATACATACATTTATGCACACCAAAATTCTGTGCATGTTGCTATTATTCATATACATCAACAGTGTGCCATGAAGGGCATGGATATTTAGCTCAGTGGTGGAGCACCTGGCTAGCAAGAGTGAGATCCAGGGTTCCATCTCCAGTACCAAAACACACAAAGATGTAGTTAAAAACACAACATGCAGATAGACACTCCTAGATCTTCTCCGAGGACTCTGCTAACTACGCTTTGCTTAGGTCATCTGCATGTCTGCAAGGGCTTAGTTTTTTTTTTTTATCATTTTTTTATTTGAATTAGAAACAAGATTGATTTACATGACAACCCCAGTTCCCTTCTCCCTCTCTTCCTCCCCTACCATTTCCCCAACTAAAACCCTACCTATCACATACCTTTTCTTCTATTCTTCACCTGACTCAGAAGGGCTTAGTTTTTAACTCAGCTCTGAAAATTTACTTTCAACTCTAGAAATTTTATCTGTGGAGCTTGACTGCCATCCAGTCTAGCCAACCTATGAGCTCTAGGTTCATTGAGAGTGTCCATCTCAAAACACTAGGTGGAGAGCAACTGAAAGAGATACCTTGGGTGGATTCATAAATTGAACTTGCCAATATCCACCCAAATGCAGACATTATTGCTAAAACTATCCAAACTGCAAGATATCGTGTAACCAGCACATTCGTTAAATATTTCTCCTGTATTATTGAGAAGGTTCAGCCAGAGAGGCCTCTGTTCCTTCACTTGAGACCATTCTCTGTGCTAACATCAATCTACTAAGCAGCATCTTTGGGGTTCATTCATTCACCTAAATGTTGTTAATTCGTCTAATGGTACTATTGTTTAGTCCATATTTCTCCATGTTGTCCACAGTGATATTGTAACAGGCCTGGACGAATGCTCTGTTGAAGTCCAAATACATTATGTCTGTGGCACTTGGCCACTCTCTGTATCCACTAACCCTGTCAAAGGAAATGAAGCAAATCAGACTCTTCAAGCATGCCATGCACTTTGATGCTCAGCCTTTGCTTTTGTTCTTTGCTCTGCCCACAGTCCCCTTGCGTCCTACCTCCCTGCCTATTTCTATTGCTCATTGCTCTTCAGTGAAGACTTGCTCCTTGACTCAACATATTTCTTTGTGCCTGACTTGCCCACCCCCAAACCTTGAATGTAATGTTGTCTCCAGGCTATTTATGCCTATTGTCCTCACCCTCATTTAGAAATAGACATCTATTACTTGATGACTGGTTCAACTAGATTTTGGGCCTACTGATGGTCACTTCTTATCTAACATATCACTCATTCCAAAATCCAGTATAAGCACCGGAGGTTGCTTCCAAATGCTAATTACTAATAAGAAAGAGCAGGGCTCTTTGGTGAAATGGCTGGTGTCAGATATAGGCAAAGGTTGGAAAGATGAGCCTGGACCATTCTGTTGCTCCATCCAAAAAGGAAGCTAGGGAGCCATCAGGGGTCTATCAACTGTATTAGAAGCTAGGAAGAGAGTCCCACTAGTCAAAGTCCCACTAGGCTAACTTGAATGTTAGCAATGCCACCGCAGGGGGTGAGGGACAGTTTCATCAGTAAAGGGCATGGTGTAGAAGCATGAGGACCTGAGTTTGGAGCCCCAGCATAAAAATCTGGGCCAGTGTGGATCTTTTACCTGAGTACTAGTTTCACAGAGAGACAGGCTGGATTGCCAGCTAGTCTAGCCGATTGATAAGCTTTACATTTGAGACTCTGTCTCAAAAATTAGGTGAAGAGCAACTGATAAAGGTACCTGAGGCCAACCTCTGGTCTCCAAGTGCACTCACATGAATACACACACACACACATAGGAGAGAGAGAGAGAGAAAAAGAGAGAGAGAGAGAGAGAGAGAGAGAGAGGATGTTACTGCAATGAAAGAAATATGCAAAATAAATCTAGATCTATGAGTGGATTATGCTATAAGAAAAGAAAAAATCCTGCTGATGAGCTATGTGGGGGTGCCTACAAAAAAAATCTCCATTTTCTGTAAACCGATAAACAAAGGCAAGGAATTTAGCGTTTATCCTGCCTTCCCATGCCTACCACATCTTAGTGACCTAAGGATTGATACTTTTTTTTCTTAACTTCCTCCATCCCTCTGCCTCCATTTTTCGCTTCTCTTCTTTCCTTCCTTTCCTTTGAAATTGATTCTCGCCAAGTGGCCCAGATTGGTCTCATGTGTAGCCCAGGTTGGCCTGAATTCACGAGCTCCTCACTCAGCCTCCTAGTGCTGGCAGTATTGGAATACACCACCACACCCAGCATTGTGCCATCTTCCCCCAAACTAGCATCCTAGTTAACAAGGAGTGCAATAACCGAAGTAATATATAATCTAGGCCATGTTAATTAATGACTTCTAAAGTTTGTAGGTTAAAAAGGGATTCACAACATTAAAAGGAATGGTCCCAGCTGCGAATAGTGAAGTGTCACAGAGCAAGCCTGACGTCATCGAAGACAACCAGCTTTCAAAGGTGATGTAGGAGGAACAACACAGCACCCCTTCAACATATCCTAGTTAAAAACCTGAACATGAAGGACCAGGGAGCTGGGGTACACACCTTCAATCCCTGCAACTGGGAGGCAGACCTCCGTGAGTTCAAGACCAGCCTGATCTACACAGTGAGTTCTAGGCCAACCAGGGCTACACAGTGAGATACTGTCTCCAAAACAAAACAAAGCAAAACCCCAAAGATAAACTCAATTTTAACATGTAGCTGATCAGGCCTCAAGAGTAAGCTACCTGGTTACAGGAAATAATACAAGATCAGGGTGAGATGGCCCCATGGGAAAGTTCAGAGCACATGTCATCCATTTTCTTCTCAAATTAATTATAAGGTTGAGGGAGGTACCTCAGTGGTACCTTGGTTAGCAGGTACAAGGGCCCAGTCTTGATCCATGGCACTGCAAGATAACAATAACACAGAGACTATTATTTTAATAATTACTAATAATTGTTATTATCATATAACCTCTAAAGAGAAGGGAGGACAGGAGGCAAAAAGAGCAATGCATCCCCAACAGAGCTTGGAATCTGAATCAAACAGCACAAATTAGAAAAACAAAAACAAAATTCTCCTGTGAGCAAATCAGGGGAAATGACCACTGGATAATTGAGACTACTAAGACATTGTTTATTATTATTATTATTATTGTGAGAATGGCACATGTGTGAGTGTGTGTGTGTGAGTACATATGTGAGTATGTGAGTATGTGAGTGTGTGTGTGGAAACAGCTTCCCAAAACTGCCTTTCCACCTCTGCTTTGGTCCTGTGTATGTGAGTGTGTGAGTGTGTGTGTGAGTGAATGTGTGTGTGTGTGAGTGTGTGTGTGGTGCATGAGTGTGTATAAGTACATGTGTGAGTGTGTGAGTGTGTGAGTGTATGTGACTGGGTGAGGGGGTGAATGTGTGTGAATACATGTGTGAGTGTACGTATGAGTACATGTATGTGAGTGTGTGTGTAGTGTGTCAGTGTAAGTATATGTATGAGTGTGGGGGTACATGTCTGTGTGCGTGGACATGCATCTGGAGGCCAGAGGACAACCTCAAGTGTTGGTCCTCAGGAGCCGCCATCTTGATTTTTAAGGTGGGAGTTCTCAGTGGTCCGGAGCTTGCTGTGTAAGCTAGGTTGGCTGGCCAGAAAGCCCCACGGACCCACCTGTCTCCATCTCATCACTGTTGGGATCGAAAACATGCCACTGTACCCAACTGTTGGTTTTTTAAGGTGGGTGCTGAAGATTGAACTTGGGTCCCTGTGCTTGCATGGTAAGCAATTTACAGACTGGGTCATCTCCCCAGTTCCTCTTACTTCAGTTTCTATGGTCCTACAGAATTGCAGTCACCCAGGATCCCCTGGCATGTTTTCCTGGGCCTCAGAGCTCTGTAAGAAGTCACAAAAGTGGCCAAGACCCTTCTAGGTCAGGTACAGCCCATCATTGGCCCTGGTCCCTGTCACTGGCATTCACACTAATCCTTCCCCACTGAAGTTTATTCTCTGTGACAGAAAAGGCAGAATCGAAATAGGAGTTTTATTTGGTTTTCTTCATCATTTTTCAATGTTGAAAAAAATCAATCCCAGGTGGAATTTATCCCTTTTGTCATCTGGCTTCAAATCTAAAGAGGCCCTTTTGTCATCATTAGATTTTTAAGCCTTGTCATTTAACTCTATTTTTATAGGTTACTGTTAATATTTAGAATTATTTATTCCTGCCTTCATTTCTGTGCATGGGGTTGTTGGTTTCTTTGGGCAACATTTTTATTTTCTTAAGAATTCTTGCTTATTTACAATGCCACAGTGGAGCTGGACCACACTTCCTGATGATAGCATGCCGTGTTGATGAGTGTGGAGGAGCAGGGATCTCATGCTCTGCTTCATCTATGTACAGTGAATGTCACCTTTCTGGAAGGCAAATTTGTGACATGTGTTCAGAGTCTTTCAAAATACATACCCTCTTATGATGGCAGAGTTCCTATGTTATCAATTAACCCTTAGTGCATGAATGTACAGAGAGACTTTCCTAAAAGGATGTCCTGAGTACTGTTTTAAATATATTTTTAAAAATTAGAAGCAATCCAACTGTCCAACAATATGAGGTTGTCAAAACAAACTATGGTTTTATTGCACATTGAAATACTATATGGCAATAAAAAGTTTTCCTAATTTGGAATTTCCCAATATGGGAATGTTCATGACATATCATTGAGGGAGAAATGAAGTTACAAAGTAGCCCATGGGGGTATATTTTTAGTTTTAAAAACTATTTCATTTTGTAAATATTGTATATTAGTAGAGGGAGAAAAGATACGTGAGAAAGTTAGAGCGTTTGCTTTCTTCTCTATTCACTGTGTTTTATATATTCCATGATGTTTTTAACTGTAGATATTTATTACTTTAAAATAAGAAAGGGAAGCAATAAAAGCAGGAATGAGAAAGCAAGAGTTAGCTCTGACTATGTCATAAGTCTCTTGTTGAGTGTTGACACCTTTGGCTTGACCAGCACTCAAGAGCAGTCTTCAACCTCTCCTTGGAGTGTTCTTTTGTTTGTTTTTGTTTTATTTTGTTTTGTTTTTGCTGCATGAACAGAGACGTGGGTGTGGCCTAAGTGATGCTTAGATACAAGAGTGGTTCAGCATATGGTAGGGAATGGATGACCAAGAGTGACTAACGAAGAAGCAGTCTCATGAATGTGGGCCAGGCCAAGGCCAGTCCAGGAGCCCAGTGTGGCCTCAACCCTGTCTCTGAAGTGTTTTTCTGGCCCCAGCCTAGGCCATTTGAAGACTTTGTGGCTCATCTCACAGCTGTTAGCACTGTTTGGGTTGGAGCCTGTGGCTTCTGCTTTGTGGTCTCTTGTGGTCTCTTGTTTTATCTACCCTCTAGGACTTTCCCGAAGCAACCCCCTCATTTCTTCCTTAAAATCTCTCTTCCCACTCCTTGTCTTCAAGCCCAATCTCAAACGGTGAAAGCTTTATGAAGAAGCAAGCATCTTCACATGAGTTTATGACAGAACCCTCAGCCTTGCAATTCTCTAGGATGCTCTAACTCACCACGGTAAACAAACAACTGGAGGGAAGAAATATGCATTTAAAAAGAAAATGAGTATTCCCACTCTATCCAACAGGGGAAATACTGCAAACACACAAACTGTAACTATTTTATTGTCTCTGGCTCCTGAGGTCTAGGACACGTGGTGCCAGTCCCTGAGTACTGGATTGCATTTGCCTCTAAATTCTGAATCAGCTGAAATCCACATTAAAATGCATGATGCTGCAGCGAATTACCGGCAAACTCCACAAACTTCCTAAATGAAACAATTCAGTGAGATGAAGAGCCCGTAACAGCAGGACCTTTTGAAAACGAAGAAACGAAAATATTTTTAGACACTTTAAATTTCTTATTCACTTTTCTCCATCTTTCAGGCTGGGCAGTTGAAGACAGTAGACAGCCCCAGCACTCCTTCAGCACCTCTCAGTGGGCTCCCTGTGCTGACAGAAGATGCAGACCTTGTTACAGGAACTTGTCTGGATGTGATGGTAGCAGCAGAGGCCCCTTAGAGCACCAGAAACAAGGCAAGCATCTCTGCCGAGGGGGCGGGGTACAAGGAATAAACAGATAGCTATGTGGTATAACAGCAATAGCACCAGAAAGAGAGCACCACCTGACTAGAATCTCTGTTGTAATAGAGTTTGTTTCCTATGACACTACTTCTTGATAGCTGTATCTGAAAGTATGCCCACACACAAAATCCTGAGGAAGGATGGAGGGCCAGACAACAGTCACTCATCTCTCCTGTCCTCTGTACCTCATGCTCCTCTCATTTCTAAATTGCTTTCCTTGGCTTCCCACTGTCCAATCAGCCCCCTATGTTATTTCCCTCAAAGAGAAAATTATGTTCCCAGACACTTTCCCACCAGTCAGTTCACAGGAATTTAGCAACAAACTTGACTGCTCAAAGTCTTACTCCAGTCCCTGAGGCAACAGGGGTCTTTGCCCTCAGTGATCAGCCACCAGTCCATCTAATGGCCAGTCTACCATGAGTGTGACACCTTCAAATTTGGTGGAAACTTTCTTACACTGTGCTATGGGCTTCTACTTTCAGCTGGGTGGTTCCCCTTCCATGCATTTCTTTGTTCCATTTCAAGTCATGCAAGATTATCTGAACCATGTTTACATCAACCAGGAAGTTTTTAGTGCATAGAGACATGAGGCAAGGACTCTTCAGGTGCTAGCAAGCTCAGAGAAGTGGGTTGATAAGCTTCTCTGGACAGGAGTGACAGAGTGGAGATCTTGACAGCTCACACATCTGGGGTGCCCCTTGAATTCACAAACTGGCATTATTGTGGACTTGGCTCACTCTGAGACTTGCTTCTCTGCCGTATTTTGAATCCCTTTGTGTCTCTTTATTGTATATTGTTTTTGTCTGTCTTAGCTTCATGCCTGTCCTTGGTCTGCACCTCTTGACTTTATGTGTCTCATTGCACCAACAGTCTTGTCTTTTCTGTTGTAATGAAATCCTAAAATGAACTATATATAAGTTCCCGGATACACCAAGCTCTTTTTGACTTTGGTGTCTTTGATTGTCCTAGTTAGTATTATTATTGCTGTGATGAAATACCATGACCAAATGCAACTTTGGGAAGAAAGAGTTTATTTCACTCACAGTTCTGTGTAACAGTAAGGGCAGGAATTCAAACAGGGCAGGAACCTGGAGGCAGGAGCTGATGCAGAGGCCATGGAGGAGTGCTGCTTACTGGCTTGCTCACTGTGGCTTGCTCAGCATGCTTTCTTACAAAACCCCAGAACGTTAGCCTAGGGGGTGACACCACCCACAATGTGCTGAGCCCTCCCTTCATCAATCACCAATTAAGAAAATGCCCCATAGGCTTGCCTATGGCCAGATCTTATGGAAGTATCTAACTGAGGCCCCCTCTTCTCAGATGACTATAGTTTGTGTCATTAACATAAAACTAGCCAGAATATTGATTATCACAGTCCTGTGCCAGAAACCTTCATCGCCATTTTATGTATTCGTTCCTACTCAGCTGGTAGAACACAGCTAGCATACACAGCATCTCTTCCAGAACATCCCTTGGCCCTCAAAGGAGCTATCTGCTCATTGTGGCTATTCAGTGACAGATTCTTCATGGCATCCCCAACTCTAGGGCTAAGGCCACTACCTAAAGATAAGAGCAAATGAGAGACAGGAGGGCCTTGCATGCCTTCTCTCACTTTCTAGAGGCCATGTATGCATTGCCAAGCCAAGGCATACAACAGTATCTATCTTCTAGAATGTAGGAAGGTGGAATCCTACTAGGTTCCTAGAAGTAGGCAAAACTAAAAATAATTTGTTAAACAGCCCGAGCAATAAAATATGCTCAAGTAAGTCCAAGTTTAGAAAGTCTATAATGGAGTTAGTTGGCAACCATGATGAAAATGTTTGATGTGCATGAGTGTGTGGAAGTCACATGGTAAGGAATGATGAGAAATCATGAAATAATGACACTGGAGAAGACAACACATTCGGGGCAGGGTGGCAGCAGTGGGGTGAAGCTAAGGAAAGCTGTTTAGCTGACTGTTACTGTGGTTTGACTGGGGCTAGCCTGACTGTTAGGGTGGGTGTGACTGGGGCTAGCCTGCTGACTTCCAGAAGCACTGGAGTTTGAAGATATGTGAAAGGGTTAGATGGATCCCTCAGCCAGTGGAACGGGTTGACCTCCAAAGTACAAGATGAGTTTGAGAGTAGAATAAGGCTTCCTCCTCCAAGCAGTGGAACAGTGGAGATGTTAACAGGTACAGAAATGGTTTGCTCTAAGATTTGAGAAGTAGGGAATTCTTGTGCAGTAGACTTTGTCATTTGCAACTTAATACATATAATAATAACTATATCTATATCTATCTATATATATACTATATATATATAGTAACTTTATATAATCACAATGTGCTTCACTTGGAGAAATTTGGGAAATGAAAGAGATGGAGACAGACACATACATGCAGAGTAAGAGATGCATGAGCACACACTTGTGTGCACACACAGATACACTCACAGACATACATGCATGCATGCACTTGCACACACACAAAGACACACGAGAGAGAGAGAGAGAGAGAGAGAGAGAGAGAGAGAGAGAGAGAGAGAGAACCCAGGTTGGAAAGATGTTAAGCCATTATCTGAGTGCATCCCCCAGCCCTACTTCAGGCACCATGTAGGCAGTTGTAATGCCAAACACAAATGTCTAGGCACATAAACGAGCAAGAACCCATAAACTCATTCACCATAGTGGACAGTAAAAGTTTCAATATAGCTGTTGAGTGAAACTCTAGTTCTTCCTAAACTTATTCAGAGAGAACCTGGGACATCAGTGTCCCCAGAGGATTTGACCTGACCTATGCCCTGTCTTCAATCTGGAGACAGCTCATAGCTTACCTACATAGGTATTGTTTGATTGTGAATGAACCTGGTTGACCATTGTCTTTGGAGCATGTGAGCTTCAAGGGTTCAGAACTTTGCTACTCTGTGGGATGTTGCTACTCTGGCTTCTGGCAGGCACTGTCTCAGATAATCACAGCCTCTCCTCCTGCCATTTGTAAGCTTGCTCAGGTTTTTTTTTCTTTTCTTTCCTTCTTCAAATAGTTTCTCTACCCACCCCACCCCTGTTGTTGTTCAGGCAGAGAGCGCTCCCTGCTTAATTTAATTTTGTTTCTCCTTTCTTTGTTACAAGCAGATGTCACTTTTACATCTGTGGCTCTGATCAAATGCCCTGTGTCTCTCCAAACAACAGCACAGCAGATGTTATTACCATCAGCCAAATTCCAGTTAAAGGTAACAGGCTGTCCCTTCTGCTAATTATGACTTTATATGGGGGAGGAAAAAGCGGAGAAAGAGGAATGGAACCAGGCATGTCCCATGAGGACGTCCTTAAAGAACATCTATGGGGATTAGCAGCCCAGCACCAATATGGAGAACTTATATTTGAGGTACCTTGAAAGCAAATCCAGATACACAAGCACCATCTAGGAGTCATCTGTAAAACTCCAACTCAAGCCCACCCAGCTAGCCAAAGACAAAAGATTTTTACAGGGACAGCTCCCCCAACACTCAGTATTTGCATACAAAAGTAAAGCACCATATTAATCGCAAGTAAATACTGGGCACAATGTAAGAGGAAACAGAATTAACTAATCATCTATATCTATATGTCTTCTAGTAAACCCCTAAAAAATGGAATGTTCCTGCTTGATTGCTCACCTCTTCCCACCAATAACCTAGAGTCTGCTGGTTGATTGGGCACTATCTGGTACACATGTTATAAATATACAGTGGGAAAGATATATGCATCTGTGCCCCCATCTAAATGCAAAACTCAGTGTTCACCCCCACAGTCCTAAAAGACTCCAAGAAATCCTTGCAATGTTGTCATCATCATCATCATCACCACCACCACCACCCCGTGGCTAACCGTCCTTGGATTCTTTGCAAATTCCAAGCTCTGTGCTGCTCTATTCGCATATATTGTCAAGCAGTTAATAATTATTAGAATCGTGGCCTGGGGAGGTTAGTTACGAAACCTGAAAAGGTTTCTTATGGGAACTGTGAGTTTGGGTTGCTGTGCAGATGTTGTCGACAGTAAAGATTGTCAAATGCTGGATGAGTACAGCTGGCCGGCAGGTCTAAGACTGTTGTGACTGCTTTGCTTTATGTTCTGGGAGTTGGTGTCCTGATAAATTCTGTGAGGATTATTTTCTTAGTGTAGGTAAGGAGGAAAAGTTGCAGCCCACATCGTTCTTTGTGCAAGGAAAGCCAAGGACAAATTGCACCCTCTAATTCTCTGGTTGAGAGAACACTGGCTCTCAGTTGCATATCCACCAGGCAGGGGGCTGGCTGTGGTGGGGCAATTCGGAGGTAGCATTAAATAAAGCAAACAGAAAATTCCTCTGAAACTCTCACCGGTATTTAATATTTCATTCGTCCCTGTGTTATTGTGGCTTGCCTCGGGTAAAACAGCCTCCCAGGAGTGAGGCATGAGGGGGCTGACAAGCATTTTCCCATGAATGGCTACTACAATACAATGGCATTTTGTTTGCTGGTTTTGTCTCCTTGTCTTCTAACATTCTTTCTGACTTTCAAGCGAAAAAAAGAAAAAAGAAAAAAGAAACGCTTCTATGAATAGTAAAGAAAAGGGAAGGAAAGTTTCTTTTAAACGTTCAACCTTTTTCATTTGGTAATATGTAAACATTTTTCCCCATGGTATATGTGAGGGTAGTTCCCTTCTCTTGTCCTTTAAATAACATGGGTTTTTTGTTTTTTGTTTTTTTTGTTTTTGCCACATAGGATTGCCTTTCTATTATTGATTTAGAAATTGGCAGGGGGGGGAAAAAGTCAACCGTGTACACATACTAAGAAAAGAGAGACAGAGGAAGATGGATCAAACCATCCATCTATCCATGTGGCCATTTACCTATCAATCCATCTCGCTTCCCACCCGCTTCTATTAAAATAAATAGCAGGAACTGTACACACTGCTGGTTGGCTGAAGTTGTGATCTGGACAAAAGGTCTGTTTGGAAAAAGGATGCTGAACCTTTAATTCTATTTGTGCCGGTTGAAAATCAGGAGGGGTTTTTCTACACTTCACTTTTATTAGATTATTTCTTATAGATGGCTTCTTTTTTCCTCCCAGACGCGTGGTGGCGGCTGCTGAAGCAGTTGGTCTATAGTTGGAATAATTAAATTAACCATTTGGTACAACTTTTAGGGGAGAGCTCGCGTGTAGAAAGCACAACGGGGACAAAGCAGGGAGCTGGGGCTGGAGCTCTGGCCTGGCCCAACCCTACAAGCCTTTCATCGCTGATCAGAATCAGGACCCCGAGCCACAAAAGAGGGGCCAGGGTTGGGGAAGGGACGGGTGGGAGGGACGGTGACACTGAACAAAATAAACCTACAAGTCCTACAAAAGGGAAAATGAAGTCAAGAGCATTTGCTCATCCAACCGTGCGGTTCTAGCTCTGAGAGGTCTTCGAGGAGGCGCAGAGCGCACAGGTCACACCACGAGAGGATGGGCACCAGGGGGCGTCTGGGGAGAGGCCGAGGATGGTCCACAGAATAGGGCTGGCACCCTGAAGGCGGCTGGCGCGACCAAGTGGAGGCGGCTTGGAGCCAGACTAGAGGGAGGGACCAGCCCTGAGCTGGCGCCCTGCGATGGCTTCGGCTGGGCTTGTCCCTCCTCCGAGGGCATTTCCCTTACCGGGATTCCTGGTCCTCCCTTTCTCCTGTCCGGCCTGCAAGTTCCTGAACTGCATAGCCAGGACCTCTGTCCAAAGTCCTTTTCAAAAAACAGCCCCGTGTCTGTGAAGTCTGTTGTAATGAGTCATGTGAAGGCTGTTGGAACGCAGCGTGAAAATGCGTGGCATTCAGGGCTGGTGTAGGGCTCTGGGCTCCATTGAAAAGCAGCTGCCAGGAGCCACGGTAGCTTCCAGTGGAACCTCATGCAGGCTGTGAATTTGGACTTTGCCTAACTTGGGCCTTAGAGACTAAACACATATCCTCCCAGACTCCCTAAATGTCTCTCTTGCAGAAAAAAAAAAAATAGCTTAAAATTCACCTGTGCCAGGAATTGCTGGCTGGCCCGTGTTAATCTGGCCTAACGTGGCACTTGTCATCTCAGAACGCTGGTCTGAGTTATAACATCTTTTCAGAAAAACCAGGACACACTCTTCTCCTTTTTCTCCTCTCACCTCCAAGTCCCAGGGAACAGAGAAACTTGGACAATCGCAGCCTTGTGCTTGGTAACTTACCCCCCACCTCCCTGAAGTGGAAGGCAGTGGGAGAATACCAGTGAGGGAAATTCCATGTGGAGTCCGTGGGGTACAGGCACCTCCCGGTCCAGATGCAGATTCATATTCATGAGGGAGCGATAAATAAAGACAAATCCGCGCTGTAATAACCCTTGGATTCGCATCCGTCTTTGCAGGCCTTTAGGTTCAGGGACTGAAGACAGATGTTTGCATCCCCCTTTCTCCTCTTGTCTGGTGACCATAAAGAAAAACCATTTAGAGTGTTGCAATTTGTTTCCCGCCGCAGTCAAACCTTGGACGCATTTATTTTCATTTCCCTCGCTGCACAAAAAAGGTGCACATTGGTCACCAAGGGTCCTTCTTTATCAAATACGCATTGTACAGCGTACAACTGCAATAAAACTATCAGCCCTCCCCATAAAACTATCACCAGCTTCCTCGGTGGGTTCCCTTGCCTGAACTTGCCAGTTCAGCACTCTTAGGTCCAGAGGATGAGCAAACACCTGGGCTGGGGGCTGCTGTCCGGGTTTAATCCATTACAGAGTCTGCAGCGGTTTAGTGCGTAATAAAGCAGGGTAGCAGTGGAGAGCGGGCGCCCATCCACTCCCCGGCACTAGCATCGAATTAAACCACTTAGTTTGGCAAACACTGAACGCCTAAATGCCCCTATAAAGACTTTATGAGTTTGTTACTTTAATTACTGACTTGTTACAGAGCACATAAAGGGGGTAATGAATGCAATAAAACTAATTATCTACACATTTAATTCATATAAAATATCCAGGGTTTGTTTACACCACACGGCGATTCAACTAAGTATTCCCCCCTCTTGTCCACCGAGAGGAAGGATTTAATGAAATATTTCCCTTTATTCTACTAGAGTCTAACGAACCAAATGAAAATTATCCTCCGCTTAAATCATGGGGCCACCGAGGTTCACAAATCACGGCTGCCTTCTTTGTCTGCGCCTCCTTGCCAGAACCCAAGAGCCCGAGGAATCGAACTAGGAAAGTGCGCTGCCTCAAGCCTTTGCCTTGTTCGTTTAAATAGCAAGGAAGTTTCTCAGTGAAGTCAGAAAACCTGAAGGGCAAACAGGGATCCTCTTTGGGAAATCTGAAGAGGATTGTGAGCTCCTGAAAAAGCGAGAGGCAAGAGAGAGGGCGAGAGTAGAAGGCTGGAAAAGAAACCCCCGTTTAGGTGAATTGTAAGCTGGGCAAGGTAGCTACCGAGTAATTAAAACGAACAACCACCGCTGGGAAGCTTCACACACACCGCTGCGAATCTACACTAACGCAGACAGACACAGCCAGCGCTGAGCGCAGAGAATCCTTGGTTAGGGAACCTTTGAGAGCTTTACTCGGTTGTTTGTTTTACTTTTGTAAAGGGGCTGTCTACCCACGTCTCTGGAAAGCACATTAGGCGAAACACAATTGATAAGATACTATTTCTCTTTTCATCCCCTTCGACCAGGTGTATTTTAAAGAAATCCGCTTATCCTTATCGTTCACATAAAACCCCCTTGGCCCACTTACGCTACGTTACAGGGCGCCTGAGTCTTGCCAATGTCCCAGTCCTTTATAACATTTCATGCACTTCGGGGGGTAGGCTTGTTGTTAAATTGAGCGTGTAACACTCTTACAAAACAGGTTTTCTATGACATCAAGGTTTCTTCTCCCTAACCAAGAAAGAAAAAAAAAAAAAAAAAAAGAGAGGACGAAGAAGGGGGAAAACACACTATCTCAATTTATGCCTAAGGTATATGATCAGTTAAAAAGGCTTAAAAGCTCTTGGAAATTGGATCAGGGAAAATCGTCACCCAACTTTCATTATTTCCAAGTAGCGTGATTGAATTAAAGGGCAGGAGCTGGTTAGAAGGGAGGATCAGGGGCTCGGTGCGTAATGGTGTGGTATTAAATTCTAATTAGAGATGCAGGAATCAATGATAGGGAGGTTGGACAGCTCAGTTCCCCAGTGCCAGCCCAATAGACGGATGAGTTATTGTCATGTAAAAAGCGCCAGCAATAAGACCAACCGCTTTGCTATTGTCCAAGTGGAAAGAGCCAAGTTTATTATGAGGACTATATGCTCTAGAGACCTCAGACAAGGCATCTCATAGGAGGCTTTTTCATAAAACTAGGCTCTGCTGGTAGTAAGGAGGCCAGTTTGGAGGCAGGCGTTGAGCTGTGCACATCTCCCCACTCCAGCCACCTTCTCCATATCTATCTTTCATTTCATTTTTCCACTTGGCTGAGCCATCCAGAACCTTTTCAATGTATAAAATGGAATATTCTTACCTCAATTCCTCTGCCTACGAGTCCTGTATGGCCGGGATGGACACCTCGAGCCTGGCTTCAGCTTACGCAGACTTCAGTTCCTGCAGCCAGGCCAGTGGCTTCCAGTATAACCCGATAAGGACCACTTTTGGGGCCACGTCCGGCTGCCCGTCCCTCACGCCGGGATCCTGCAGCCTCGGCACCCTCAGAGACCACCAGAGCAGTCCGTACGCCGCAGGTAAGGACCGCTAGCTCTCTTGGCGGAAGAAGCCGCCTTTCCGCTCGTATATAGGAAGCCTTGATTGCATTTGAAAATGGAAATGTGTTTAGTATTTACCAAACGAAATTTGCTTACACAAATGAAAGAATTTATCACGTTAGAAGCGATTGCAGGGAGGGGTAATTCACTTACAGGGTTACACTATCCTAGTCACACCCGAACCGCCAACAAAATTATCTTAAGCTGCCAAAATGATAGGCATAATTTATTTACTTTGCGATGAGACGTAAAGCTTAGAAAATAATTAAATAACAAAGAGTAAAGCTCATTACTGGCGGTGTCTCTTTTTTTAAGAACCGACAGAGGCTCACACCTCTTTGGCCGGTCATTTTTGTGATCATTTCTTGAATTTATTGTTTTTTTTTTTTAAACAGCACTATCCCCCAACTTTCAGGCGATGTCAACTTCAGAGAATTGAAAAGTTGCAACAGTGGGCGTGAGTGGTAACTTCGTCCCGGTCTTTCTGATATTCCAGCTGATGTTTTTGGACTGTTTTCTTGCTGAACGCACTATTTCAAGCTCGGGGGCTCAAGTGGTCTCCAATTTGCTGTTTCAACCCACCCAAAGGCACTTGGGCCACAAGAACCCACACAGAGTCTCACTCGAGCCCCTGCTTCTGTATATTACTAATTTGTCGGGTTTTCTTGGCAGGTCGCCGCTGGTGTCCGTAGCGGCTCCCGGGCTACCTGACCTTGGGTCCCCACATCCTGGCTCGGAGGCCCTCAAACTTCTGACTGTTTTGCTTACTCTATCCTCCTCTGTCATCCTTTAGTTCCATACAAACTCTTCACCGACCACGGTGGTCTCAATGAGAAACGCAAGCAGCGGCGCATCCGCACCACTTTCACAAGCGCACAGCTCAAAGAGCTGGAGAGGGTCTTTGCCGAGACGCACTACCCTGACATCTACACCCGGGAGGAGCTAGCGCTGAAGATAGACCTCACCGAGGCAAGAGTCCAGGTACTGGAGACCGAGTGCCGCAGCAGCAGTGGGGTGAGGGGTGGATGCTGCTTAGAGTTCCAACAGGACCGGTCAGAGAAATGGAATTTGGAGTGTCTTGTGCGCTCTAGGTGGTCCTAGAACTCACACTCTGGGCAATTTGTTGACAGCCACGAAGTGTTTCCTACCAGAACAGGGGGCTGGGAGTTTGAATGGGAGAAAGGAAGTGCCCGGTGAGAGGAAGGTCTCAGACTTTGCTAGTACTTCTGTCTGCCTAGTTGCCATCGTTCCGTTTCTAAGTGTCTCCTAACTCAGGCGCCTTTAAAAACTTAGCACTGGTGGTACACGGTGTAATTTCCTAGCAACTTGGACTTGAAATAAATTCGTGACGGGACCCTAAGGTGCGCTCTGGAGCTCGTCAGCTAGCCCAGGGCAAGGTCGGTGCTCACCACGGAAGGCTCCCCTACGGGTAGCCAGTGGATGAGCTGCGGTCACCAACGTGGAAGGTACCTCCTTTAGCCAGTTAGACTTGCGCAGGCTAGGAGTAGTCAGAGCGCTTTTAAGAGTGCATCAAAAGAAAAGCTTCCGTTTGGGGACCTTTGTACCTGTCCCTTAGGGTGTCATTTCAGAAGAGATACTAGCAGACTTCTCGAACTGTTGTGGTGTCAGTGGTCCATTCATGGGGTTGCGTGTGTGTGTGTGTGTGTGTGTGTGTGTGTGTGTGTGTGTGTGTGTGTGTGTGTGTGTGTGAGTGAAACTAAGTAAGTCGTCCCAAGCGCCACTTTGCTCTCTGGTTTTCTTCCCCCTGTTTCATCACTCCGCTCTCTTTGGGCAGGTGTGGTTCCAGAACCGTCGGGCTAAGTTTCGCAAGCAGGAGCGCGCAGCAGCCGCAGCAGCCGCAGCAGCCAAAAACGGCTCCTCGGGCAAGAAGTCTGACTCCTCCCGGGATGATGAGAGCAAAGAGGCCAAGAGCACCGATCCCGACAGCACTGGGGGCCCGGGACCCAACCCCAACCCGACCCCCAGCTGCGGGGCAAACGGCAGCGGCGGCGGAGGGCCCAGCCCGGCGGGAGCTCCGGGGGCGGCGGGCCCAGGGGGCCCGGGAGGCGAACCCGGCAAGGGCGGTGCGGCTGCGGCGGCTGCTGCAGCGGCGGCGGCGGCAGCGGCGGCGGCGGCGGCTGCGGCTGGAGGCCTGGCTGCGGCCGGGGGCCCCGGACAAGGCTGGGCTCCCGGTCCGGGCCCCATCACCTCCATCCCGGATTCACTTGGGGGCCCTTTCGCCAGCGTCTTATCTTCGCTCCAAAGACCCAACGGTGCCAAGGCCGCCTTAGTGAAGAGCAGTATGTTCTGATCTGTGATCTGCGGCGGCGGCGGGCGAGCCCGGAAACGGGCTGGCGAGTGGGCGAGTGGGTAGACCCAAGGCTAGTGTCGCTGCTGCCAGTGGCTTTTTCATCGAAGGCCTAAACTGATGGCGATTCGAATAATGACGTCGCTCCCATTTCAACCCCACTCCTACCCCTTTCCTCAACCCCTCCCCCAACAAAACAAACAAACAAACAAAAAACTTCCCCGGCTTCGCGCCTGCCTCAGGCTGCACAGGACAGGGCTCTGCCTGCTGCCCAGGGGATGTGAGCAGCGTGGCCTAGACTTCAGGGCACTCTCAGGGGGCTGTGTCTGAGTGTCGGGTGTATGTTTGTCTCGGAGAATGTGTGTCTGTGGCCCCATGTAGGTGGTAGGGAGAGATGGGGGGCCACAACCAACTCAGTGACTTCTTAGAAATAAATTAAAAATTCGGAAGGCAGCAACGATAAAAAAGTAAAATAAAATAAATCACAAAAGTTAAACGATCCAAATGGAGGGGACAAGTTAAAAATACAAAGGGAGCAAGAGAGGACTGTGGCTGGCACTGAGGATTTGGTCTTGTGAACCCCTAAATTCTCATGCTCACAACTGTACAGACTCTCGCGGCTCCTCTTTAGGAAGGAATATTGACGCCTTCCAGCCCTGGTTCCCCTCAGGTCCTTGGGTTCCGAACACCGCAATGATGGCTCACTCAGACTGTCCGGGCAGCCAAAGTGACTTTCTGGAGCCCGCTTGCCTGTCCCCACCTCGCCTGAAACCATCTTGCTGTTAGCGCAACTGATGGCCACACCGTTGCTATCCCCAAATCTTCGCAGCCGCTTGGCCCTGAAAGATGCCCTGTACATGAGATGCCTTTTCATCCTCAAACTCTGCAACCCGTGTCTCATATTCACAGCGCTCCTTTTTTCTCTCCTGCCACCCCCACCGGCATTTTCTTCTTCCACCAGCTTTTACGGAACTTTTTGGCACTGCTTTGCATTGGAGTCAGTTGCAGTCCCACGTAGCTGGCTGCAGAGAAATCTACCCAGCAAGGGAAAGGCACACACAACGTTTGCAGAAAGTGTCTCGGCTTGCGTTTCTGATTGAGTGATCCGAGCTGGACTCATCCTGTAGGGTGGACGGACTGTATATTGATGAATCCTTCTATGCGCAGTTTAGACATCTCTGTTGGGATTTTTGTTTCAATTTGTTTTAAAAGGCACAAACTATAGATATTAGTTGAATGTTAAGGCTTTAACTTTTTCGGTGTCTTTCTACAGCTGTGTTCTGTGACTCAATTGTATCGTGTTACTCTCAGTACAGACCGTCTCCTCTGCGTGACCCGTATAATGTCTTTCTCTTCTTGTAGTCTCTATGGTGTGTCTTTATGGCGTAATAAGGTTCTCACGGGTTCAATTCCTTTGTGTTTAGAGAGACCAGGTTCAGACAATGGTATATATTTTTGTTATCAGGTGCATGTCTGTCTGATTTCATTTTCTTCTCGTTGGACTATGTTTGTGAACATAAGCGTCATAAGTTATGTTTCAGATTTTCAAATTTATTTATACGTGTTATAATGAATGCTTCTATTTAAAGGGGAAATATTTCTACATGTGCATATAGTTTTCCAAGAGTGTACCATTAACTTGATTGTTGATAATAAAAACAAAAAGCAAGTATAAGCAATTGAACGCTCCAGATTTTCTCTCGAGTCTTCTTATTTAAATCAATCTAATCTGAAAGTGTTAAGGGCAGAAGAATTGGTACTAAGCATTAAGAGGGCTGGATTTTTAATACAGGCACTTGGCTTGTGGATGCCAGCATTCAAACTGAGCCAAACCTGAATTTTAGTGCTTGGGGGACAGGGGTGCATCTGCTCTGTATGGATTGGCTTCTCAATAGGAATATTAGCTCAGTAGGAATATTAGCTCCTGTCACTGTGGATTCAGAAGTAGCTGAAGTGGACTTAAAGTGAAAGTTAGGGTTCTGTGTGCCAGAGCCTGCAGGGTTTATAAGTTAGTTCTGAGTAAGCCACAGTCCCCAAGCCTCATCAATTGCTGCCATCCAGAGGTATCCTAGTGTCTCTTTGTGGTCAAGGTGCAGGGCCTTTGGACCCTGCAGCAGCTTGATGTATTGGCATGCTGGGAGAAATAGTTGTGCTTTGGGGCATTATCTCACCCACATGGGACCACACAGCAGTTGCAATTCCTTTTGAACTAGATAAAGGAACATGGAGGTAATGGAGAGGTTAACCAGCTCAGGAGTCCTACTGTTGAAGAAAGGTAATGCCGACCTTGGGACCCAAGAGTCTAACTCTAGAACCTACCCAGTAACCATTCAAGTGGTTCTAAAAGTGTAGCTCCCAGATCCAGAGCATCAGCAATACTTTGGGATTTGTGTGCACACATTTTTAGATCCCACCCTGGTCTTAGTTCTGAGTGAGGCCCAGTGATCAGTGCCTACAGTTCCTACCACTTTTACCAAGGACATGAGAGTTAATGAGCTCTACTATATTCTGTAAGCAACTCAAAAGGAAAGTTAAGAATTCTAAGTAGATTGAACACAGGTGAGTGTGCATGCTAGATCACGTGTGTGTGTGTGTGTGTGTGTGTGTGTGTGTGTGTGTGTGTGTGAGTGTGTGTGTCCTGATAGCTGTAATGGTCCCCTTTCAGAATAAAGAAGTCATCAAGACAGCTCCAAGACAACACTCTATGTCTTTCTCTTTTGAACTGTTTGAGTCAATTAAGTCCCTTCTGAGAGAAATAGCTACTGTCTCCTTCCTTTAATCTGAGTATAAACAGTCAATATCTCTTAAGTCTAGCAGGGCTTCTTACCTTAGCATGGCTTGCTTTTGATGAGGCAAGTTCATTCAGAAGCTGCTAGACTTTGTGAAAATAAATAGTCATAAACTATACTTCAGATTTCCAAATGTATTTATACATAGTATAGTGATTTTTTTGTTTGAAAGGAAAGCATTTCAAACATTAGATGTGCATATAGTTTTCCAAGACAGTCAAAACTTTGGGTCAAGCTGAGCTTTTGATCATCATTGAAAAAGACTTTCAAATCATCTTTGAAAAATTTCATCTCAAAAATGCCCCTTAGTAAATGCCAAGACTACATTGCTTATAAACAATGCCTTTAATTGTTCTGATCTAAATGCCAACGATCACTAGATCTCTTTGGGCTCAGTATTTGGTTGTAAATGCAACTTGGAGAAGAAAGTTATTGATTAAAAAGCATTCAAAGCAGGTAATATCTTGGCTAGAGGAAACTGACCTCTCTTAGACAGTTGAGGCCCATCTGGTAAGAATCCTTGGGCTTGGGCAGGGTCAGTGGGACAAATGTCTTGGAGAAAGCAAAATGAGCAAAGAGAAGGAGAAGATTGGAAGGAGAGGGAGTTAAGCCAGCTGTGGTGTTCATGTCTGTGAATCCCAGTTCTGGGGGAGCAAAGGCAGGAGGACCAGCCAGCCTTTGGCATATGAGTTGAAGCCAGCTAGAGTTACATGAAACCCTGTCTCAAAAACTACGAGTAAGTAAATAGAACAGGAATCATCAAACAGCTAAAGCGCTTTTTAGAAATACTTAGTGAAAACCCCAGAGAACTTTTCCGATGGGAACAGATGGGTGAAGGGCCTCATATCCTCTGCTCCTAGCTTAGTGTAGGCTATGTGTTGAGTGTCTGGCCTCTAACACAAGAGAAACTCTGGGGGTTGGTGAGGAAACTCAGGCTCCCCAGAATAACAGCTCCTCAAAGGGCCACATGCAACTTTAATTTGGGTCACCTCTGTTTCTCTTAATGACCTAAGAAACAAATTGTTGGAAGGCAAGTTTTTGAACAAATGCAAAATATTGTCCCTGTAATATGATGGAGCCTAGAGGCAGGACACTGTGTCTCCCACACTGTGTCATTTCCTTGGAGCCCTGCACAGTGTGAACAAGCTCACTTTCACTTTTCCTCTCCTATGGAATTTGCATTTTGGCTCATCAAGGCATCCTTTTTCCTGGCAACCCGGAGACCACATGTGACTTCACAAAAGCTTTGTGAACTGATGCCAGATGGCCATCCTGAAGCCAAGTCTCCTCTAAAACATCCCAGTCCAGAGAACCCAAGTGGCTGCAGAGAGGAAATGATAGATAGCCCAGCATATTAGCTGCCCACAACAGATTCCAGATGGAGCTACCTCAGACCTTAAGGCAGGCAGTGTATGGCTAACTGGAAATGATCCTCTATTCAAAGCAGATATCTGTATGCCTTTGAGAACCTTAATACTCAGAGCCTGACACACACACACCAACTATAACTATAATAACACAGATTGAGGGTTGGTAGGGTGGTTAAATAAAATATTATCCAACAAATATCTGGCATGGCAGTGAGTTTTCAGTAGGTGAGAATGATGATAATGACCTAAGGTCCTTTCTTGATTTTTCTAGCTCAGGTCTCTGCTACAGAAAGCTTTCAGAAACATTCAACAGTGAGGCGTGGGATGGTAACCATAAATACAGGGAATAATTAGTTGGCACTCAAACAGGAAAGTGAAAAAAGGGTAATGCCAGGTTGCTTACTCCTCCAGCCAGGAGGGGAGGTATCTATCTTCAAATAAGTCAGCAGCCTGGAAACACAGTGTAAGTGAAAGTGCAAAGGCTGGGATTGGAGAATTGCCATGAGTGGGGGACAGTACCATAATAGAGTCATCCAAGGGTTTACAAGGAATTCCTACTAATATTTTCTTCCTAGTTATATGCTAGGCTCCCAAGATCTAATGAATTTAACTCCCACAAATACTCTGTGGGGAAAGGGAATGTTTCATTTTTTTAAGAGGGAACCAAGACACTGAAGAGTTAAGCAACATGCCTAGGGTTAGTAGCCTTGCATCAAGAACCCAATCCAAACTGGTTTGTCTCTAGAGTTCATGTTCTTTCACCAATGTTCTTTACAACAGGACAAGAAAGGATTTGTTTTAGCCCATGATATCAGACCCAACAAATCTAGAATGCTAGAAAGGACAAAAGGGAGAGTAGTGCTGGGGTAGAACTTACAGCAAAGCCCAAGGAAAGGAAGCAACCCTGGAGGACGGAGAATGTCTTTAGCCAGACACCATAGTCCCAGTTATATCTCTATGCAAATGGATAAGACAATGTGTAGCCAGAGGCATGGAACAAGAAAGGGAAAAAATGGCTGTGCTGATGCAGGGCAGAACATGGATCCATCAACAGGAATGGACATTACCCTGGAGGCTCATACATCACGGTCATGGCAGACACATGGCTCCATGGAAGCCCTTCATCTTTGGCCTTGATTTCAGGATGACTGCTCTCAATCCATGTGGCTGTGTAATGATGAATCATCTTCAGCCGGTATTGTTTCCAGGTGGGAAAGCAAGGTGTCATGCAAAGACCTGTAGCTCATTATACAGGCAGGCAGGCTGGTTACAATCAGGTCTCCAGCACTGCGGTATATGTTCTGGATGATGCTAGTTTTACCTTACCTAAGGGTTTCCTCACCTTGAGTTCATGCATAGACTACATGGGGCATAGGAACAGATCAGTAACCTCTTCGTGGATTGCCTAAGCAATGAATTTAGGGAACATAGCTCCAGCAGTCATTGTCAGTACCCATGACTGGTCATCAGTGGAAGTCACAGTCACTGCATTTCATGGTGGAGCTACTGCAGTTGTCTTGACATAGGATTTACATTCATCACTATTTAAGATTATGATACTTATTAGCCTAGTCATTACATATTACTACTGAATACATTAATAAAGAAGCATACAACTTCAGTATGCTTCTGAACAAAAACTGTTGACATTTTTTGTGGTGTTTGAGATGAAATTCATGGCTTTGCATATTCTAGACAAGTGCTTTACTACTGAGCTACACCCCAGTCTATTAAAGACATTTTCTGATAGCACTGCATTAGCTGGCTTTTTCTCATAGAACGGTACACTTCCCTGCAGATATCTCTTGTCTTAATTCATTTTTTTAATGTTTTTCCCAAATGGCAAAGTTTGTATATATTTATTATACACATTGTGATTGTTCTAAAATATGCATACAATATAAGAAGGCTACATTGACCTCACTAACACACAAGGTGAGATCACCTAAAAATCTGTTCTTTTAAAAACTTTCACAAGTACATTCCATCATTGTCAAGTATAGTTACTATGTTGAGCAATAGATTTATTCAACTTTTAGACCAGTATAACTTAAATTTTATGGTCTGTGACCACTATCTCCCCTAATTTCTCTCACTTCATTTTGTGCTTTTTATTGAAGCATGCTATTTTGAGAAGGATTTTATGGGCATAATCGCCTTGCCAAGGAACCCATGGTACACACACACATACAAAGATATGAGCTCTTGGCCAATTGAGATGAGAGCAGGCGATTTTGCCTCTGAGACTAGAATATGCAATCGTTTTACTTTTTTGGTAGAAGCAATATCAAAAAAAATTAAGTCATATCACACACTCCTTCAAAAGACAAGAGAATAAAACAAGTCCTCAAAACCATCCAAAGAATACTCTAGGACAGTGGTTCTCAGCCTTCCAAATGCTGTGACCCTTTAATACAGTTCCTCTTGTTGTAGCGAACCCCCAACCATAAAATTATTTTCATTGCTACTTTGTAACTGTACTTTTGCTACTGTTATGAATTATAATGCAAATATCTGTGTTTTCTCATGGTCTTAGACCACCTCGGTGAAAAGGTTGTTGACAACCCCCTGGGGTCATGATCTACAGATTGAGAACCATGGCTCCAGGACTTTAAATGCTCCGGGCTAGGTATAGGTGACAGTGAGGAGACCAGGAGGTCCCTGTAGAGCCTGGGCTTCTTGCTATGGTGTGGTCATAGGAGCCTGACACTGGGCCGAGGCTCAGCAAGACCCTGCAGCAATAGGAAGGTGTTTTTCCTTCCTTCTTCCATACTCCTGAGATCCAAAGTCTTGTTCAAGTCACACAACTAACAACATGGAAGCAGGGATCCCGCTCAAAACTTAGTCTGCTCACACTTCAGCAACAGAGTTTTAAAAAGAACACAAGAAAGAAAATTTTGCATCTACCTAGATGTTTACTTGCTTTTTGTTGTTGAAACATCCCAAGGCCCAGTGATTTAGCAATAATGTTACTTTAGCTATAGTTTCACGTCAAAGACCTCCCTGTGGGAAAAGCCAGACATCAGGGGGAATAAAGGCCTGTTACCTGGGCATAATTTCATTATGGAACTGAGTGGATGACTGCTTTCTAGATGACTTCTCAGATGTTGTAAGTGTTGATTTCCAGAACAGGAAGAGCTTGGTATAAAACTTAATTTCTTTAAGGCCACGGTGATGGGCCACCTTGGGCAAAAGCAGAAAACAAACATGGTTTGCTTGATACATAGCATATTGAACTCCCCCCTTCAAATTTACTGTGTGTGTGAGGGGGGATGGCCGGAAGATGGCATCAGGTTCCCCTGGAGCTGAAGTTACAAGCCGTTATGAGGTGCCCAACATGGAGACTAAACTTGGGTCCTCTAGGAGAGCAGCAGGCAACCTTAACCCCAGAGCCATCTCTCCAGCCCAGATACAGAATATGTTAAACTACTAACAGTGTGTTGCATGCTCTGCCAGCCATTTTGCATGTGCTGTCTATGGCAGTCTTTCAAGCATCCTGAATGCAGATGTCATTGCTCTCACCTTACAGATGTGAAAGAGATTCTGGTGATAGAAAGGAACAACTTGCTCCAGATTTTAAAATGGATAAGTCCAGAATGGAGTTCCAAGCCCTTGTCACTTCGACACCGCAGTCCCATCCTCTAGAGCCTCCCAGGTCATTGCCTAGAAGAGTCATTGCCTAGAACACAGCACTCCCTTTAGCTCATGCCTCAGGAAAACATTGGCAAGGACAGTGGGAAGGACAGAAATGTTCTGGCATTCCCCTGAAGAAGGGGAAATTTTAAGGTATGTGAATCATACTCAGTTAAAAATAGAGACTCGAGTAAGGAACCTGTCACCTCCTTGTTTTCTTCCACGTCATTGATTTTCCGTGACCATAGTTCCCACATATCATCTTTTAGTCTTAACTAAGGGAACCATTAAGTAGAAGAGAGAAGGTGTGTGTGTGTGTGTGTGTGTGTGTGTGTGTGTGTGTGTGTGTGTGTGTTTCTAAATTAGTTATCTGTTTTTGAGGCTAGAAAGACTGTATCTTCTTCAAAATTATTACAATGGGGACATTCTTAAGGCATGTAGCTTTTTGCTGCATATCACAGTAATTTTTTCTAGTCTTATTGTTGGAAGTCCAGAGACATTAAAATACACAGTTTAAGTCTATATCCTAACATACCACATATCCTAACATTCTTGCACAGAAAACCCCCATTAGGGCAGCTGTTGCCTTTGGTTCATGGAAAAGACCCATGCACAGTCTTAGAAGCTGTTTCAAAATGTCTGAGGGAGCTCATTTTCTTAATCTAAAAGTGCCATCATGTCCATTGTAACAGAAACAGGTCTGACCTTGAGAACTCCCCAAAGACTAAAGTTTCACACACATTTATTAGCAGAAAACAGAGGACTTCACTTTGAAGGCTGTTTTGTGTGTCCTCAGTGGTCTTTCTTGGGATCCTTCCATCACCAAAGCTTCGGTTTGTACTCTGTAATGCTCCTACACTCATTCGCTCATTCCTGTCCTAGTTTGCAGCTTCCTCTTGATCCTGTAAAGCACTGGGCCATTGCTTCTCAATCTGCAAGTCATGACCTTTTGGGGGGCGAGGTTGAACCACCCTTTCACAGGGGTCAAATTATGATCCATAACAGTAGCAAAGTTACAGTTATGAAGTAGAAATCAAAATAACCTTATGATTGGGGTCACCGCAACATGAGGAACTGTATTAAAGGATCCCAGCATTAGAGGTTGAGAGCCAATGCTCTAGCTATACACAGAGGCAGGCTGGTGCACAGTCCTCCATGTGTTTATATCCAGGAGAATTTTGCTTTCTCATGCAGTCCACAGATCTTAAATCCCATTCATGCACCAGCTTGTGTCAACTGAGTCTTGACTGGTGTCACAGAGCCAGCAGAGTCAGGCCATCCAGATAGGACCACACTTAGATGATAAAGTTGCACTCACCACTTGATCCTAGGAGGGAATGCCATGCAGCACAGTTAATGTGTGACTCTGTGCGAGTCACACTTTCCTGTAGAAGTAGTTTGGAATAAGGAATAAAAAAATCTGAACAGTTTTGTGATTGCAAAATTTAATTATTTACATAGGTGAGATATACACAGGGTACAAATTTAAATGATTGAAAAATTTAGTGAGGTGACCTACCGGTAAAAAGTTTCTAACATTTGTAGCCCTTGTGCCCCGAAAACCGTCTCATTCAGTCAGTGGGGACACATGCCTTGATTCCAGTAACTAAGAGGCAAACCAGGAAGACTGTGAGTTTGAGGTCAGTCTGGGTTACCTAGTAAGCTATTTTAGGACAGAAAACAGAGTGTCTTCATTTATCTACATGCCCCCACCCGTGTGTGTGTGTGTGTGTGTGTGTGTGTGTGTGTGTGTGTGTGTGTGTGCAGGATATAAAGATGGAGAACTATCATTATTTTAAGAGAGTCAGGAAAGTGGAGAATGATTTAGCAGATTCAGAAATGTTGTCACTGAAGTTCATAATCATTCTGCAACACCAGTAGTAAGATTCCTATTTAATATTCTTATTTCCCTGGAGGCAGAGTTTTAATATCTCCATCAAAATTCATCTTGAAATATAATCTTCACTGTGTAGCTTTAAGAGTGTGGAACACTTAATCTGCAACATTTGGTGACCGGGCCTTTGGGAGGTTATTAATGCTTATGGAGACCATAAGGTGAAGACCCTCATTCAATAGGACTGTGGCTTCATGAGAGGAGGAAGCAGCCGAGATATGGTTTGCTCTACCTCGTTATGGGTCTCCTGCATTCTTCAGGATTCTGCAGGGTCTACACAGCAGGAAGGACCTCACCAGCTGCTGCTGCTTAGTCTTGAACTTCCTAGTGTGAGCAAAAAAACATGTCTGGCATTCAGTTACAGCAACAGAAGAGTGACTAATACACATATATAAGCACAAGGGCTGTGATGGCTGTTGTCATATACGTATGTGAGCATAAAGGCTGTGATGGCCTTTCTTTGTTGCTGGATTTGCAATCACCTAGGAGACACACCTCTGGATGTGCCTGTGCAAGCATTCCAGAAAGGTTTACTCAAGAACAAACAAACAAACAAACCACACATTAAACCACTCCTAAACAGTATGGATGTCCAGTTGAATAAAAGGGGGAAATAAGCAAGAAAACCAGGTGAATGCTGAGCGCATCTCTTTTCTTCCAGATCTCAGATGCAACGTGACTAGCAGCCTTGCAGTGCCACCTTCCAGAACAGACTCTACCACTGCCACCCTGCCTTTTTTCAGGAGTTTTGTTACAGCAATGTGAAACGTAATTAATACAAATGCTGTGACCATGCACGTATTTTCTATGCTTTGTACTTTTTACTCCCCCTGTACAGGGACAGAGAAAGACATCTTACCTTCATGAGAAAGGAAACCCAGCAGGCATGGCTGACAGTAATCCTACTCCTGGTGGAGGTCTCCCATGGGTTAGAAACTGTGCAGGGCACTTTTCATGCATTATTTCATTTAATTGAGGCAACAACCGTATGATATGGGGCAGGACAATCACCCCACGTAGAGATGAAGTAGCTTGCTCAGCTTTCCACAGCTAGGAGGAACAAGAATGGGTTGGTGAGAGGGGATCTTATTTCATCTCAACTCAACCTGCCCCCAGAGACCACTCTGCCCCACATGCCCCGCCCCGCCCCGCCCCACATACCCCGCCCCGTCCCACATCCGGTCCCCCACATCCTGCCCCACACTCTTTGCCCTACATGCTCATCTACTTTTTCACAGCAAGTGTGCTCATGCACACCTTAGTAAAACGGTTCTTTCAAATCCCATGAAGCTCTTGTGTATAACAGCATGTCTGACTTTTTTTATGAATGTTTTGGTTTTTTGTGCAGTTTACAACTTCTAATGCTTAACAAGTGTTTACCTGTGTGAAGTATCCGGGAACCAGAGAAGCTGGGCAGTCACGACTCACCAATATTTTGAAATGAGGGGACCTCATATCCCTCCCCAAACCCCAGGGCTGACTCTGGATGCTAACCCGTGCCCACAAGACTTTCTTCTATGCCCGCCCATTACTTCTTCTCCAGGCCTACTACTTGAGAGCCTAATTCATTGCAGACCAGCCAGCAGCAGCCAAATGAGGTTTAGGAAGATGCTGGCTCCGAATGACAGAGATGACGTCATCAGGTCCTCTGTGGGCCAAGACTTTGGGGAGGGAGGCAAAGATGCTTGTTCTCCAGCATGCGCTCATGTGGTCAGCCCATTTTGATAACTACTGCACTTAGGATGGTTAAGAGACACCAACATTTTTGGTCTGAGGGCCTCAGATGTCTGCCACTGGTGACAAATGGATTGTACCTCAGCAAGGCCAAGTAGTGTCGCAAGAAACTCTACATGTTACCCTCCAGAGATGTATCGCTCACTCGCCTCAGAGAACAAGTTGTCACAGCCACTTCATGTGTTGGCTTAGTCATTCTTCCATTTTCCAAATATAAAAACTTAGGAGGGGGATTGGTGACTTGCCCAAGGTTGTTCAGACTAAGAGGCAGGAAAAAATGGTTTTTAAACTCCATGCATTTTCTTTAGTACTTTTCTGAGTCCATTGAATCTTTGTTTGGAATGGGGAAAATGATAGAAATGGCTTAATTATTTCAGGAGCTTATGATGGTTTCTACTTCTCTGTTTTTGATACCGTGAAGGAAAACAACAACAAAAACATGAAAATACCAGCCTCAGGAAGCCCAACCACCCTCTGCTGGGAACAGAACCGTTCTGAGGTTACTGCTGCTGTTTTTGAATAACAAAGTCCTTGCAGGAATTAAGCATCTTCTCCTTGGCTGCTCAGACCTGGAGGAGCCAGACCAGACCAGAGGATGTCAGACCGATCAGGCCTTTTTCCCTGCAGCAGGATCATTTCCAACCACAGCCGGGATGGCGGAGGCATTAGCAAGCCTGCAACATCTAAAACGGCCAGATCAATTCGCAGAAGCACTTCGAAGGGAAACAAATCAATACGTTCCTTCCCTTAAAGACGGATAATATCATCAGGAAGCAACAGATGCATTTTAGGGCCGATACACCGTCGGGGGTGGGATGGGGGGGGTGGGGGAAGAGACTCCCCTCGCTCAGTCTCTGGGAAAGCTGTTGTAAATCAGCACCTGCAGCCTGGCACCTGTCAGGGCAATTGAAGCTGATCCTAACACACTTGGCGGGATTGGAAGGTGCCATCACATATTCTGTCTCTCTCGATTAACATCCCGAGGTGGATGCCACCATCCCCATTTCACAGGTGAGAGTCAGGAAAATCAAAGCTGCATAGACCCATATGGCCAAGGCAGTGTTGGAATCTTCTGATTTTGAGCCTCTTGTTCTGCCTAATCCCTGACTGTCCCCCAAATTTCATTAGCTCTTGGGACACCTTCACTGTTTTCCAGCTTCCTGTGCTGTTAATTGCTTTTGCTTTTCCTTAACTTAGTTTTCATTGTGTACACCAAGTTATTCAGAAGGAAACCTCTTCACACTATTACAGATGAAGGCAATGGCTGTAACTAGAAAGATACTGCAAAGAGCTATGAACACTTCAGAAACAAAATCAGCATGATTTTCTACTCATTACCTAAACCAATGGTAGGTATACAGGCCGTACTTCAAGAACACAATGTTATACTGTAGTCTTTGCCCAGGTCCTTAAGTTCCTTAAAAAAAAAAAATGAATCAGGGTTAGAGATGTAGCTCAGTAGGCACAGTGCCTGCCTAGCATGTACAAGGCCTTGCGTTTGATATTCAGTGCTACACACAGGGGTTGTGGTGTTGCATGCCTGTAATCCCAGCACTGGGGAGGCAGGGACAAAAGCACCGGAAGTTCAAGATCATCCTTGGAAAGTGAGAGGACATTCTGGGTTACATGAGACTAAAACAACAGCAAACAAAACATAATTTTAAATCTTGAGGTCCTAAAATATAAGCTCTATTAATGTAAGTTCATATGTTAGGAGTACAGCAGAATGGTTTGGGACGGCGGGTGGCAGGACCGGGGTCCTGTGGAACAGTGGGTGATGGATGGGGGACAGATGAGAAACAGACCTGACGACATGGCTTATATGGAAAGCTTTATGGAGGGGGAGGTAAAAAAAAAATAAGGGAAGAAAGGAGAAAAGAGGTAGGGAGACACAGAGACAGAAACGGACAGACAGAACTGCCTTCTCAGAGAGAGGACAGAAGAGAAGAGGGAAGAGTGGGTGGAGTTTTTCTTTCAAAGGGTCCTTTGTACCTGCCAGCAGGCTACATAGCAACACAGCAGCCATAGAACCCTGGACTGGCCAGGGTACTGCCTGAGTGCATTTTGCCAGGTGACAGGAGCAGGCCAGCATAATACCAGAACCCTTACATCATTCCTTCACCTATCATCTCTAGACAAATAAAAAAAAAAAAGATTCACGCTTAGGGCATTTGAAAGCATGTCCCATGTGAACACAGGGTCTATAAAAAGGGGTCAGTTTGAACAGGCTTTCCAAAACCTGAAGAAGAGAGAAGATGAGAAATTCCAAATAACACTATCTTTTAAACAAGTAAACATTAGAGCCAAGTTCCAAACACACACACACACACACACACACACACACACACACACACACACGCACGCACGCAGAAGTTAACTAATTCTGCATCTCTCAAAGCTGGGATTAAATGGAAAACTGTCTCACTTCATTCCTGAGAGAAATCTATCATTTAAATTCACTTAAGACTCATTCATGTCTTATTGTCATTTCTGACTCATAATGCTTCCCCCATCTGTCCTCAGGTCCTTGTTTCTTCACTCCCCTTAATAGTACCTACACCCCTTTTAATCAGCATCATTCCTGAGATGGCCTGAGATGGGTTGCATTGGTTACTCGGGCTTTTTTGGTAATTAACTCCTTTCATTCAGGTCTGGTCCAACCTGCACACACTATCAGCATCATCTTTTCAAAGTACAGATCTGTTCAACTTCTCTGTCACCTGAGATGGGCCACCTAATGTCTTTAATGGTTCCTTGTTGCTCTAGGGTGAAGTGTAAGTTCCTACTGAAGAGATACCTGTGTGGTCATTTATTGTAGTGCTGCTTACAACACCTAACAGGCCATCTTCAGTGCCAGTCAACAGATGCATAGACAAAGAAAGGTATATAAACCCAGAAAGATGAAAATTGCTTGTTCTCTTGCATGTAAGGGAACTAAAAATTAGATCTGAAAGTAGAATAGTGATCAGCAGATGTTGGGAAGGACTGGGGTGTCTTAGGGTTTTTATTGCTGTGAAGAGACACCATGACCATGGCAACTCTTGTAAAGAAAACATATAACTGAGAGTGGCACACTTACATTTTCAGAGGTTCAATCTATCATCATCATGACAGGGATCGTGGCAGCATGCAGGTGGATGTGGAAGTCGACTGAGACACTGGGCAGCATCCCGAGCATCAGGAACCTAAAAGCCTGCCCCACAGTGACACAGTTCCTCCAACAAGGCCACACCCACTCCAACAAAGCCACACCTCCTAATAGTGCCATCCCTATATGAGATTATGGGGGCCAGTTACATTCAAACTATCACATGGGGTGAGGTTGGAAAAGGACAACTGGTTTGACCAGAGCACTGTGCATGCATGTTCACAAGTATCACACTGGATCCCATTAATCTTAGCAGTTAATACACCTTGGAAAAGATTGAAATATTCTGCACATGTAGGAAAAAGCCATATGAGGTAATAGCCATATATTGTCCACAAATGTACTGTCCCCCAAACCAAACCTATTATGGAGGACCTTGTTTTAGTCTCATCTCTTCCCTTTTTCCTGACACTTTTACTGCCTCCTGGGTCTTTCCCATCACACAGTACAGAAGATAAACTCAAACACTTCTGATAGATTCACAGAGGGGATGGTGTTTGCACCCCTGGGCCAGGTGTTTTGTTTTTTGCAACCCTTAAACAGCTCTGGAAAATCATTTGCCAGTTCTCGAATTATGCAGAGCTTTCTGCTTCTTCCTCAAAGGCAATTCTTCTCTTTTTTTTTTCTTTTCTTCTTTTTTGAAAAGCCGATTCATTGGTTACTTCTTAGTAAGTAAGAATGTTGACTGAAATGTAGTTCTTGGTGTGAAATGCAAGACCTTCAAATACACATCAGGAAAAGCATACATTTTCATCTACTAGCTGACAATGGCCAAGGCAGGAGGCTCCTTTTAAAGCAATTACCAGCTGGAGAAGGGAAAACTTCAGCATAATAAATGAGTTGGTTCATGTTTCTTTGTTCAAAAATAGTCTTTGGTGTGAAATAAGCCCACATCTACCTCAAATGCATTTTGTGTTAAGCTGTCTTTGCTTTAAAATGTATAGTTTCATCGCTATGTCTTTCATGAAACATCACCATCTGAGTATTCCCTCTGGGACAGGCATACAGTGACAGGTAGAATCATTGGGTCCAGCGATTGCTATAATGAATGTTACCTAGCCTCTCCTTAGCTCAGAAATCTTTAATGTAGGCGGGTTTAAAGTTTTGCTGGGGAAATGACAGAGAAATGCATGGAAAGTATGAAAATCTGTCACCTTTTTTGTTTGTTTGTTTGTTTGTTTTGGTTTTTGTTTTTCAAGACAGGGTTTCTTGGTATAGTTCTGATTGTCCTGTAACTCACTTTGTAGACCAGGCTGACTTCAAACGCAGAGATCTGCCTACCTCTGCCTCCCTAGTGCTGCGATTAAAGGTGTGCACCACCACAGCCTAGCCTGTCACCTCCTTTTGCCTCTCTTGACCACAGCTAGCAATTATTCCTAGTCATATCCTGCTTTATATTCATAACCCCAGCTGCCTCTCAGGAAATACTGCATTGTGCTTGCTTTTCAGGCTAAAAAATTGAGACAAAGATGTTATGTCAACTAGCTGTGGTGACATTACAAACCCCTATGCAAACAGCTGAGAGGACTCAGTATTGTGGAGATATCATTTGTGAGCTGCATATTATATCAATCTTGATTTTATTACAGTGTGTTTTCTTCCAAGTTTCTTTGCATTATTTTAACATATTGTCAGTGTTCCTCTCACTCATGTCTTCTGTCAAAGTCATCCTTGGGGGTCATAGCCATATACAATATGGGTCCTGGAAATTCAATTCAACTTTAGAATTCCTGTATAACAGCAAGATTTCAAATGGAAGCTAAGAATTAGGTTCAGTAGTCCATAATCATCCCACTTCTGTCCCTGTCCTGGAGTAGATCCGATGGCTGAGGGAAGGCACTAGGTGTTAGCTCTCTGGCCAGCGGTGCTATGAAGGAATCAGAAAGCATTAGCCAGTCAGGATCCGACTCTAGGAATCTTATGTGGGCAACACATAAATCCTCTTGCTACAGGATCATGAAGGAAATCTGAGTGTCCCAGAAGAGGAGCTGGGGTGGGCAGGCAACAATTCAGAACTTAGCAGATCCCCTTTTTAACAAAGGGTTCAGATGCATTTTAATATTTTAACAGCCAGTACAGACAAATTGGTACTTGTCGCCTGACTATGTACTCGCTTCTAGTCACCATCTCTAACGTACAGCCTCTGCTGGCTGCCACCTCACTCAGCAGGTGGCTTTCTTCAGTTGGGCTGCTGTTGATTCTGATGAGAACTAAAGGAACTAAATGGCACTTTGAGGAGTTGTCTTTCTTTGGCCCTTCTGTAAGTCTTGGGGATGAACACTGTGCTGCAGCCGCTGATCATTCACCAGGGACCCACTCTTCCCAGATATAGAAGTCTAATTTGACATATGGCTACTTAGCCAGAATCTAGACTTCCCATTTTCCTTGAGCCTCAACTACTGTCTGTTGGGTGTGTCATTAGTTGATTGTATCATTGATCAATGATTTTCCCATAGTTCACTATCTTTGAAAATAGATAAGAGGACCATGTAATCCCAACACTCTAGAGGCTGAGGCAGGAGTACTGAGTTTGGGGCCAGCATGGGCTACATAGCAAGTTGAGGCAGTGCTAGCTAGCTGGTAGAAAGAAAAAAATGGAAGGAAGGAAGGAAGGAAGGAAGGAAGGAAGGAAGGAAGGAAGAAAGGAAGGAAGGAAGGAAGGAGGGAGAGAAAAAGAGGAGAGTAGGAGGGAGAAGGGAAAATACAATGGAGAGAGAGAGAGAGAGAGAGAGAGAGAGAGAGAGAGAGAGAGAGAGAGAGAGAAGAAGTCTATGTGGACAAAGAATGGATCATGTGGTGGACCTATTAAGAGGAGAGTTTCTTGTTGTTATTGTTTTTTTTTTTTTTTTAATAATCTCAAACTCTGGTGGTGATGAATGAACTGCAGTCATAACTTCCCCTCTGTGGTAAATTGATTACAGGACTTCAAGGATACCAAAATCTCAGATGGAATAGTATTTGCATATGACCCACATAAGTCTTCCTGTGTATGTCCAATCATGTCTAGATTCTTTATAATTCCCACTATAATGTACACATTACATAAATAGGCATTATACCCAATTGTTTAAGGAATGACAAGTAAAAAGACCTGTTCATGTCAGTACAGGTACAATTTAAAAATTAATTTTCCAACTACAGCTAGTACAATTCACAGAATTGGAACCCTTAACTTTAAAGGGCTGATGACTAGTTATAGACTAGACTATAAATGGCAGGCACCTGGTTGTAGACTAAGTAGAGAGATTAGTGCCATAAGTTGTGGTTGGTGACTTTTTGTTTTTTTAGTACAGTCAAAGTTTTGAGTGAGATAATAAGAGTCAATTTCCATTTTAGAAAATCTACACGAGGGTGTGGAGAGTGGAGCAGCATGGGGTAAAGAAGGGGGTTGAGCTCCCAGATACAAGATGGTTGTGGTAAAGCAAATGAAAAAACTATGGTGGCCTTAACTAAACAAGAATTAAGGATTAACATCATTAGGAGAGGAATGGTTAAAGAGAGGCTGATGCAGGTGGAGGGCTGAGGAAGTTTGAAGAGTTTAACACAGAACTCAGTCTGTGGAAGTGTATGGTGGTCTCCAGGGTTTAGCAGAGAACACCCTGGCACACAGTGGAAGATTGAGGAGGCTGGGTTACAGAGGTCTCCTGCTGCCTCGATAGATGGGGACTCTTTTCCATTCCTCCTCAGTTCCATTTTCCATTCCCTTCCTTACCTCCTCAGTTTCTTCAGATGTCAGCTGTAGATCCCACTGGCTGCTCTTTTCCAAGCACACCTGTCTTCAGCAGGTTTTCAGTCTTCTGGTAGCGATTCCTTTGAGCCTATCCCACATGGACCCCATACTGTGAAACCCTTTCTCCCCTAAAACAAAGAATGTCTCCTTATGCTAGTCACTTCAAACTCTTTTGCAATGCCCATCAGTAACTAGATGTTTCCATTCACTTCAGAAACCATAAATAGGAGTCAATGCTAGCCAGTCTCCAAAAGGAAAATAGAAAGGAAGAAAGAAAGAAAAAGAAAGGAAGAGAAAAAGAAGAAAGAAGGAGGAGGGAGAGAAAAGGCAAGTCCAGAAATTTTTTGGAACTGATTGACAGCCAATCAGAGATTTTGATGCATAATATTATCACAGCATTTGTTATCAGTCAGGTAAAAATGGGGGAGAAGTGACATTTTAGATCGTCTCTGCAACCAGGAGTCAGATACATGGGAGACTCTGTGAAGTGTTTTACATCTGAGGACTGGAGAGGGCACTCATCGCTAAGGTTCTCATTCCTAGATTTCTGGCCTGCTACGGATCACAGACCTTGTGCTCTTGGTCTCCCTTGTGTCTTCAATGATTTCTTATTCCTTCATGAGAACTGTTACTCTGCTTTGTTGGACTCTATGGGGGACTCCAGGAAAGGTGTCTTCCTGTCCTGTACTCACCATAGTGTTCTTCAACAGTTATTGGTCCATCGGGTGGAGATGCCATCTGCTAGGTTATATATGATCCTCCTTGTTGGGAGCCAGACTGACCTGAGACAGTCTCAGAAGCCCTGATAAAGGGACAAAGGGAGCATTAGTGTATGTTCTTGTCCAGGAGTGGACTTGGCCAAAGTCCAGTCTGAAGCTGGAGCCTGTGCCTCAAAGGAGTCAAAATTGTGATTTGGGGTGACCCAACTCTTCCCCCCTGAGCTGTGGTTATTCCTAAAGCACCTGTGTCTGAGCATCCTGTGTTCTCTTTCCAACATTATTGACTTATCTCTCTGCTGACCTTGACCATTTCCCCCTGCAGATAGTATATAAGAAGTTGTACTTTTTCATAAACTTGCTTGGCGTCAGACATAGCTTGTACAAGACCCCCTGACCCCAGCTTTTTTGTTTTCATCTTCTGGCCACCTCCCACTGAGGACTCTATTACTGAAGAATGACCTACTGGTCCGGGTCATTTCCTGGAATTGATATTACTATAGTTTGAATTTTGAATGGCCCCAAAAGGCCCATGTGTTAAAGGCTTGAACTAGAGGGTGGTACTATCCAGAGCTGGCAGAAAATTTGAAAGGTAAGATCTTGTGAGAGGTCCTTAGATCATGATGAGAGTGGCTCTTTTTCTCTTTCTCTTTTGCGTCTTGGCCACAGGTTGAATGGTTTTGTTCTGCCCTAGATTTCTACCATGACATGAGAGCCTTTCTATGAGTCCAAAGCCCTGGGTCCAACTGATATGAATGAGAATCTCAAAACCTTTTCTCTTTTAAGTTGACCATCTTAGACATTGTATTATAGTGTAGGAATGCTGACTAATACAGAGATGCTAGGTGAAAGAAGAAATCACTTTTCACCGGTGTTGCTAAGCTAATGAGAGTGCCAACTGGCTATGTGGAGAAAGCTTGTCTTAACATAGGGTTTTATACCAACATCCAGTGTTGGGTTGAGAGAACTCTGGCAGTGATGTGTTGATGATTGCAGACCACTGTTCTTGAACTTTGCCTTTATAATTCCATGACCTATGCAGGTTTCTCCTCAGCTCTATGTGCCAGTGAACTCTTTATTTGCTTAAGCTGCTGTGAACTGGGCTCTTGCCTGCGGCATTTTAATAACACATGTTACTTCCCAAGCATAATTACTAATTAAAGCCCAGCTAGTCACAGATTCCAGTTTAATGTTTACATTCTATCAGGGACCCGCTAGAGCTTCTGTCTCGATATAAAGGAGTCTTTCCATGGGGCAAACAAGTCACAGACAGTCAAAGGAAGATTGTCTGGGGCCCATGGATGCTGCAGCCTCTCAAGTTACCTGGAGTTATGGAGCAAAAGCCCCAACCAGTGACTTCCATTCTGTCTCTGGGAGTGGCCAGTAGAGACCCTGGAAGCCAGGTGCTTATTTTGGTGAGTTCCTTCCCAGGCCCAGGGGTTCTTACCTTCCTTCTACACCACTGCAGCAAGACATGGGTCTGTTGTTTCGAAGGGAATTCACCACTAAATAGCAATTGCCACCAATACCGCCACACTTCAGGGAAGGACAGTTATGCAACTAATTACTTCCCAAGAAAATACCCAAACATAATTTTGTTCATTATTAAAATTTCCCAATAATAAATTTATCCTCTCCATTAAGTAATACATTATTCTCCCACAAAACACACAGCAAACTAGAATTACTAGGCACTGCTCATATTAAATTGTTGCTTAATAAATTAAAACTCCTATGGTTATGAATAAAGTAGGTCATCTGCACATTTTGTAAATTAGTAGTTTCTTGTAGTTATTTTCTCCTGGTCAAAGCCTGAAAGAGGGGGAGAGGAAAAATGATGGTTGTTATTATTTTATTGTTTCCAAGCAAAGTACTGCACTCAGCAGGCTGGTTTAAAACAAACCACTCAATCCACTACACCGGCATCAATATTGTTAAGTATCAATCAGTAGGGGTAAGTCTACGGTCTCTGGTCTAGTGGTTTCTAAGTCAACTGGGAGCCCTCTCTGCTTGCTTAGCAAGACTAGATGAATAACCTGCCTCAGTAGGATTTGAAGATCCTTTGTTTGTTTATTATTTTTTTTTCTTTTGAGACAGGGTTTCTCTGTGTACCCCTGTCTGTCCTGGAACTTGCTCGGTAGACCAGGCTGGCCTTGAACTCACAGAGATCTGCCTGCCTCTGTCTCTGGAATGCTGGGATTAAAGGCGTGCGCCACCAGGCCTGGCTTGAAGATCCTTGCTACAAAACATCACTGTCAAAGTGACTTTAATTTCTGCCCTCTGCCCCATTATGAGAGGGTTAGATGTCCTGCTTCCTCTCTCACTAACTGGAGATGTCAGCTTCTCTGTTATTGTCTATTTGAAAAGTCCTATTCAAGAATTCTCTGCATCGACTTCTCAAATTACTTAGAGATCCTGATAATACAAACAGCTTAGTGCTGATTAAAAAAATGAATCTCCCTACTCAGTTAAAAGTTGGGGTCGGGGCCACAACCAGGCTACAATAAGGTGCTCACTCCACCTTCTGATTCAGCTATGGTACTCACCCCCTTCTCCCTTTTGAAGGCTCTGCTCCCCACAGTCATTTTATCTCCCAATAACTAATAATCCAGTTCTCTCTACTCTGAGGATGTACCCCTTGTCTCTATGCATAGGACTCCTTTAGCACATTCCTTTCTTCTGCCCTAAACTTTTGGCAGATACTGCAGAAATTTCTTTTTCTTTCCTGAACTGAACTGCTTCCATACACAAAACAAAACCACCACCACACCCATACCACACCCACACCACAACCACAAGCACAACCACATCACACCACCACCACCACACCCATACCACCACCACCACAACCACAACCACACCACAACCACACCCACACCACAACCACCACAACCACAATCACAACCACATCACACCACAACCACAACCACAACCACAACCACACTACCACTAGTACTATCACCACCAGTATCTTATGTAATGTACATAGGAGTGGTGTTTGTAATAAGGCAAACAAAAATCATGCTTCATAACCACATACTACATGATAATTAGGGCAGCCAGATGTCATCCACTCAGAACATCTCTTCAGAGTCTCTACAGAAAGATTTTCTTATAATAAAACCAATAATAGTGAAACTTACCTTATATCCAATGTTCTTTTTTTCTGTTGAACCGTTCATTTAAAAAATGATTTTCTCCCAAGTATATGGCATTCCATCTACATTTAGTTGGCTAGTAATCTTTCTAGCTTGCTGGAAGTTACCAAGAACTAACTTTCAAGCTGCATTCTAGGAGCTAAAGGCATATTGCATTAAAGACACAGTTTATCTTTTAGAAATATTGCCACTACCGTTAGTGAATGTCTTTATTAATTTAGTTCTTCATTTTAAAAAGTAAAGAATTCCCAAAGTAGTAGTCATTCACAAAAACCAAGCAAAGCAATTTTTATATAGATGAAATATAAATAAAAGTCCCATCTGTTATACTTTTATTTCTGCTGTATGAGTGTGTGTGTGTATGTGTGAATATGTGTATTGGTGTACATGTGTGTGTGCAGTGCATGTGTGTATGTGTGTGGTGTATCTGTGCTTGTAAGTGTACACATGTGCATGTGTGTGGTGCATGAATGTATGTGTGTGGTGCACACATGTGTGTAGTGTACATGTACATGTGTGTTTGGTGGTGTGTGCACGTGTGCATGTGTGTGTACATGTGTGCATGTGTGTGGAGCATGTGTGTGTGGTGCACACGTGTGTGGAGGCCAGAGGAGGATGTCAGATGATGCCTTGCTTCTTTTTGGGTATCTCATGGAACCCAGAGCTCACTAGTTTTTGACTATACTGGAAGACAGCAAGCCCTAATGATCTTTCTTCCTTGTCCCCTACAGTACTGAAGTTACAGGTTGTGTGTGGTAGCACCCAGCTTTTTACATGGGGCTGGGACTGAACTCAGGTTCTCATGCTTGTACAGCAACCTCTCTTACCCACTGTGTCAGTCAGGCTTTCTATTGCTACGATGAAACAGCACAACCAAAAAGCAAGTTGGAGAGGAAATGGTTTATTAGGCTTCAGCATTGCTGTTCATTGAAGGAAGTCAGGACAAGAACTTAAACAGGCCAGGATCTGGGAGGCAGGAGCTGATGCAGGAGCTGATGGAGGGGAGCTGCTTACTGGCAGCTCTGGCCTGGAACCTAGGACTATTTGCTCAGAGATGGTACCACCCACCATGTGCTGGCCCTCCCACAATGATCGCTAAATGAGAAAATGCCTTACAACTGGATCTCATGGAGGCATTTCCTCAACTGAGGCTACTTCCCCTCTGATGACTCTAGCTTGTATCAAACTGACACACAAAAGCAGCCAGTACACCCACTGAGCCATCTGCTAGCTCCCTTATCTGTTCTTTATCCATCTCTCATCAAAAACAGCAAGCATGCTGGGAGTGGTGAAGCACAGTTGTAAATCCAGTGCTCCAAAGGTGAGGCTGCTCAGTGAGCTCCAGACCAGCATAAGCTACCCTGGAAGAACCTATCTCAAGAGCAAGTCAAGCCAAAACTAAACAAGGAACAAGCAGCCAGCCCTTGAAGCTTTAACTATTCTTCTATGTAGTCACAGTGCGTGTGCAGATGAGGAGACAGAGGAACTCTTCCTGCTGGCCTGTCTACCTACCTATCACCTCTCATGTACTTTTAAAAATCTGAGGTTATTTTTTTTTGTTCTACTTACTATGAACATTCTTTGGTAATGAATATGTTTTAAATTAAAAATCTTTCCCATTAGATACTTTATTATTTCTATAAAATAAAGTGGGGTAAGCACAAGTTTGGTCCATCTGAGATCAGAAAGTGAGAGAGTGGATACAAAGGGTGTACTCAACTCTACAGTCATAGACTTGGCCATAGCATAAAAAACAAACTAAACACCCTCTTTTCATCATGGTTCATTTGAAGCAGGGTCTCTTGTAGCCCAGGCTGGCCTCTAACTCCCAGGAGAGCTAGGATAACCTTGGAACTTCTGCTCCTCCTTTCCCTATCTCCTGAGTGCTGGGGCCAAAAACACATCCCTCCAGGACAGATTTATGCTAGGTAGAGCCCAGGGCTTCAGACATTCTAGGTAAGCATTCTACCAACTGAGCTTCATTCCCAGTGAAAGTAGTTTCTTGTGACCATGAAAAGTAGGAAATCAATGCACATTTTTGTATGTGCTGTGGTTCATCCTTCTGAATGTATTTTTTACATTTTGAAAACTCACAAACTTTTTACCTTTTTCCAGTAAATATTACCTCATTCCTGGAGCCTATTTAGACCACATCGGATGTTAGGCAAGCAGAATTTTAAAGAAATTCTACACAGCCATGACTGGGTTTACTCTCCTGGGATCAACAGAGTTACTGAATGAGAGTTCACCCTTTTGTTGTCACCTACCTTAACACATGAGAATGGTTTTGTGGATCAGGAAGAATTCCCACTTCAATGTATTTCTTCCTCAGTCATTTCATTTGTAGATTTCTGTTTCGCCACCAGAATTGCTCCCAGAGGCTGGTTCATTTATTTTCCCATCAGAAATACCTTTTCCTTTATTGCTTTCTTTTAACAATAATTCCACCTTTTTTAATTGTTTTGGCAATCACAGCTTATCACATGCTTGCAGTGTTAGTGTGTGGCTGCTATATAGTTGTCTTGGCCCATTTTATATTGCAACACCAAAAAATAGCTGAGGCTGAGTAACTTTATAAAGAAAAGAGGTTTATTAGGCTCACAGTTCTGAGAGTTAAGAACACGGTGGCAGCATCTTCTCAGCCCTGGCAGGAGCCTCATGAGGGTAATATCACAGCAGTGGGCGCATGTGATGGAGGCACGATGGACATGGAGGGAGGATGGTTGAAGGAAGGAGAAAGCCTCTTTTGTAAGGACTCAGTAGAAAAGATTTGCTTATTTACTTATGCACTTGCATGTGTGTGCCTATTTGAGTTTATGTGCACCACCTGTCTGCAGGTACCTGTGGAGGTCAGAAAAGGAACTGGATTCTCTGGAACTGGAGTTACTGGTTGTTGTGAGTTGCCGTGTGGGTGGTGGGATCTGGCAAGATCAGTGAATGCTCTTAAAGGCTGAACCACCTCTCATCTAGTCTCAGAGGAGGTGGACCCTCGGGAAACAGCATCAACCTGTTTTTGGGATGATGCTGCATGGTCTACCTTGCATCCTGCCAACAACACCACACTTCGGATGGAGTCTTCAAAGCATAACCCCCTGAACAAACCATCCCAAAACCTAGCAATGGCTGTTTGTAAGCCCCTTCTCTCTGGTTGTTGTTCTTCCCATGGGGACAGTGACATCAGCCATTTTGGCCATGTGGACCTCTCTCTCATCATCTTTCCAAACTCAGATTCCCATACCAGTGTCTGCCATGACCATGGACCCACACTATTTTTGAAATCTTTTAAAATTTATTGTGGAGTATCAATCAAAGCTCCTGGAATTAAGCTGGGCGGTGGTGGTGCAGGCCTTTGATCCTAGCACTCGGGAGGCAGAGGCAGGCGGATCTCTGTGAATTTGAGGCCAGCCTGGTATACAAAGCTGCACAGAAAAAACTTGTGTTGAAAATCAAAAACAGGGCTGGAGAGATGGCTCAGAGGTTAAGAGCACTGACTGCTCTTCCAGAGGTCCCGGGTTCAATTCCCAGCAACCACATGGTGGCTCACAACCATCTGTTATGAGATCTGGTGCCCTCTTCTGGTCTGCAGGCATACATGGAAGCAGAATGTTGTATACATAATAAATAAATAAAATCTTAAAAAAAAGAAAAATAAAAAACAAACAACAACAAAAAAACCCAAGATATTGGAATTGGAAGCTTTTAGCTCAACTTTCTCACTTTGAGATATAATGGATGCAGAAGGAAACATTGTCTTATTAGCAGTGTGAATCCTTAATTTTGACAATGAAGAATTGTTCTTCTGTGAAGTGGCCCTGAAGTGTGTGTTAATTACTTATTTTAGGACAGGCAGACAGATAGCAGACAGACAGACAGTCAGACAGACAGACAGACAGACACACACACACACACACACACACACACACACACACACACACACTCACAGTGGTGGAGGGGAGAGCACATGCATGTATAGGGCTATAAATTTTCTTTTACAATACTGTTTTTTTCCCCTGTCATTGGGGAAATGGTATCTGCAAGATCACACAATGTTCACACATCAGCCCTTTCCCCAGTCTTCTTTTCTTTGCATTTCCTGAAGATTAGAGTTTTTCCTCCCTGCTGAAGGGCATGGTTGAACTCTAATTGCTAGTTATTGGTCTTTCGTTCTGTTAAGTGGCCAGTAGTCTTGTTCATTTTTTTTGTTGTTGTTTTTATTTGTTTTATATTTTAAGATTAATATTAAATTTTTACCTTAATAATTTTATAACAATTATTATTTAAAGTAGATTCCCCACAAGGGAGGGGAGCTAGATTAAAAGGTAGGTTTGTGGTGGTGATTTCCCCATATTTCCAAGATAACCTTTTGAAAAACCTATACACGGTGTCTCCATGGAACCTTCCCTCAACCTGTCCCTTCTTCATAACCAAAACTGTCCCAGAAGCTGGAAAATTGATCCTTATTTGCTACTTTCCCCCAATAATCAGTATATTAAAAAAATAATGCCACAGTCTTACAGTGCCAAGCAGCTAGTGACTGTAAAAGGGAAATAATCATCTTGTAATTTAGACTGGTAGGAAACAGTCATTTCTAATTACTTGTCATGAGAGAAGAAAATGCAATTAAAGATCCTGGCTTAGACTGGAGCCTCCACACAGCCACTGCCTCCATTGATTCATACTTCAGACTGTCTGAAAAGGCAAAGTCAGCCAGACTGCCTGCACGCTCATCCCAGTCGGCCTGTGTGTGATGGAAGACACCATTACATGCTGTGGTGGGTGTAATAGAGACTAGAAGATCTGCTCATTAAAAACAAAGGTCCGCTGGGCTAGAAAGGCGATTAAGGATTATCTCAGAATGGTATTTAGGGTCATTACTCAACTGTGTTTTTAAAGATCTACAGTATGATCTGCTTAAGATTCAGAGAATTCTGTTACTGCAGCCAAGAGGCACTTTTTTAGTCCATTACTTTATTTGATCATTATGTTCAGATCTATCTATCTATATCTATCTATCTATCTATCTATCTATCTATCTATCTATCTATCTATCATATCTATCATCTATCTATCTATCTATCTATCTATCTATCTATCTATCTATCTATCTTCTTCCAGGATGTCTAAAAGGACTTTGATATTTGATAACCCTTCACTCAGTTTAAAGCCATTTCTGCCTAAGACTTTGAAGGGTAACTGACAAGTGTGGCCTCCTCTGAAGCAGAGCCTGTAAGCCCTGACACACTCTCATACTCCCATCATGGCTGCTGGCCTCTACCCTCTGTGGGAGAAACCATGGGACAAGTCTGACCTATTGGACCACTACTACGAGTCAGGCAGTTACCGAGTCCTGCAGCAGACTGAGCGCAAGGGAGACAGGGTTTTAGTACAAAGCCTATATAGGACTGGGGCTTACATTACCACTGGGGTTTATTTAGCTCCCAGCCTCTTTGGAGGTCTGACTGCTAATCTGCCTCGGATCTGTGATTCAGAGTTGAACTCGCCTAATAGCGCTTTAGCTCCACTTTCCCAGTCTCCTTGAAAATGCCCTCTTCCTTCCCCAGTCTTTACTTTCCACATTTGCCCTGTTCAGGTTCTCTCTGACAAGGACTCATAAATCTCTGTCTCTATCCCAGTCTTTCCTCAAACCCGTGCAATCGTTCAATGCTTGCCTATGTGCCTACTGGATGTCTCCTATGGATCCCAAGTTCAACCCATCCAAAATCCAGTTTGAAAGCTCTCCTTCCTTCAAACCCACTCCCCCTCTAGCTGCTTCTTCTCAATCAATACAGTACCATGTGTTCATCTGCACTTCAAAGATGGCTCTCATGGACCGTATGTCTCCCCACACTCATTCTCTTGTTTAGACCCAGAACAACCCCAATTCCAAAGAAGGCCACCTTATTAGGCTCTGGGGCTTAGGACCCTGATTTGGAAACGACCTAATTTACCTCGTCTCATAACCATTAATACCCCAGAACAGGGCGTCTTTCAAGGATGAGTTTGAAGTGTAGATGAGACCCAGCACATTCAAAGTAGAGTGATTGTAGATGCATTCAAAGTTTAGGTCTGGTTCTCAGGATGTCTGGAGAGCAGCTCATCTTAGGTAAAACCCGAACTCTGGCCCTGTGTCTTCCCTTGAGACTGAGGAACATTGTGACAGTCACTGGGCTTCCCGAGGGTTGTTTGTCTGTCCCCTCTGGCCTGTAGCAAGCAGATGGTTGCTAAGTGGTATGCTGCTTTTCTGTGGGCTAGACTAACAAGGCATTATACTTTTGGTAATTGTGCTGACTTACTATACCTGGAATTTTAAAAAGGCAAAATGACTGTTAATGGTCCAGATGTTCAAACTCTGAATAGAAAAACAGTAATCACTTTTCTCTCTTCAGACCCTTCATATTTCTAGCAACTGGGTGGAAATCCAAGCTGATGAGTTTAAAACTATTCAGAATAACAGAAAGTTTAAGCTGTAGTTTTGCTTGCAAGTTTTTTAGACACACGAAGCTTTGGAAGCAAATGAGTAATTGTGTGCTAGGCTTCCCTGAGAGCATCCATTTCTCCCAATTGCTCCATTCATCACTCTTGCTTGGTAGACGAATATGAACTACCTGTGCTCAGCGTTAAAGACATGTTCTCCATATAAAGATACGCAAATAAGTATTTAAAAAACATTGTTGGGAAGTTTAAACTGCTTTAGTGAATGTATTAGAAGCACCGAGATACATTGTTGCTAGCTGATTGAACATTATTGCCGAGTTCTTCCACAAATCATATATACCGTGTCCCAGCCTAGTACCTGCTTGGGGAAAATGGTGACTCCAGGTACCAAGCAAGACTTTTGAGATGTCCACATCTTGCTTTATGTTGAATTAGCAGAAACTCATCTCGATGTGCATTCAAAGGAGGAAATGAGACCGTCTTGTTAATTTAGCATGTAGAATGGAAAGACAGTCCAACCGTCATCGTCTCATCAAAATTTGATTAAAATACGAGTTACTGGCCAAAGGGAAAGGAGCCACTTTACCCCCTCCCCTTGATTTTTTATTTTATTTTATTTTTGAAGAGGTTTTGGAACACCACTCAGCTCTTAATGGTTCTTTCACTATGGGAGCCAATTCAAAAGGCTAATTCCAGCATCTGAACGGTCTCATATAGTAAACTGTAGAGCTTGTACAGTCATATAACTGCTGTTAATTTAAAGCATGCTGGCCTTAGCAATGGCAGCCAGGCAAGAGGGCAATTTTATTAATTCAAAGATTTTATTAATTTTTAAAAAGATTTATTTACTTTCATTTTATGTGCATTGGTGTTTTGCATGCGTATATGCCTGTGAAGGTGCCAGATCCCCTGGAATTGGAGTTACAGACAGTTGTGAGCTGCCGTATGGGTGATGGGAATTGAACTGGGGTCTTCTGGATGAGTTGTCAGTGCTCTTAACTGCTGAACAATCTCTCCAACCCCTTTCCACAGAGATTTTAAAAATCTACTATCAAAATATCTTTGTGTCTTACAGGACTTTCTCGTATCCGGTAGAGAACATGGGCCAGTGATTATCCACTTAGCCCAGTTTCAGACTCTGGCTAAAGAAATGCTATTTGCTGAGACATAGCAGACCTCACACAAGGGTAAGGTAAGCTCACGGATCTGGTAACAAGATTTGCGGTGTTAAATGCAATTGGATCTCAAATTTTAGGCAGTTAAATGTCTTAATTTGTTCTTTTCTACCTGCCATAAGATAATGGGGGAAGCTTTGACACATGGCAGCTCCTCCCAGGGAAGCATTCTCCTTGTTCACTGTTTCTCAAACCAATCTTCTCTCTTGAAATTGGATTTCCAAAGTGCCTCACAGTCCTTAAGCCAGGTGGCTGCAATGAGCCCACTTGGAACATTCATAGTCATCTGAAATAAAAGCACGCTTGAGAAGCCAGATGTACTTAGGACAATCAAATAGGGCTAGTCACCAAGTAGAAATAGCTCACTTACTCACTTGCTAACTGTGCCCTTTAGCCTCCCCACTCGGGCACAGGCTGTGGATGGGAATCACCTTGGCGTGGAAATAAATAGCAGGACTCCCCCGGTGTTAAGTACTCGTGTGTCGTCTTATGCACAACGATTCATTGTTCCCGGCCTTTGGCTCAGTATTGTCCATCAGAGGCTTGTCCTGTGGCTTAATGAGGGAAGGCTGTGACATGCTCTCCAAAGGGTACAGTGGAAGACAAGCTAGAGAGGCCTCGAAACCCTACTACTACTAAACATTAGAATCTTTTCCCATAGAAGTCTGCCCCCCTCTGAAGAAGGTCAGCTGAAGAACTGATATGGGTTTTAGAAGATCAAAGGGGTCCTGTGTTCCATTTGTGAGGGCCATGTGATTTGAATGTGAACGGTTCCCCATAGGCTCTTGTGTTTGAATGCTTGGTCCCCAGCTAGTGATGGTGTCTTGGGAGGTTTGGAAACCTTTAGGATAGTGGGTCTCAATCTTCCTATTGCTGGGACCTTTTAACACAGTTCTTCAAGTTGTGGTGACCCCCCAACCATATAATTATCTTTGTTGCTATTTCATAACTGCAATTTTGCTACTGTTATGAATAGTAATGTAAATATCTGTGTCTTCTGATGGTCTTAGGTGATCCCCGTGAAAAGGTCTTTCCACCCCCAAGAGATCACAGCCCCCAGGGCTGAGAACCTTTGCTTCAGGAGGCAGAGCCTGGCTGGAGGAAGTGAGTCAGTACATGCTGGACTTGCTATCTTATATCATGGTCCCACTTGTGGTCTGTTTTCTCCTCTGTGGTGTTGGCACATTGTGACCAGTTCTCTCCTGATTCTTCTACTATGCCAGGGCTTTACTGCCAGGGAAGACTATTTTTCTTTTTAAAATATTAAATGAGAAGTTTGTTTAAACAACAGGACACTTGACTTGAAGGGAAAACTACCCAGGATTCACCATTTCCCCTGCCCCCAGAGTAATTTAACCCTACTTAAGACAGATTGCCTTGTGTGCAACAGCTGTGCACAAAAGTTATAAATTTGCCTGTCTTTGGTTTTACAATGATAAATGAAAAACATTAAAATTCTCCAATTGAACAAGATATTTAAAGAGTTTTATGTTGTTGGTTTTTGTTGTTGTTAAAACAAAAATAACTTACTGGGATATAAAGATAAGACCTGAATGAGTGTGCCACTAATGGAGAAAGATATTTTTCAGGACCAGTTCTTTCCAAGTACCATCTTCATTTGATGTGAATCAAAACAAAAGTCAGCCATTTAGGTTTTTTGTTTTTGTTTTTGTTTTAAGGCACAATGCGTTTCTGCCCACACATCGGTTACTTTATGTCCAATAAAGGCATGAGGGAAGGGGAGGTGAAGGACCAGAGAAAACAGTGCAGCAGTGAGCAGGATGTGTTGGAACCAGATCACACTGAGAATGTCTTCTTGGTCCATAAGAATTCTGGAGGAAGGGAGAAGATTCCCTCTTTAGTAGATACTTTCTGTCTGCTACTGGAATGCACCATTGCATCTTCATCCTATATGTCCATCTTTACAGTTGTGTCTGTTTTGTGATTGGCTGCCCATCAAATCAGACTCTGACCAACCGTGTTGTTTACAATAACAGGCTTTCGTTGGTTTACTAAATGGTAGATGCATTTTCATCTTAAATCACATCACTGCCATTTGTCCCCAGCACCTTTAAATTAATTTGATCATTGTTCCTAGTCTTGACTCTTTCCTTGGGTTTGTCGCCTTCCAACATGAGCTATGGATCCTCCTCAGCTGCTGTTTCACAAAAGAGGCACCAGTGCCACACGGAAGGAGCACACAGGCAGCCTGAGTCCCTTCCTATACCACAAGCTTCTTCTCCTTTAAGTTGCTTCCTGCCAGGCATTTGGTCGCAATGACAAAAGTAATAAAGTAATAAAGAGAGGAACCAAGATTTCGATTTGATCACAACTGACTCTGTTTGTTCATTTTGCATTTCATCTTTCAACAAAACTGTCCTGGGACAAAACCCTTTCCCCATTGTACAGCTAACCAAATGAAGGTGGGGTCTCACTGTCACCTGAGTCACTTTTTAAAAAATTCTTTTTTAATTTAAATTAGAAACAAGCTTCTTTTACAAGTCAATCTCAGTTCCTTCTCCCTCCCCTCCTCTCCTGCCCCCCATAGAACCTTCCGTGGGGGATCTTAAAAGTCTGTCACATCATTTGGAGCAGGGCCTAGACCCTCCCCAGTGTGTCTAGGCTGAGAGAGCATCCCTCTAAGTGGAATGCACTCCTAAAGTCCATTTGTGTACTAGGGATAAATATTGATCTACTACCAGTGGTCCCATAGATTGTCCAGACCTCCAGACTGACCTCCTCGTTCAGGAGGTCTGGGACAGTCCTGTTGATTATGGTTGCCATGTGCGCTCAAAGATGATCAGTAGTCCGTAAGGCTAAGATTTCTTTATTCAGATAAACACCAGCCCAAACACAAGCCAGAGCGAGCCCACAGGCCAGAGAGAAGGGGCTTTCCATGTGAGCCCTGCTCTTTTTGAACCTCCTTCTACGTCATCTCAGACGTCCCCTCACCCTGCCTTCACAGGCATGTCCCGGCACACCTGTCCGGGTTACCTGGGGTGGGGCTAGGGTGTCTCCCTACACAGTCCTATGCTAGTTTCTCAGCTATCAGTATGGGGTCCATGAGCAACACCTTGTTTAGGTCAGCTGTTTCTGTGGGTTTCACCAGCCTGGTCTTGACCCCTTTGCTCATCACTCCTCCCTCTCTGCAACTGGATTCCAGAGTTCAGCTCAGTGTTTAGCTGTGGGGGGTCTGCTTCTGCTTCCATCAGCTACTGGATGAAGGCTCTAGGAAGGGCATTTAAGGTAGCCTCTCAACTATTGCTTAGATTGTTAGTTGGGGTCAACCTTGTAGATCTCTGGACATTTCCCTAGTGCCAGAATTCTCTTTAAACCTATAATGGCTCTCTCTATTATGGCTAAAATAAAAAAACACCAATGACAGTTTATGCTGGAGAGGATGTGGAGAAAGGGGATCACTTCTCCATTGCTGGTGGGAGTGCCAACTGGTACAGCCACTTTAGGAATCAGAATGGTGGTTCCTCAGGAAAATGGGAATCAATCTACCACAAGATCCAGCAATTCCACTCTTGGGCATATACCCAAAAGATGCACATTCATACAATAAGGACATCTGTTCAATTATGTTCATAGCAGCTTTATTTGTAATAGACAGAACCTGAAAGCAACCTAGATGCCCCTCAACTGACGAATGGATGGAGAAAATGTGGTACATTTACACAATGGAGTACTACTCAGCAGAAAAAAATAACAATGGAATCCTGAGCCACTTTTTAATTAGAGGAGCTGCCTTATCTGTGAAACAAAACAACTGCAGGTGTTTCCATGGGCGAAAGTATGTTGACTTGAGAAGAGTTACCAAACATTTCCCCTTGTTTTTATTGCTCCCTAACAGGAAAGTCAGAAGCTCTCTGTAGAGAGGATAGAGGAAAATAAACCATAAACTAATGGTATCAAAGGTACGGTGGCCACTAGGAGACAACTGTAGGTCCCATTAGGATTTGAACCTAATCATATATCAATTCAAAACCTCAAATCTAGGCAGGACTAAAGGTTGGAGTCACAAATAGCTATGGTCAGTCTAATGGGGTTTTATGTTTGAGCCGCACACTAACTTCTGCTTCATGGAAGAAGCTTTGCCTGGCAAGTCACAGGAAGAGCAGTCAACATTGAAATAAACAATAAAAGGATGTCTAGGTCTTGGGAATCGAGGCACATGGATTTAGAAGCCTCTTTTCTCCACCATCACATCTTCAGCAGCCCCCAAGACCCAGTACAAGCAGAAACACAAGCTTCTCCCTCATCTAGGAAAAGGGGGGACTTCCCTCAATTCTAAGAGTCCACAGATTTAAATCCTAGTCATTCAAATCAATAAAATTGGCAAAGGGGTGAGGCTATCTTGATGGATTGTTGTAATCAGAGCCAAGCCCTAGAACCAGGTGGGGCTGCTAATCCCACCCAATAACATGGCCAGTGTGGGATGGGTGACGGGAAGACCAGCAGGTGCCCACCATACACAATCACTGAGACAGTGAATTCAAGAGTGCTTTTTCCAACAATAGGCAATGAATGGTACAACAGTGACTTTACAGCTTTTAGGAGCTTCGGAGCTTTTATTGGGGCCTTGTTCTGACAAGCACCTGAGCACATGTGATTTGGAGATGCTCACCAGAGCCTCCGTGTTACTCAGACAGTCACAGGACACAGAAGACTAAGAATCACATGGTGGTCCAAACCAAAGTCAACAAACCCTGAAACCTGACATCAGAGGATGAAGAGCAAGGGCACCAAAGTTAGGGACAGTCATGGTTTTGTTCAGTTTATTAAATGCTTTAATGAATGGTTCACAAAAGCAAAAGGTAGTTTCTTACTTTTATTTTTTACCAAGATAAACTGTGGAGTTACTAGTTATTGCTAGATAAGAAGGGCTTTATCTTGTTGGTTATGGTAAGTACCACACTGTAGGGAGACACGGTAGACCCACCTCCAGGTAACCTGGACAGGTGTGCCAGAACACGCCCCCCGTGAAGGTGGGGTGAAGAGAAGTCTAAGGTGACTTAAGAAGCCTTCCTGAAGTGTACCTCTATAGTGGGCATACCTCTTTCTCTGGAAACCTTGGGGCATGGAGTCATCCCACTTCTGACACCATTCATAGTGGGCAATTACCAATACGGAGTCAGGTAGAAATATAAGGGTATTTAATAGGGAAAAGCCTTACTTACAGAGCGACCTAGCCAGCCGGCGTGGCAGCAGCCTGTATACAAGCCAAAAAGAGAAACCGAAAGAGCAAACACAGTCACACTACATCACTCTGACCACGCCCTCACAAGCATGGTCAGGCACACCTGTAGCTAGCCCCTAAGTAGGCGTGGCTACAGTTTCCCTGCATACCTCAGTCGTGTACCCTACATTCTCAGGAAGCTTCCTAAGTGTTGGAAATCATTGCTCAGTTGTGCAAACAAATTTCTCATGTTGTTGAAAAATGGGCAAACTTTTGACACGTAAGCATAGATATCAGCCAGAAATATAACCTTCATGTTGTTGTAGCTCTTTTAGTTGCTATTGATGTCTGTGACTTTTCACAATTGAATAACTGGCCTTTAATGTCAGTCTTGTATCTCCTTTTGGACCTTAAGAGTGGCAATAATAATAATAAAAACCATTCTGTGAAAAAAAAAAAAAAGAAGCCTTCCTGACGTCAGAGACCACGGACACGTGGACCGTCCCTTCTTTTGGCCCTTCTCCCGGCTGGCTCCCTCCTCCTCGCTCTGGCCTTGCTTGGCCTGCACTTGGCTGGTATATCTGAATAAAGAAGTCTTTGCCCTATTGACTGCTGGTTGTTCACTTTACACCACACCCCGTTGGACATGTCTTAGGAGCTCAAGTACTTGAATCAAGAGCTCTAATACATCCCAGCCATACTCCTTGAGCCCACAGCTACCTATTTCCCACCCCACAGGAGTCTCCTATTCCTACTTTCCTAGTTTCAGAGAGAAGTTTCCAAGCTGGTTTTATTGTTGATAATGTTAAGGCTTGGAATTCAGAATTAAAAATGGTCTAAGAATTTCAAACCATGAAACCAAAGAATCGGAATGATATTTTTCAAATGTGTTCATTGTCTAATCATTTCCAAACTACAGCCTGTGGAATCCAAGTACGTAATGTTGAGAAAAATCTGGAATAGAGATAGCTTCAGGAAAACATGGATTGAGCAAGTTTACACAGACCACTCCATCTTTTAATGTGCCTTACATAGCCCCCAAGAAAAAGAACAAATCATGTTTGGACATATGTTGACCATGAGATCCTTTTCCTGAACAGCGTTTCACAGAGCACATCCTAATGCACACTGGGAAACACTCCTTGCCTCCTGTCAAATCACCTCGTTTTCTGTAAGTCAATTATCTACTTGCCCTTTGTCAGCCTGTGTTATTAGATGCCTCTAGGATGCTATTCCACAATGAAATCCATTAAGGAAAGCTTGAAACCGTCTTTAAAAAGTAATAGAAAGGAAAAAAAGCCCGAAGGTTATTCTTTCCAGGGTAGCAGATCCAATCTAAAGATGTCACTGACTGCTCGTACTTGTCTTTCTGAGGGCGGAGGACACGTTCCATGCACCTTTAACTGGATCCCTTTTGCCACCTTATGTGCATCCTGCTATCTGCATCCACAGAGGCCACAATGGCCTCAGAAGGTAGTGCTCCTGAGGCTCTGGAGTCCCGATGAAAACGACTCCATGAAGCATTTCTTGTGATCCACTTTTAAGGCCCGAGTGGATGCTGCCCATAGAAAATGCAAATGAGGTGAGGATCTGGTGCCAGCTCCAAGTTCATGTTAAGATGCAGTTTTGTTCTGCCCCTCGGGACTAAGGGGCAGCAGCTGGAGAGCTCACAGGCCTCTGAGTGCAGCCACATGGCCAAAGGATGGCAAGGCTCTGCTGGGATTCAGTGCTCAGACAAATGCTGCCTCATTCAAGCCTCTGATACAGTTCATTGTAGGATCTGATAATCTAGCCAGCTCCAACAGACTCTCCTATATGCATGGATATAGAAGACAGAGTCAACTTCATTTTTTATAATAGTTTAATTTTTGCACACAATACGAGCAGTAGAGAGACAGGACGGGTAAAACACCCAAGTGTACAGCTAGTAGTAAGCCAGCCACAATCCTCCAATCAATAACCATTGCTGGGAGAACTGTGGTTGATTTGTCTCTGTTTGCTTCTGTTTTAAATTGGTACATAGCTGTTTGGCAGTGTTCTGAGCATGTTCTGAATTCTTGGTATTCCCAGTGCTGTGTGTGTGTGTGTGTTGGGGGGGCTCTTCCCCTGGGGTCCTAGTCTGGTAACCCTGTCCAGCAGCATGGAGAGAAATTGAGGTTTTTTTTTTTTTTTTTCACACTGAAAACATGTAAGTACAGGAGCTTAAGAGCCCTGGCTGTTCTTCCAGAGAATCTGGGTTTGATTTCCATCATCCACCACCATGTGGTATCAGACATACAAACAGGCAAATACCCATGCACATAAAATTAAAATGTAAAAGAAAGTAAATACTGGGAAAGTAATTCTATTATTACATCTTTTTAACATATACATATAGTAATAGACAGCAATCCTAATACAAATGGCCAACATTTTCCTATAAACTAGAATGTAGTCTATTTAAAATGCATTATCCTCTTAAGAAAACTTTGCAGTATGCTATATTATTTTATCTAATTTATTTTGGGACAAGGTTTTATGTAGTCCATGTTGGCCTCAACATCACCCTGTGTTAGCTTGTCTCTGAAGGAACTCATAATAAAGTAAATGTGAAGAAATAAAAAAGCAACGAAGTAGCCAGTCCTCCACAGTGTCCTCAGTAGCATCCCCCTCCTCCTGCCCCAAGTCCTGAGTTCTGCTGTGTTCTTGCTTCACCTCAGCCTGTGTTGTATGTCTATGGGGACTACAGTGCTTTGTTCTGTTGTCTCTGGGTGTCATATCGATGGTGTTGTGTACCTATATATATGTATACACATATATAAATATATATGTACATATGACACCTAATGATACACACACACACACACACACACACACACACACACACACACACACACACATCATTAGGTGTCTTATTATTGTAGTCCCTTAATTTTTTTCTGATATATCTGAATATGTGTAATCTGCTCTTCACTTTTCATAATTTTTCCTTAATATTTATATGCAAGTAGAATGCTATGAGAACATTATTGAATGCGTGTCCTGGACAGCACGTGACTGCTTCTTAGGCTTCTCTTGAGTGTAGGCTTAGGCATGGTTCCAGAAGTGAAACCTTTGTGTCAATCAAGGCCATCAGATTATCTGCCAATAATTTTTTTTGGACAGGGTCTCAATATGTAGCCCTGGCTGGCTCAAGTCTCTCTGTGATCTCACGCTGCCAGAGAATCACCTGCTACCTCTGCCTCCTAAGTGCTGGGATTAAAGCACTTGGTCAGCCATGATTGCCTGCGGATAAGCATTGGTGAGTTCCTGTTCTTTTATTCCTTACATCTGGCTCCATCAAAGTCTTGAGTGTTCTCCAGTCTGATGGGTATAAAATGGCACTGCGGTTGGTGGTGTGACTCAGTAGTGGTGTGATTGCTCACCATGCTCAGAGCCAGGGGTTCAATGCCCAGCACCATTAAAAAATAAAAAAGGAATAAAATGATACTTCTACTGGTTGTAATTTGCATTTCTTTTCTAGCAACTATTTGTGTTTTGTGATTTACATTTTCTTCCTTCCTTCCTTCCTTTCTTAATTCTTTATTTTGAGTTTTTCAAGACAGGGTTTCTCTGTGTAGTCCTGGCTGTCCTGGAACTCACTTGGTAGACTGCGCTGGTCTCAAACTCATGGAGACCTGCCTGCCTCTGCCCCCTGAGTGCTGGGATTAAAGGTGTGCACCACTAGTGCCAGGCCATGGTTCATATTTTCTATGAAGTAGAAATATGAAAGCCTTTAGTCTTTTTTCTATTAGTGGTTTATGCTTTTAATGGGTATTTTAGACTTCTTTATGTCTAATTAATATAATAGGATTCTTGATATATTTTTTATTCTAAATCTTTGGTAATTGCATGTGCAAAAAATATCTTGTTTCTTTGCCACTTATGTTTGCTGCTTTCATTTTGCAATATATAAGTTCTTATTATATTAAAAATGATTCCCTATTTGGGGATATTCTGTCTTAACTGCTTAAAAATACTTTTATGTGTGTGTTTTACCTGCATGTATGTCTGTGCACCCTTTGCATGCTTGGTTTCCTCAGAGGCTAGAAGAGAGTGGTGGATCCTCTGGAACTGCAGTTCCAGACAGTTGTACACAACTGTGTGGATGCTGGGAACCAAACCCAGGTTCTCTGCAAGAGCAGCCAGTGCTCTTAATTCAGAGCCGTCTCCCTTGCCCCTTAGCTGTTACTTGAATTTGTACTTGTTTTGATCACTAATAAGGCTGGGGATTATGCTTCATGTCTATTGGCCATTTATATTTATTTTTATAAGATTTTCAAAAATGTAATGTGTGTCTCCATATTACTGACAACAGTCTTATGTCACATTTGCTGGAAATATTTTCTCATAGGTTATCATTAGTTTTAAGAGTTTGCTTAAGTTTCTCCAAAGTGTGTGTTCAAACATATTTCAACCTTCCATTCTTTTATTTTGATTTTTATAAAGCATTTGCGGATTGACCCATGTGGAGCTGATATTATTGTAGAAGAGATGACATTAATAACCATTTCTTGTGTGGCACTTATTTATGATGATTGTGCATCAAGGTGCTGTTTATCTGGGTGTCTCTGACCTTGGTTCTTTGCCACACTAAATATAATTAGTTTGGCAATGCTTGCCCCACTCATTCTGTCTATGTTTATATTCATAGCTGCTACTCAGCAAGACAGTCTCTCCCCTACCCCCATTTTGTTGACCTTTCATGGACCATATCAGGAAAGCCATTCTTTCTATTACCGAATGTTCCATTTGGTTCCTAGAGTTCTGTAATACAAACAGGACCGAGATTCTGGATTCTTGGTGTTGAAAAGCAGGGCCCCTTATGATAACATTTGTTCATGGTTAGGAGGAACAGCCAAATGCTACCAGATAGGAGTGTGAATAATGGTGACTGATTCAAAACCTGTGCAGGGTGAGTGTGCAGTGTTTGGCATGATGGGCTCTCCTTCCTCCTTTCAGTCAGGGTCTTGCCATGGTACCCAGACTGGGCTTCAAGCCCTGCCTCAAGGATCCTTCCCCCTCAGCCAATTATATATGGGACTCCAGTCATGGGCTCCAAAGCCAGATGAGTGGTCATAGGAGCCTCTAAGGGCTTGCTCTGACAACTCTCTCTCTGCCAATGTGCTCTAACCCACAAAGCATGTTGAAACAATCATCCACCTGTCTGGTGAATGCTGAGACACTAGCTTTCAGCCACAAGGTCATTACTCCTGTACCAGGGGGTCTTCCATTCAAGAGTAATGAGTCTTGGTCCTGCTAGCTTTGGCTGCTGGTGAATTGAGAAAGCTGAGGTCCATCTAGGAGCGAAGGAAGAGCTGGGCAACTTGGGGCTGGTGATTTCAAACTCATGGAGAGGGGATGGAGGCTTGGAGGTGGTGTGTGTTGGGCAAGGCTGCATGGGAGTTCTGGTTGGGGCTGACACTGTCATGTCCCAGCCTTGCCGTAGCAAACATCTGTGTTGCTGAAGCTTGCCATAAGTAGAGCTGGGTTTTCCCCCCACTAGAGTAAGAAAATCCAGTCTCAAGGGGTATATTAGTTGTATTTTGTCAACTTTATCCACACCTAGACATATCTGAGAAGAGGGAATCTTTACTGAGAAAATGCCTCCATAAGACTGGCCTGCAAGGAAGTCTGTGGGACATTTTCTTAATCAGTGACTGATGTGGGAGGACCCAGCCCATTGTGGGTGGTGGCACCCCTGGACAGGTGGTCCTGGATGGCATAAGAACGCAGGTTAAGCAAGCCAGTAAGTGACAATTCTCCATGGCCTCTGCTTCAGTTCCTGCCTTGATTTCCTTCAGTGGTTTTCTTCCTTGATTCAGTGTCTGCCCTGATTTCAGTGTGGTGTGGAACTACATGGGCTGTGATATAAACTGTAAACTGAAATGAACCCTCTCCTCCTCAAGTTGTAAGATTTTAGATGTAGTATTTTATCACAATAGAAACTCTAAACTAAGACAAAGGGAAAAAAAAAACTGGAGTGCTGAGACCATTTGAGTAAGCGTTAGTGTGAATTTATTAGAAGACAAGTGTTCTTGCCACCAGTGGGCACACCTTCCTTCAAACCCAGCACTCGGGAGGCAGAGGAAGACAGATCCTAAGTTTGAGGCCAGCCTAGACTACAAGAGCTAGTTCCAGGACAGCCTCCAAAGCCACAGAGAAACCCTGTTTCGAAAAACGAAAACCAAACCAAACCAAACCAAACCAAACCAACCACTGGTTTAAAAAGGCTTGCATGGGAACCCCACCCCACTCTTCCACCCACAACCACCCCCACTCCCCCATGCTGGTGTTCTTGCACCTGGGGACAGATGAAGTTCTACCAGTTCCAGCAATGCTCAGGGGTCCTCTTCCTGGGTCTTAAGTGGTTTCCCAAATCCTGAGAATCTGGAACAACTGAACAGGAATTTATCCTGATCAACCCCGATTGGGGAAGTTGGTGAAATACACAATTCTGTACAATACTGACTTAACTGAGACACATCACTCCTCTTAGACCTCAGTGTCTCACCTATAAAACATGGCGAGGCATAGAGCTATCTTGGAACATGCCAGAAATGCAATCTTAGAAATAAAATGCTGCTTGATATAATACAACTGTTAAAATAACGCTAAACAGATTTAGGAAAGGAAAAAATAGTCTTGTTTCCTGAGTCCCTCAAAGACACTTATAATCAAATATGAAACTATTCAGGGGAAAGGCACACTTAGTCTGGATCCCAAACACAGGGCTCAGACAGTAGCGGTCCCTGAAACAACACACCAGGAAGCTACCCAAGTCTCAGCATTGTCACATGGTGATACAGGAGCCTGTTGGCTTTCTCTGAACAACCCCAAACACCTTGATCAACCCTGATACTTTGCATATTTGTCAATAAATTAATTATTCATATCACAGCAAATTAGTAACAGCCAATAGAGCAAAAAGATAGTTATAGGTTGCCATCTGATTTCCTGAGCTGTGTGTATGTATATGTACATCTATGTACATATTATTATTCTGAGTTCCATCATTTTAAATTGAAAAACTTTTCTTTAAACATTTTTTTGTGTGTAAGCATGTGTGCACATGTGCACTCATGCACGTCTTGGTGCATTTTGGTGGTGGTCAGAGGACAATATATAGGAGTTGGTTTTGTTCTTCTACTGTGTGGGTTCCAGGGATTGAACTGGAGTCATCGGTCTCAGCAGCAAGTGCTTTTGCCCCTGAGCCATCTTGCTGGCTCTTGAGCTCTGTGGTTAGGGATGGCACTGTGTTAGAGGGAGTTTTGAATTGTCCACTTTTAAAAACTGGACATTTCACAGGCAAGCAGATGGGTGCCATTAGAGGTTGCTGAGTTCTTTAGACAGAACCATGTTCTCATGCACAATCCTTAGCATTTTCAGTGAATTTTGAGCCTTTTGAGCCATTCTAGCTTCTAACTCCTACTGCAGATAATACCAAAGAATGGGGAAGGAGACCTTGTGGTCTAGATTAGGGTTAAAAAATTTAGTCCTTAGAACCTAAAGAAAGTGAATGGAAATAAAGCTAATTCAATATGGCAGAGATAATATGTTTCATTTTAATAAAGATATCCTTCCTCAGTTTCACAAAGTAACACTTGTTGATTCTGAAATGCATTCTAGTTGCAGGGCTTTCATTTTGACAATTGTATTTTTTTTTAAGACTTATTTTTAACTATGTGTGCCTCTGTGTAGGTTAACATGCATAAGGGTGCAGGAGCTTGCAGAGGCCAGAAGAGGGCACTGGATCAACTAGAACTGGAGTTACAGACAGCCGTGAGCTGCCTGACAGGGGTGCTGGGAACTGAACTTGGGTGCTCTGCAAGAGCAGTACCCACTCTAATTGCAGAGCCATCTCTCCAGCCCCAGCAATTGTATTGTTGCTCTGGTAACTATGGACACTCTTCTACTAAAGGAAAGACACTTACCTTTTCATGGTAATGGCAGCAACAGCTAACCTCCCACCAAACATTACAAGAAGCAGAACCCCATGCAAACAGCCATAGCAAGCAGAAGCATTTGAAAGTTTCAAGGGATTTGCTTACTGTTACCACTCCCTACAAACATGGGACTAAGTGCAAGCAAAGTACACAGAGCTTTAGAAGGAGGGGGCAGTGCCAAGACGGTGTCATTGTCTCACAGCACATTCTCCGGTCCTGTCTCCAGTAACTGAGGAAAAGGCTCTTAGTCAGGCCAGCTGTGTCCAGTGAGTGGGGAACACTGAGGAAGGGGTGGGGGCAAATGGTAGCATACACTGACTTCAGGGGGCTAGTGCTGTTTTACTGATCACACCAGTTTGCTTCTGGAAGCTTCCATAGGCACCTGAAGGATCTTTCCTGGTCACTGTGTGTCTTATTTCAAGAATTAAAACCTTCCTTTGTGAGGCAATAGCAACTCCTACAACCGGCTGGCAGCCCTGACTTTCCATAAACAGATGAGCTCGAATGCACATTTCTGCCATCATCTAACAATGCAGGCCCGAGCCAAGTGCCATAAGACTCTCTTCTCCCCAAGAAGAATTACCCCGTGCCCCAGGAAACAATAAAAGCAATATCAAGTGGATTTGAGTATTTTATTTATAAATGTACATTTACTATAAAAGCTGTTGCATTTTAGACAACTTTTCACTTTTAATTTTTTAAACTATTTCTCAGAGGCATTTTAGAATAAATATTGTAAATGACAGTTAGTGTAATTGATACAGAATGTCGCCCGCCCAGATCAGGAACATTTCTTGGATGAACTCATATTGAAAGTTGGAGCATTTCAGCTCACTGAATCTTACACCATGTACAGGTAACTAGAATATGTGTTGTGTTAATGACACTACACAGAAGGACAAATGTCATGAAAGTTTGCTAGTAAGAAACAGAGCCACCCATTTTTGTCCCTGGGAAGGAAGCATTTGGAGTCTGAGGGGGAGAATCAGCTACAGTCCCCCAGGAACAATAAATCACTCACTTGCCTTGTCTGGTTTTTAAACAAACACATTTACATTATAGCTCCACACAACAGTGTTGTTGTTGTTTTTTTTTCCCTGGGATCTCAAAGATTATTTAAAGAGAAATAGATCATAGTCTTTTATGCTGCACTGGAAAACAACGAGATCTAGACTGCCGAAGCTGCCATGTAACTGGCTCTAAATGAAATATAAATCAAATAGAAATAGAAACAGTTGGCAATTAGAATTTAGAAAATGTTGGAGATTATTCCAGGCTGGTGACTAGTGTTCATTATGGGAAAGCAAGCTCCACACTTGGGAATGGGGCTTATTCCTCTTGACTCCAGTCTCGTTTCACTACATGTACAATGAGTCTCTCTAAGAAATATGTATAAATGGCTTTGTGAAACTGGAAGAATGTGCAATACTCATATGCTCCTGACATAATTGGATGGCCTCGCACATGTAAAAAGTATTCTATAAAAGTCACTTATGAATGACCATAATGTACATGTTTTGTGCATCGTCTCTTGTATTCTGTTAATATCATGCAAAGTGTAAACATCCACATTATTAAAATAGTTAATAAAACATGCAGGTGCTTCATCAAAATATTGGACTTGATCTGTACATTTTCAAAAGTTTTTTTAAATTTTTTCTTTTTTGTCTTTTAAAATCTTTATTTATTTATTTTCTTGTAGAGCAGCAAACACCTCTGAGAGAAATCATGAGAACTGGGAAATTACTTCATTTCCCTTCGGTGTTCTGAATCTGCCATTCATCACTATGTGCAACAGCTTTGCATTTTCTAAGGCACAATTTTTAATGAAATGATGTGTGAATTTCAATCCAATAACAGCTCGTCCAAATGACAGAGTGGTCAATATGCCTCCAGTGGCCAGGAGATGCCTGCACCTATAAGGAACCCACATGCAAAGAACCGTCTAGCATGGAAATAAATAATTGCTAGCCATACTCCATAAGACACAGAAAAAATTATTGCTTACATAACAGAAAAACATCTACTTGCTCTCTCTCTATGCTACATTAGCCTACTAGGAGTGTATCCATAGTCTACATTCACCTAACATCATCTTTACTTAGTTGCCATCCTTTTAAGGCAGAATAAATAAGTCCCCCTTTCCCCAGTCTTAAGGAAAACTGCCTGGAGAGCTGAGTCATGCTGGTTTAGCCGCTTCATTCCTGTTGTGTCCAGCTGAAACTTATCACATGGGGCAGAGAATAGACCAGATCTCCGCAGGCATCCCTTTCTAAACTCCATGGGGTCAGGTTCAGAATTCTTGAGAGTGAAGACAGCGATGTGGGGGGAGAGTGAAGGTGCACACAGGTCCATGGGGTGGGCAGGGCAGATCTGCCTTGTGTTGCTGCCACTTACAGACCATGCCACTGGGTTCTGTTAGGATGGACTTAATTCTTCTCTTTGGATACCTGGGCTTCAGCCCCCAAGGAAAACTTGCAGGCAAAGATGAGATGTGCTCATCCTAAAGACAGACTGTTCAAGACGTCTAATGCCCACATCCTCACATCAAGCCCCTCAACACCCCTAACCTAGCACCTGGGGAAATCGGGTGGTCCAAGCTTCAAGGCTACCACGAACACACCATCCGGATAGACGACACTTTCTCATTGATTTTATGGTAAGTCTAAAGACAATGGCTGTTCAATTTCTTTCCTGCTTCTTCCTACCCTCGCACAATGTCACAGAGTGGAAGTCTAGCGATGTTGCAAGGGCTCTCTTCATTTGATGGACCAGCCTGTATTAATGACATGACTTCCAGGGTACACAAAATCTAATAACTAATAGTGTGATAATTTATTGGTAGGATTTCTGCCCCCCAAAGGTAAGTAACACAAATGTTTGCAGGAGTACAGTATATATTATCAGACTAGCATCTTTGTATTAAAAAACAAGTTATAGTTTAGATTTGGGGCTCTCTGGGGTGTCTAGCTTTTCTGAAATGCATTCACCTTATGCTCCTGTCTTAAGTTGGCATGTCTTGAACTTCCTGCAGCTCAATTCTGTAAACATAATGTGTTTAATTTCTAGAGATACTAACACACAACAGGTTTATTGCACCCTTTTGCTATTTCCCAAAGAATTGAATAATACCTTTTCAATCATAAGCCCCTCTGCCCATGCTAAAACTATTTTTTGTTAACTGTTCAGGATCATTACAATGCAATATTCTTTTGTATATACTGTGCAAATGCAGAAAAAAAAATCAGCCCCTACCAGAAAAAGCACAAACATTGTGCTACAATACAAAAGAGCAGATACCACCTTGTAGAAGAGTCTTCCAGAAACTAGATGAATGCTGGGAAGCCCCTGAACTTGGGGTTTAATTAAGCAGTTGCCAAGGGACACCCTTAATAAAGAAATGCTCAGTGGTCCAGAAACTCCCAACCACATCACAGTGTTGTAGGTTGGCCAGCACCTGTGGTGAGAAAAACAGAAACTTGGGTTAGTTAATGTGTCTCATCTGTCATGTTTCAAAATTCTCAAGTTAGCGATTCCCCTTGCCAATGTCTCTTCCCCACAGGAAGGGGAGTTGTGGCCCACCTTATGGCCTTCAGGATCACACCTGGGCATGGGATGTAGCATCACATCGGCTGTGTTAGAACACAGAGCTGTGAGCCCCTCAGACCCACACAGCCATGCGTGCAGGTGGTGTCTATGCCCGATGTAAGGACTATATTTTCCCCTAAACCAAATGACCTCCCATTAAGCTTTCTTATTTGTCCTTTGGGACACATAAGCAAGAAGATTGTTTTCTCCTGAGGTCTTAGGTCAAACAATCAGTTCACTGAAATTGGGGAAATCTAAATGATCTAAAGAAACAGATAGCTAGATTTAGCAGGTAAAACACAGAACACCTAATAAATTTGACTTCCAGATAGACACGTATTTTAAACATGTACGTATATCCCCTGTGACAGTTGGGACACACTTGTGCTAGGTCTGGAGCATGCAATGTTTGGAACACAGATACATTGAAAATAAAGATTATATATCTGAAATGCAATGTGAAAAGCTATTGTTTTAGCTGGGTGTTCTGGTACATGCCTGGAATCTCAGCACATGGGAGGTGGAAACAGGAAAATCAGAGTCTAGGCCTGGTTTTGGCTACATAGTGACTTTGAGGTCAATCTGTGCTCTGGTGTGAGTCTGACTATCTCAACCAGAGTCACTCCCACCATCACAACCACCATACAGAATTCGGGACAGGGGAGTAATTTGAGCACTGGGAAGGCAGAGACTGGTAGATTTCTGGGGTTTGCTGGCCAGGCAGCCTAGCTAACTCGAGTTTCAGGCACAGATAGACAGATGGGCAGACAGACACACAGACACACAGACACACAAACACAGGACAGCATCTAAAGAATGACAACTAAGGTCACCATTCCTGGCTTCCCATACATTTGAATTTGCAAACATACATACCAAAAATAAACAAACAAACAAAAATAAACAAACAACCCCCCCAAAAAAACAACAAAAATTCATGGCTTTATGTGAAATTCAAATTTCAAACACTTCATTGAGTGCCTTGTATTGTTTCCCCAATCTAGGAAGGGTTAAATTTCCAGTTCTTGGTGAAGCTTTCACAAGGTTTCTTTTCCAGTTTAGGCACTACGGTCATGATGAGGCGAACACACTGGAAAAGGCCCGGGGGAGTTTGTGCTAAGTGCATTTATTTCACCAGAGTGACTGATGGAACAGAATGCCATGTACAAAGGCGGCCATCCAATGCCCAAGCACAAATGGCACTAGTTAAACATGCGATGGCTTGACTCATGACGGGTAATTTGCTTTGCACTTCCATTGCCATTTACATATGAACTTAAAAACTCCTTACGTGGCTTTTAGGAACTGCATTTGAATATGCTTTATGCCATTTTTCCTCCAACAGAAAAAAAGTTCATTTAAATGTGACTGTAGTTACTTGAGGAAAACAGGATTAAATATTCAGGTTTGTTATTCTACAGAATGAAGTGATTGTTTTTGCTTCTCTGGAATGCCTCTGATGTAAACCAAACTTTCCATCAATCCATTTCCCTTCTTCTCAATTCAAAGCAGTATTTTTTTAAAAAAGAAGAAAAACCACTGTCACCCACCTTTCCCTCACCACTTCAATCTGAGGATACAGTCAACCTGTCAAGTATATTTATAGTTCTTCAGCTAAATAATTCCTACCTTATCACATCATTCCTGAGTACATTTGTTTCGTAAGATAGCCGGGGTGGGGGTGGGGGGGAGATACTCTCATATACTCTGGTCATTCCTCTTAACATGTGTTTACTTAATTAAAATTAACCTGAAATGATTCAAACATTTGCTTGAAAAAAAAAAAAACAATCATGGGAAAGAGATAAGAAAGTTTTGGGGAGAAAAAAGAAAGAAACTGGAATGTGTGCGGCTATTATTAGCCAACCTTAAAACATATTATGAAGCTATAGTGGTTAAAACCACTCAGTAGTGGAAAGTAAGTACATTAAGAATCTAATTATACATCCAGAAGCAGACTCCAACACACAGTAACCCATGAGAAAGCTAGCATTGCATAGACAAAGGCGATCATTAAGTAACATTTGCACCATTGGCTAACTTGCCTGATCTCTGTCTAATTTTTATCTCCAAATAAACTCCTGAGAACCACACGTTTACACACTGAAAGTGTGTAAACACTTTTGGATAACTTTCAGCTCATTTTGTTTATACCTTTGGAATAGAAAGTGTTGCTTTCCCTGAGTAGGGCATAAGGCCTAGAAATTTGAAAGGCAAATAATTTATATATTTATTTAAAGTAAAGGTTGGTTGCATGAAAATAAATCACAAAGTGAAAAGAAAAAAAAAAAACCAAAAACCAGTAAGTGCATCATGAAGCCAACACAACACCAGGCAAATGCCGAACTTGCAGAGCACTTCAGCAGATCGGGTCCCAACAAGAACGACAAAGGTCAGAGAGCCAAGTCACAGAAAAGCAAACACAAATGGAGAAAAAAAAAAAAAAAACACAGGGGAAGAGGTTTGAACTCAGAATTAAAAATACACGTCTTGGGGTTGGAGAGAGGCCTCAGTTGTTAAGTATGTAAGTATGAACACCTGAGTGTGAACCCCCAGTACCCACATAGAAGCAACCAGACATGGTGGTGCATGTCTGTAATCCAGCACTGGGGTGTGGGTCTGGATGGGTGGATCTGTAGAGTTCCATGGCCGGCTAGGCTAGCTGAAGCACTGAACTTGTGGTTCAATAAGAGACCCTGTCTCAAAATATATGGTGAGAAGTGACTGCGGAAGACACGTGCTGTTGACCTCCACTCGCACATACATTGCACACACATTTACACCATAGCCACCCTCTACATATCTAAGCCATGCACGTTTCTCCCTGCCTAGCAGAGTGGGTTCTCACACGCTAATCAAACACTCTGTCCTGAGCTGCACCGACAGCCCAGGGGTAAAAATCTGCAGAGCTGCTATCAGCAGAGAAGAAGGGGGGAGGCTCCCCATGAGCTCTGCAGGGAGGACTCATTTGTTTTTAGACAATAATCAGGCAAGATGTCTGAAACTGTAAGACGATCATGCCTTTTAATACAATGTTGCTTCTGCTCGGTTTCTACCCATTGGAGATGACTTCACATCTTCATCCAGATATATGCAAGGATGTCCACACAAGTATTCGGCAAATGCTATTCAAAAACTGGAAACAACTCGAGTAGCCACCCAGAAGAAAGGACATGGAAATGCTGACAAGGCATTAAGTTGAACACGGCTATAACAAAAACTCCGTACAGAGCCCAGTCACTCTGGAGTGAAGCCTGACACACACGCAGCTAGATGCAGCCCGTGTGCAAGTGTGTGCACAATACACAAACACCCATTTCAACTCTGCCCTGAAGAAACCACAGGAAAGGGGGTAGCCTCAGGGAGACTTTGATTCCAGTTTAGTATGCTTCTGTAGACTTCACAATTTCTAACCTTACAGAATTATAGTATTTGTTTACTTGTTTATTCTTTTGAATGTCTACAGAGGCACAGGTGCAGACACAGTGAGCAGAGAAACAATCTGCACCCTGCTTTCTTCTCAGTATTTAATCTTCTAAAAACACAATATTCTGCTCTGAGAAAAGATAATGGCTCTCTGTCCTCCCCCCTCCCCCCATGAAAATGATGAGCATACAGGATCTACATATATGAAAGTGGCAGGAAGAAACCCAGCATTTGGTACAACAGATATGGGCTAATAAAAGGAAAAAAAAATCTATCATAAGCAACAACAAAAATCTCATGTGTAGTCTCCCTTCAAATAGCTTTCTTATTGCAGAAATTGCTCCAGGAATTCTTTGGCTCTTCTCTTTAGTCAGAATTAAAAACAGTTTTTGCCCTTTATATTTGCATGTGTAACAGAAGTTTCTAGCCTACAGCCAGAAACCCAATTCCAAAGGAAATGACAACAAATCCCCCTCTCCCCCCCCCCCGCCCGGAAAAGCCTGGATGAAAACGGGTCACTGCCACCCAGAGGCAGGTTCAGGCTTGTTGGCATCTTTTGAGCATGCTCAGTTACAAAAGAAATTCAGATCCACAGTGCTACCTCCACAGTCCCTTATTCCAACAGCGCCCCCTTCTGGACTATGATTCCTATCCAGCTGCTTGCTGAGGCAGAGAAGCGTGACTTACACAGAAATCACTTTGAAACCTAGGGAGAAAGGGCATTTGTCTTCCCAAAGCACAAAAACAAAACACAAAGCCTAGTTTAAAAAAGTACAGTTGTGTGCTTGCACACCGTTAATTCCAGCACTCGGGAGGCAGAGGCAAGCATATCTCTGTGAGTTCAAGGCCAGCCTGGTCTACAGAGAGAGAGAGTTCCAGGACATCCAGGGCTGTTACACAGAGAAACCCTGTCTTGTGCACGTGTGGGGGGGGTACAACTGTTAGTCATTACATGTGTATGGATACATTTGTATTTGTAGGCATGCACATTCATGAGGTATACTAAATACTGCTTATACATTTCACATACAATACTATTTGACAATGTCACGTGTAATCCATGACGTCATAATTCCCTCTATTCACCAATAGCTCCACCGGAACTGTGTGGATTTCAAGGTTTATTGTAGATCCAGACAACCTACTTTTGACATTGTCTCATCTCACTTTACTAACAGGCATACAATCCTCTGTATTCCCTAATGCACTAAATCTGTAGGTATGAATGAAAACAATTTAATTTTGCTTTTTTATTCTTATCCTCAAAATCTAGCAGCCAGTAATATAATTCTTCACTTACTCTGACAAATAATATTTCTGAATTTCAGGTGCCATTTCTTCAATGTGACTGGTGAATTTGCATTAAAAGATCTCCTGCTGTTCAGGTCCAGCAAGCCTCCAGTTTCAAACTGTCTGAACCGTTAGACAGCAGCGCCCTCTGGTGGCTCAACCCAGAAAGTCCCCACAGCCAGCCAGTTTTAAGTTCTTGTTGTGTGCAAATGAATGGAAGTGGGTGGGGTCAGAGAGGCAGGAGCCATCATTTTGTGTTTCAGTGGACTTTCAAGTTTATTTCTGAACAGAACCATATTCTATAATGAGACTCTCGAAGGGCTCTGCCACTGCAGAGTGGGCACTTACGTATCAAACCCTGGACAGCCACTCTGGCATTCCACCTCTTCCAGTATCTGCTGGCCTCTGCAGACAGGCTTGACCAAGGGACAGTGCTGCAGACCCTAAGCCTTCCTCTGCCTCAACAAGGCCCCTGCAGTGAGCTCAGGCAGGTGTCTCAAACCTTGCCTATTGTTTTACCTGGCCACATGCTCGCAATCCTGGGTAAGAACCACTTGCCCACTAGAGCAGGAACTTCCTGCAAGGAGCAACTGCTTACTGGCTTTTCATTTCTTTGGCTCCATCCTAAGGATCCCCTTTCCAGGGATGGCAATGCCAACCGGAGGCAGAAAATACCTGAATCCATGCACCAAATCCCACAGAAGAAGTGTGATGGGGGACTTGGGTGGGGGTAAGACACATTGTCTCCATACTCACTTCTGGATCGCATGTAGCACTCAGTACAGTTTAGCAGACCGTTGCGAATCCTAACATCCGTCCCACTCACTGTATCTCCAAGCTGTCCTTTACAAATGCCACACTACAAGAGAGAAGGGACAGAAGTTATAGGACAATCAGGGACTTATGTCTGGAACATGCTGGTGACTGTGGTGGTCTGAATGAGAATGGCCCCATAGACTCATTTGTTTGCATGTTTAGTCCCCAGGTGGTGAACTGTTTGGGAAGGATTAGGAGGTGAGGCCTTGTTGGAGGAAGTGTGTCACTGGAGGTAGGCTTTGAGGCTTCAAAAGCCCATACCTGGCCCAGTGTCTGACTCTGCCTGCTCCCTGTGGTTCAAGACTTTTAGCTACTGCTCCAGCTCCATGCCTGTCTGCTTCCAGCAATGATGGTTATGGACTCTCTTATCCTCTGGAACCATGAGCCCCAAATGAAAGGCTTTCTTTTGTAATAGTTGCCTTGGTCATGGTGTCTCTTCATAGCAATAGAACAGTAGCTAAGACACTGCTTATCTTAGGCACACAGGGATATTTCCATGATCTCCATGTCCACTGAGCATCTATTATGAGTTAGATATGTCATCATAAGCTAATTTATGGCAAAAAGTAATACATTTTGACCATTTTACCTCAACTTCTGTATTTTACAAAGAAGGACACAGGCTGAGAGACACTAACTGTTGGGCTGGTAAGCTGGTAAGTGACATTGCAGTGACTTGAGAGCCTGCTCAACTGTTAAAATGCACAACTTCTCAATCCAGATAGAAGGACCATTTCTGACATATTACACCCTACTGGTTTTAAACAAACATGTAACCAATGCTATTCCTTGATGCCTGACTACTAATAATCTAGGCTTTCCAGCACATTCTACCAGAGAATTACTAAAGGAACACATTCTGTTGTGTATTTCCACATTAGAGGTAACAAATTCCTGGGTATGGAACCCCCATTAGCTGAGGTGTTTGAGAGCAGTAGTGAAGTGTAGGCGGCACTTGCAACAGAGAAAGTGGCACTGGGGGACCATCCAGGTGCCAGCCCCTTGCAGAGGGTTCAGTACAGCCTCTGGTTCATGCTCTAAGACTAGCTGGGTCACATGGATACAGTCAGCAAATGATGGAAACTGCATTTCACTGCCTTTTGTGATTTGTGAACTTCATTGACTGTTTCTTATACCAAGGATAAAGTGAGTTATTTTAATCCCATACAAGTTGATGATATAGCCAAGGATTCTACCAATGAAAAAAAGGATGAAATCCAAATAGAGAAAGAAAATGTATTAGCATCATGCAGAGAAAACAACGACTCAAATTCAGCGGTAGAAGGCTTGGCTTTAAAATCAATTATATTCATTTGAAAGGTGTGAGTAGAAAGAGAGGCTGGGATATGCTGATATAGTACAATTTATTCATCTGACAGCAAACCAAGTATAACGGCCCCCCACTCTGTGTTGCAGGAGATCTGGTATTAGAAGCTAGGCTCCTCACGTGCAATGCACTAGTCCATCTAAAATATTTATTGACACCTACTCCTTTAGACACAAAGGGAAACAGTGGCGACTGAGGAAGACAGAGTCATTACTCTTACTCACTCTTTATTACAGAAGCTGATGACTGACACAGCATACTAATTAAGTAATCGGACTAAGAATGGCTACCACCTAAGATTCTTCAGCAATGGCCACTGACTGGCTGGCTGTGGTGGTGCATGCTAGTAACCTCAGCACTAGGGAGGCTGAGGCAGAGGTCTGTGAGTGGTTTGAGGCCAGCCTGAGGCCAGCCTTGGCTACACAGTGAGACATTGTTTCAAACACAACACACAACACACCAAGGAACAACAACAGATCAATAGACTTAATACAGGGCTTCTCGGAGGCAGCCACCATCTGAGGCCACAGGCATGCTCTCTCTGAAAACTGAATCTTACAGCTAGCCACTGTCACTTACTGGGCAGAAAGAATTCCATTAGGGCAACACCTAAAACTCTGTCACACAAGAGTTAAAGAACAGCAAAGATATTTCAAATAAATACTTAAGACCCAAAGACTCAGAAGCCTGGCTGTCCCCCAGGGTCTCGTTCCCGACTTTCCTTTGGAGTGTCTGCTGTTAGTAACAAAAGTATGGGAAGACAAATGGCACAGACCTATTTTTCTTCTAGAAGGATTTTTCTTCCAAGAGGGATTCAGGTTTGGAGAGCTGTATCCTTAGCGCTGAACCTGACCCACACATCTGTCTACACCTGGACCTGACACACACACATTTATCCATATCTGGACCTGACCCACACATCTGTCTACACCTGTACCTGACACACACATCTGTCCATACCTGGACCTGACTCACACATCTGTCCATACCTGGACCTGACACACATCTGTCCATACCTGGACCTGACCCACATATCTGTCTACACCTGGACCTGACACACACACATCTGTCCATATCTGAACCTGACCCACACATCTGTCTACACCTGGACCTGACACACACATCTGTCTACATCTGGACCTGACCCACACATCTGTCTCTACCATGAGGGGAGAGGTTACAAGGTTACAGGAGGGATTTCTTTCTTTTTAAACTTTATTTATTATGTATTCAACATTATGCTTCCACATATATCTGCACACCAGAAGAAGGCACCAGATCTCATAACGGATGGTTGTGAGCTACCATGTGGTTTCTGGGAATTGAACTCAGGACCTAGGAAGAGCAGTCAGTGCTCTTAACCTCTGAGCCATATCTCCAGCCCCCAGGAGGGATTTCTCAGCACAGGACATGACCTACACTCTGACATCAGCTCAGAGAGGCGAGTGCTGTGTACATACCCTGAAACACTGGATGTGAAAGTAGAGATTCAGGGTCTCGATGATCATTGCAGCTCCTTTACCCAAAGCGAGCCCGCAGGAGGAGCACAGCTTCTTCCCGCTAATAGACCTGGGTCAAAAACAAACAAACAATAAACAACAACCAAAAACCATAGTCAGAAAGAACCTTGGCTCACTCAACAGGCAACCTCATGAAAAGATGGAGATATGGATTTTTTAAAAAATGCTTAAATCATGAATAGAATGAGGATCACAAAGTGACAATTAATTTGGAATTAAGCAGAGCCATATACTGCCAACAAGGTGATGGGCCACCACGTGGTGCTGAATCCGATGTGGCTGAGCACCTTGGAGTGATTTACTATACGTATCATGTGTACATACAGATCCTAAAAAGACACTCAGATTTAGCTTTATTACGGTTCCAATGTGGCTCCAGCAGCGTCCATTGCATTTCCCTTACAAAGAGTTCATTGTAATGGAGGAGGGAAGGTGCCTTGTGGAGGCCCAGAGATAGGGTTCCTGCTCCTCCCTGAGTCCAGGGTGTGCCATCAAGGGCTCTCCTTGGGTCTCCCTTCTACCTGCAAAGGGAGAGGGTTGGCCAGTCTATCTCTACTGTGTCTTCCAGAACAAACACAGTCTACAGGAATGGCACTTGCTTTCTATATTGTAAACCCCTGGGACTGAACCCACCTCCTTCCTCCACCTATAGCCCTGGACACTGTCCACCCACAAGACTGGAGCTAAACTCAGCAGGTCACATCAGGTGAGAGGGCAGGGTCAACTGCCCACCTGCCACCACAGGCCTGTCGTCTTATGGGCAGCCTTCCCATGATTCACAAGCATGCATTGTCATCTGAAAGCCACAGTGGGGAAGAGGGACAGAGGAAACAGAAGAGCAGACATCGAGAGGTCTCATCAAAGAGCCAGCCTCATCAAACTCCTTTGATTAAGATTTCCCTTTAACTAGCCATGAAAAATCCTCTGAAATCAATGAAAACCCCCGGGGCCCTTAGTTATTTGTGCCTGTGACAGACAGACACCCAGGTACTTTTAAAGATATCATGGGGACCGCCTAATGTCCAGAGCCACCATTAGAAATCTAGGGAGGGATCAAAGAGGATGATGTTCTGTGTCCCAGACTCTCCATTTCTCTGGAGGAGCCCATTGTCCTCCAAGGGCTGATCATCTTGGAGGCAGAGGCACTGCTGTAGGAGCCCAGCAACTGTCTGGTGGGCTTTATTATTAGATTGCATGTTCCACACAATGTCATTAAAACCTAATGGCCATGGCCAGCACCACACATCTGACTTTCTCTACCCCGTGCTGATGAATCTGCAGGCAGATGGAGATGTTTTCCTGACTCCTCCCGCCTCTGTATGTGGGGAAGGGATATGGATAACAAGTCTCTCAGCATCACTTGGCAAGCACTAATCTGGCCAGAATTATGACCACAAACAGCCTCTGGAAGGCTCGCTGACCTCTTATACCTGTTTGGTGACTGGCCAGGAGGGGTAGGAGAACAGGGGGACAGGGGCCCAGCCCGGAAGTTCTCTCGAGGGCTTTTCCTGTAAAGGATCCCACAGTTACAAAAAGTTAACAGAAGCCTTGATAAAAAGACATTTTAGCTTAAAATGAAAACAGAAGGACCACAAAGGAGTCTCCTACTGGCATCTTCACGTATTTGTTTTGAGATAAGGTCACACTATGGCACCCAGGCTGGCCTGAAGCTTAGTCCTCCTCCTGGCTCAGCCTCTCAAGTGTAGTGGTTAGGAACATGTACTACCATGCTTGGTTTTTGTTTATTTTTGTCTTTTTGGAAAAAATTAGTAATCATGTTTAGAAGGAATGCACACATATGTAAAATGAAAACCACACTGACATGGCTGCTTAGAAAGGAGAATACTGGTAAATTCTTCTTCACTTTTAATTACTGGGCTGTTATCTACACTGTTGAGCAAACTGTTGTTGCATGCTAGTTTGGTGTGAAAACTACTGGCTTAGTGGGACTGACAGATGACTATAAACACAGGAAGAAATTCTTAAGGGCAGCCCAGAAGTTTGGGGGAGATTTTTAAAAATTGCTTTATGGCAAAGACTCTGCAAAGGAAAAATATTATGCAGCTAGGGTCACATGGCCACTCAAGCAAACAGGGAAGGCCCCAAGTTAATGTTGCCACCATGTCACGCGGGTGCAGGGGTTGCTAAGGAGCCCTGAGTGGACTAGGGAAGGAAAACAAGAACACAGAGGCAGACAAAGTCCCTCTTGTCTCCTGGCTGCTTGACTGTGAGATCCCTTGAGGCCCTGCTCACCCTGGCCTCCCCAACTCCGATGGCACCTGTCTCCTCCAAAAGGCACATTTTCAAAGTGTAAGCACCATGGCTTGAAAGAAAAAAAAGGCTGAAAATCACCACAGTGACCATAGCAAGTCATTGCATCTAGGTGATCTGAACTCCTGCTGATCTTAGTGGTTCCATATCGTGTTGAGAAGGAAGAGAAGCTAATGGGGTATGCTTATGGCCTACACTGCAGTGTTGGTTAGTTGCTAGGTGTGGGAATCTAGAGCAGGGTACCAGTCTCATTCCCCCTGATAATGAGGAAATGAAGGCAGGGAAAAGCTAAGGCACTGGCTCAAGGTTCTGTGGAGGGATGAGGCAGACAGACCCTGAACCCCACACAGTCCAGATCCAAGAGGAATGACTGGTTACAGTAACGAAAGCCAGCGCCTTCAAAGTGTGATGCATGGCTTAACCGTGGTCACAGTGTGACACATGGTTTAACTGTGGCCAGGGTGTGATGTGTGGCTTAACTGTGGTCAAAGTGTGATGCATAGGTTAACTGTGGTCAAGGTGTGACACATGGCTTCACTGAGGTCAAGGTACAATGCATGGTTTAACTGCAGTCTTGCTGGGAAGCTGAGTCCTAGTAAATTCCTCTAATACTTAACCAGTCAAATTCCGGGGCAAGATATGTAATTCCCCTAAATTCTTCATCTGAGAACTGGGATTATCAACCTTGTAACAGTATTGGGAAGGCTCACTGAGTGAAACAGTTTTGAACTATTATGCCGGAGTGCTTCTAAATGACTAAATGGAGACAACGCACAAAAATGCTGCTGGCGTCTCGTCGTTTTACACTTCTCCCCCATCGAAGTCAATACATTTTTAAAAGGAATCCCACACCCATCTCATTTGTGTACTCACTTCCGCCTTTCACCCGGAGACTCCATCTGATGATTGACGTTTTTATCCAGGGGTAGAGTTTTGGGCTTCACATCTTCTGATGTGTATGTTGATGGGTTTGACACCTGTTGGTTCTGAGGTGGCTCTAAGACAAAGGAGGGAATATAAACATGTTCAGCAACATCAATTTGATACCTGGGAATATGAATACACAGTCCTGTAAAGTGCTGATGGCTTCTGGTCCTCACAGCAATTCTATTGGGCTGGGTGGGAGCACATATAACCGGCTTGGCTGAATCTACCCCCCAAGAGCATCTTTTGGGGCAGGGTATGTTCCATGGTAGGACCGGGACATTTGACGGATGCACTGTTTATGATAACTTAAAGGTTTTATTGTAAAGTCTCCCTTTGATTAAAAAATTTTATTTTCTGTGTATGTGTATTTTGCTTGCATGTATGTCTGTGACCCACATGCATGCAGTACCATGGAGGCCATAAGAGGGTGTCACATCCCCCTGGATATGGAGCTACAGACAGTTGTGAGCTGCCTCCTTTTAAATAAAAAATTACATTTATTTATATTTTGTGTTGGAGGGGAGCACATGCCACAGGTGTGTGTGTGTGTGTGTGTGTGTGTGTGTGTGTGTGTGTGTGTGTGTGTGTGTGTGTAGGACAACTTTTGGGAGTTGCCTCTTTCTTTCCACCGAGTCTTCAGGATTGGACTCAGGTCATCAGGCTTAGTGGCAAGTTCTTCACTCACTGAGTCATCAAAGGCGTCACAGGCCTCTATTCTGTTTAACACCTGTTCAGGTCTCATTGAGACCCCAATGACCTTGTGTAGAGTCTGGTCACATATTAGAAGTTCTGTTAAATATTTAACAGAAGCTAGGGTAAGGGGCCCTTAGAGAGACATTTGCTGCCAGTAGAGGGCAGCTCTGGCCAACTTGAGGGTTTACAGGAACTTAAGTGTTGGGATTTGTCTCTCCATTCTTAAACCCTGAGCTAGCTGTGGGCTTGGACCACAGTATGGGGCCCCAGCCTCTGCCTCCAGCTGCTGGTCCTTTCTTACCCTGAGCTAGCTGTAGGCTTGGATCACAGCACGAAGCCCCAGCCTCTGCCTCTGGCTGCTGGTCCAGATGGATTCCTTTTGGCATGGAGTCTTCAGAGTGAGCTGAGGGTTCTTGAGTTAGGTTGCTAAAGCTAAAACAAAGAAACATACTTAGGAGTAGAGATAACAGGTTCAAACTGACTTTCTATACACAGAGCTAGCGATTACAGTCTAAGGAAATAGACAGTTTGCTTATCCTTTTTATTTTAAACTAGATCTAAAACCACCATAAAATACTATGCATTTTTAGTGTCTATCAACTTAACAGAGTCAAGAGATGATCATTTCTGAGTCCTCCCTGCCCATCAGGCTCTCCATGGTGAGCACCTCTAGGGAGTTGACTCGAAGCTCCTAGATTTTTCACAAGAGAGCAGTTACTAGAGGTTTCACTAGGAAGCCAGGCATGGTAGAAGGACCATAAGTTTAAGTCCAGATGGGGCTACAAAGTGAGTTCAAGGCCAGCCTAGGCTGAAAGGTGAAACACTATCTAGAAATAAATGGATAAATAAATCACTGGGGCCACTTGGGATCTCTGAAGACTTGGTTAATTCCCCAGCCTTTCAGTGACTTCTGTGTGCAGAGAAAGAAAAGAGTTAAGGAGATGAAAGAAAAGTTTCTGCTGACAGTGATACAAGCCTGGAGAAAGGAGACAGGAAAATTACAGGCAAGGCCTGTTTGGAAAACTAGCAAATCTGTACATGGAGTGTGTGTTGGGATCCTTCAAATCTTTCTAAGTAATAGATCACTTCCCAGACTTTGAAGCAGTGTTACCTGGAAATAGTTGCTCTTTCAACACCATGCCCTATCAGTCAGACCTGCTCAGTGTCTGACAGTCAGGTGCCCAGTGTCTGACAGTCAGGTGCTTGGTGTCTGACATTAGCAGCCCCCTCAGTGCAAACTCTCACCAGAACTCTGCTCCCAGCCAACCTTTCTCCTTGACCAGTCTACTACACTTAGATACCCTTCTCATCTTCAGGTCCCTCTGGGATGCTGTAAATGTGTTACTGGTGCATGCGTACTTGCTGATACCTATCTGGGATTTCACACCTCTGAGGTAAGCATCCATTTCTTCAGTAGGATGCTGCCAACTTCCTGGGATTCTTGTAGATTCCTTCTAGGTTAGGCAAGGGTGGCATTGATAATATGTAGCCCAGAGTCAGGTCTAGTCTGAGGTACTCTGGGGTTTCTGTGTTCACTTTTGGATCTCCCATGGAACAGCATAGAGTCCATACATGAAGTGACTAACAACAACTGTTCTGACATACTGATTATCCTTCATATTATCACTCAGAGTAAACATGCTCATATTAGTGCAGGCACCCAAAGCCGAGTTCAGGTCCATGGTGGAACCATGGTAGGTGGGACCGCAGGACTTCAATGTCTTTCCTCTCTTACATATCCTCTATTTCAAGTAAGTGAAAGCTTTAGGTTTTGGGTCAATAACAAACTTCTTTGTTGATTTACACTATCTTCTTTATATAAAACAGGTCTTTCTTATTAATTTTTTACATTGTTATTAAAACATTTAAATTGGATCATGTGCATATGCGTGTGTATGTGTGTGCTCATGTCACACCATGCATGTGGAGGGCAGAGGAGGACTCTGTGGAGTTGGGTCTCTCCTTCTACCTTTATGTGGCAATCAAACTCAAGTTGTAGGCTTGAGTAGCATGTGACTTTATCCTCTGAGCCATCTCTCCAGCTCTAAAACGTAATTCATTCTTTTGAGATATGCTTTCACTGTGTACCCAAGGCTGGTCTCAAGTTTATGATCCTTTTGTCTCTTCTTCGCCACAACTGGCCTTGTCTATTTAAAACTAAGTCTATATATTCCAGAGCACAAGGATGCTGACTTGAGAGCTGTCGTAGTGTGTTTAAACAACACAGAACACATCTTTAGGATGATCATTCTAAAGGAGAGGGTCTGCCTTCCTGGGAGGGAATGGCAGAGCCCAGCTTTGAGAATGCCCGTGGACAGTCTGGGATGGGCACATACCTGTCCTCTTCTGGAGGACTACTTTCTCTGGCCTTGAGCAATGAGTCACTGTCGTTCTCCTGGAGAGGTGTCTTCTGTCTTCTCTCTTTTTCTTTGTTTTGACAGTTTTCCAAGCCCACCTTATTCTGGTAGAAAAATTGGGACCATTTTGAATATAATTTTTAAAGATACTAGATGACTTTTATATTTGATCATGAAACTCAGGCCCTAATGACTTACATTGACCATGGACTTCCTGAAACTCACCTCCTAATCATTTATACTGACCATGGACTACCTGAAACCCACCCCCTAATGACTTATACTGACCATGGACCACTTGAAACCCAATCTATACTTTTTCCTTTCTTTGAATAATGAAAACTTTCTTCTATTTTTTTCTCTAAACTTTAAAGAAATTATTAATATGTACTTTCTGTACAAGTGAATGAGATTCACTATAAGACTGGATACATGCATACAGTGTGCTCTGATTATAGCCACTCTATTTTTCTACTTCTGCACCAACCCTGTTTTGTCAGTCCCACTGCCTACAATTCAAAGAATAGTTTTCTTTTTTTAAAAAAAAATATTTATTTATTTTATACATGTACTCATAGAGCCTACATGCCGGAAGAGGAGAGCACCAGATCTCATTATAGATGGTTGTGAGCTACCATGTGGTTGCTGGGAATTAAACTCAGGACTTCTAGAAGGGTAGCCAGTGTTCTTAACCAATGAGCCATCACTCCAGCCCCAAAGAATAGTCCTCTAAACTAGCAGAGTTCAATAATTTCCAAGTATTTACAATAAATGTGCAATTGAGATCTTTCTGAAAATTATCACAAAAGGAATTGGTCAAGGACTGTCCCTTCCCCCCCAAACAAAATGAAGCCATCAGCTTACTTGGGAGATGTGGGGCTGACCAGTCTTTACAGGCTCTTTCCACCGTCAAACACACATCAGGTTTGTGAGGAATTTGGAGGATAAGAAGCTAGTTTTATGGCAACTGGTAGGGAATGTGCCAGGGGCATGTCTGCTGCTGCCAAATAATGCAGAGGAATGTGTGGCATGGTGGGGAGGGGCACATGGCTTGAGCCAGGCAGAGAGAAGGGTTTGCTACTGGAGATCCTGCTAGCTTGTCTGTGAAGATCTGGCCAGGGCAATGACCACCACTCTGCAGGAAAGGGCTTGGGGTTTGGTGACAGCCATGTAGCTCTGGAGGGATAGCCACTTCTGTTTTTAAGTTACTAAGTGTGATGGGAAACCCGGTTTAGGTTACTTATATCAAACTCAGTCTTTGTCAGCGACCTTACCGTGGTTCCACTGCCTTCAGTTACAGATGAGGAAGAGGACAGCTGGTCTGCAGAACTCGAGGAAAGGGTGAATGGGACCACAGTGTCTTCAATTATCTTACGCTCCTAGGGCAAAGACAGGGATAAATGAACAAAAGAAAAAAAATTTAACAATCTGCCAAGAGAAAAACAAGTACATCAAGGAACTCCAAGAAAAGAAGATTCATCACAACACATGCAAATAGGCAGTGCATTAAGGAAATCTTATTTTTCCAGAGCATACAAATCAAATAACGCCAAGTGGGCAGTAGTTTAGAATGTCATATTGAATTTAAAAACACCAAGTTTAGTTAGTGTCACAGAAGAACACAGTTAAAAAAAGACCACTATGTTTGTTGTTGTTAAAACATTACCAGGACATAAGTCTCCTCTACAGATTCCTCTAGTATGGTGTAGTAAATGTAGTCAATAGTAAGGATGTATTTAGCCTCAATGCTAAAATTATACTATAAAACGGATTCATTTCTACCAAATACTCTTGCTGCAAGTGAGCACACACACAAATAAATACATTGCTGTTTTTATGTTGTCTAAGTCAGATCAAGAATCAGACACTGCCTGGAGAACAGATGTGATTACAGTGGCTTCTTGAACATGGTTGAATCCATTCTTCCTACAATCCACACGGGGGTGGGGTGGGATGGGGTGGGGTGGGGGGAGGTTACTATGGTCTGTTAGAACTCACATGTTGTGGTTCTCTTTAAAGAGACTGAAGGGACACTGCTGTTGAGTACAGAGACACACCCACAACCAGCATATGCTGCAGACACAAAGGGAAGTGACAGACTTTGAGGAGCTGTGCCAACAAAGTCACATTCTTCTTGGCAATTTCCTACCTCCTCGTAGTACCTGCGTTCTTCTTCTTCTACCTCCTTTTGGGCCTTTTCCCACTCTTCCTTCAACTTATCTTGCTCCTTCTGGTACCTCTCCTGTCAATGGGATGTCCAAAGAACATTTGGAAGTGATCATTGCACTCATCACTGGGATGTTTCCCCCTCTTCGAAAGTACCACACACAATACATTGCAAGATAGTCTTCGTGAGTGAACATTTGGAATCTAATGCATATGCACAATAAAAAGAAATGCTGGGTATTATGCATACAAGTTAGGTACATGTGGTTTGAATGAGTAGTGTCCCCCATTGGCTCATGTATTTATATGTTTGGATCTAGTTAGTAGTACTGTTTGGGAAGGTTCTGGAACATTTAGGATGTGGAGCTTTGCTAGAGGAAGTATGTCACTGGGGCTGGACTATAAGGTTTTATAGCCCAAATTTCCTTCCTCTTCTCTCCCTGCTTCCTGTGTGTGAATGAAATGTGACTACCTGGCTTCTTGACTGCCAGGCTGGCCTCTAGGTCCTGCCACTATGCCTTCCCCACCATGATGGACTGTAGCCCTCTGGAATGGTAAGCCAAAATAGATCTTTCTTTCCTAGTTGCTTTTAATCAGGGTTTTTTTTTTTTAATCACAGAAACAGAAAAGTAACTTAGACATTTAAAATCCCATAGGAAGCCAGATTTCTGTTGTTGTGTTTCATAGAATGTCTCTTCAGATGGACATTTGTTCAGGAAAGATGAAAAAAATCAACAATCTCCCTCAGCTGGGCAGGTCCTATGTAGGCTACATACAGAGTTTGCTTCAACTGAGCCTTTCAGAGGTGAGTTTGCTATTTCACTAATAGAAATACATTGCTGGGCTGGTAATGTAGCTTGTGCAATGGTCTGGGTTTGACCCCCATCCCTGAAAAAACTAACCAACCAACCAAAGCCAGAACTAACCAACACTGTTGCCAAGGAAGTTTAATAAAAGATTATAAAAAAACCTGCTAAGTTTATAAGCGAGACAGGGCAGAAAAGTCCAAAGTGCTCAAGACAACCATCTTCTGAGAGGCACAAACACTCTGCTTATCATCATGGCAATGAGATGAGGTCTTCCAGGCCCAGCTCACAGTATCTTTAATCAATAGAACTTTTAAACAGCTCATTTACAATGCTTGCTGTGAGAACTTGTGTTCAGAAGTAGTATAATACTGGTCACCCCTTCTGAGAGAAAATAAAACACTCGGAATAATAATGGCATAAAAATATGCAGTGAGTCCCTGACAGCTGACCAGAAAAAAAAAGTATGTGAAGATTAAGATCAATATTTGAAATGAGACTCAATCTCATGAAAACCTCAAAAATGGTGTTCTCATGGGCAAACAAAGGAGACAAGGGCTTGCGAACACATGTTCCAACACTTGACTGGTTACTGTCAGTTGTCTGGGGCTAGGACAGGACTGTCTGTGTGTCTCTCTGGAGGAAGAAGGCACTGAGGTGTCCCCAGACAGCAGCTGTTACATAATGACTCAGGTGCAAGAGGCTTTCATGGGGACATCTGTAATTGCTCTTGCTATTTCTAGTACAGCACAGCTGGCCAAACCATGGCAGGAGCTGTAGATACAAGTAAAAACTTATTATCAGAACCAAATATTGCAGAAGCTGGGTACAGTGGTGCATGCCTGAATCCCAGCCCTCAGGAGAGAGACAACAGGGTGTCTGTAAATTCCAGACCAGGCAGGGTTACCTAGTGAGTCTCAAACAAACAAACAAACAAACAAACAAACCGAAGTCAATTCCCAAAACGAAACAAACGACCCCTCACCCCAGAATACTGTAAAGAGTGGGAATTCAGAGGTTCTTAGGTAATCATCTAAGTAATCAAGGCCTAGTCCTTAAAAGTTTTCAAAGGTACCAAGCAGAACTGCCTAGCTAAATCAAAATGTTGATTTTTACCACAGAAACCATTCCCTTATTTATGGGAAACAGGGCAAAGGATGGGACAAAATATGAAGGGAAAGTAGAATAAATCACATTGCACCTCAGTTCTAGAGTAGCAGGGAGCCTTCAAATTTAATGAGGTTTATACTATTTCTCTATGTAAGTGTTTGGTGTGGAGTGGAAACAGCAGACATTTTAGAGTTGTAGAGACTTAGATTTGGGTCCAGGCCCTGCACCTATCAGCCATGTGATATCAGGGGGCTAATCCAACCTCTGTGAACCTTCACCTCTTCAACTACACACAGGCTACTCATATGTGTTCCCAACACATCCCAAGTATACAAATAGGTCAGTCTTGAAGGTCATTTTGGACATGAGGCAAATGGAAGTAGGCTACATTTCTTCTCAGAATATTTCTAGAATTGACCATTATCACTTTCAGTGGAAAAAAAATGGAGTGAAAACTCTGTTGAAGAATTAGACTGATACCAAATTTCATTCTACCTGAACATTATAAAATAGCATTTGGGTAATTCATTCTCATTGCTTCTTGAACTAGGAATCAGTGGCTAAGGAGGTAAGGAATACAGGTAGACTAAAATCACTGCTTAGAGATGTATTTTTTAAAGTATTAATGTGAATGTTTTTCCCCACTGCTTTTTGTCACTGGACCTGTTAGCAGGAACAATCAGGGCCAAGACTCTGCTGCCTGGACACAAAGCATCGACAGTCTCACGAGTTTCTGAGAACTGGATTCCATGTTCTCTGTGCTAAAAATATATCCAATGCAACGGACAGAATGAGTGCACAGTCACTGAACACAGGGAAATTAGCAGGCTGGTCCTACCTGGAGCAGACGCTCTTGCTCCTGCTGCCATTTTTCCTGTCGCCTACGTTCCTCTTCCGGGTCCCATGACCAGAACTTAAACTGCTCAGGAAAAACAAAGAAAGCAACCCCATGGTGAGATCTAAGACAGGTCCTCAAGGGCTGGCCAGGACAAGAGAAGACAACTAGCCTCCAACATGGTACCCAAGGGACACAGAAACACATCTTCATATATCTAAATGTCCTGTTTGGTGGCAGAAATTGTTTCCAAACTTAATTCCTTTTTACTTTGATTCTAAAATGCTGGGCTATTTCTATGCTCTGTGTCTCTTACGGATAATGGGAACACATAGTGACCACTACAAGAACAAGAAGGCTTTGGTTCATTTCTCTCAGAAACATGAGTGTCTTAGAAGCATCCATGCCCTGGACATGATGCTCACTGTGCATGCTAATTCTGGCATATTTCAGGAGAAATGCATCATCTAAGAACCAGTGTACCTGAAGTGAGTCCTTTATGCCGCTACTGCTTCCCATGACAGCTTTCTCCAAAGTGGGTTATGCCACCTTGAAGGTAAGATGAGTGGAGCCCCAGCCTTGAGGCCAGTATAATAAATACTCAAACCCAAGACTGAGAACAAACAAAATCCTTAGAGAAGGTTTTAGCAAGTTTGGAAACAAATAACACAGGTGGCTTTTCTTTCTGAATCTGTGGATTCTCTCACTTTATGATCTATTTTTTTCAACTTTTAAAAATTTGAATTAGAAACAGGATTGTTTAACATGACAATTCCAGTTCCCTTCTCCCTCCTGTTCTTCCCTACCCCCCCCCCCCAACTAAAACCCTATCTATCACATATCCTTTCTGCCCTGCCTGGATGGAGAGGCCTTCCATAGGGGGTCATCAGAGTCTATCGTATCCTTTTGGATAGGGCCTAGGCCTACCCCCGTGTGTCTTGGCTCAGGGAGTATTCCTATATATGGAATGGGTTCCCAAAGTCCACACCTATGTTAGGGATAAGTACTGAACTTCTACAGGAGGTCCTGTAGATTTTTGAGGTTTCCTCACAGAAACCCATGTTCCTGGGGTCTGGATCAGTCCCATTCTGGTATTCCAGCTATCAGTCTGGGGAGCAAGAGTTTTTTTTTTCTATATTTTTTGCAGTTTTTAAAATTTGAATTAGAAACAAGATTGTTTTACATGACAATCCCAGTTCCATTCTCCCTCCCGTCCTCCCCTACCGCCCCCCCCACAACTAAAACCCTACCTATCACATATCCTTTCTGCTCCCCCTGGATGGTGAGGTCTTCCATAGGGTGTCATCAGAGTCTATCGTATCCTTTTGGATAGGGTCTAGGCCCACCCCCCTGTGTCTTGGCTCAGGGAGTATTATGGGGAGCAAGAGTTGTTCCCCAATGTTTAGGTCAGCTGTTTCTGTGGGTTTCACCAGCCTGGTCTAGACCCCTTTGATCTTCACTCATCCTTTGAGTGAAGGACAGTATATCTTTTTGCAGTGCCTTTTTCTCTCCATCTCCAGGGGCACACAAATAGTTTGACAGCCTTGTTGTAAGCAAATGGCTTGCGCTATCCTCTTCAGTTGTATGTGGTGATGCTGGGTTTACAGCTATTCTGGGGTTCTTAGTTTCCAGGAAACTCGGGGTTACTAGTATTGGTTTATGATTGAACTTTCACATATGGTTCCTAGTTCTGAAATACGGTTGGAGATATCAAGTCTATGTGACAAGGGGTGGTCCATTCTGCATGGCCCCAAAGGGAGAAAATTTGCCCCTAAAAGTGGTACTGGCTATGAGAAGCATCTTGGACTGCTTACTGGAGATGTGTGGGGGGATCATTCTTGTGTCAGGCACCGTATAGTTGCAATTGTATATTGATTTCAAGTAAGACTTACAATAACCCTGACAGAAAGTGACTCGAATCTCACTGTACACCCAGGGAAGATTAAACAGGATTTATTAACTACCTCTAGTGTCCTATGGCCGGTAACTAAACCTGGACTCAAGGATACAAAGAAATGAGCATTTTGTTTCCAGGCGGGGCAGGATAACTACTTCATAAAGTGATAATCCACACCTTTACAACCTACCAGGAAGTGTCAAATTGTTGTTTCAAAATAAAAATGTATGGATCTCAGTTTTGGTTGAATACTCTTTAAGAAAACCAAATACAAGTTAAAAATCACCGGAGAGGCACAACTTTGTTCTTTGAGAGGGGCTACTTACAGGTGTAGTGGCAGGGGACTTTTCGCTGCTTGGAGAATCCGCTACACAGAATAAAGACAGAGAAGAAGACATCAGTGTGAGTGGCTGCAGGCTGCGCTGGTCTTCTGATCCTCTCAGTTGAGTGTGGTTCCTATGTTAACTTTGGCAGCATTAGAAAATCACAATAAAGCAGAGCCTTGCTGAAGGTTGTGCCCGTCACCAAGAGGAATGAGGAGTGAAACACATCAAGCAGCACCAGGGACTAGACTCTAGGAAGCGACGACTATAGCTATTAGTGCCGGCTCTTAGTAGCCCTTGCATTCCGGCAAAGGGAGCAGGTCCCCCACTGTCTGACATGGAGAAATACCACACAGAGAGGCCGATGTCATCCAGGAAGAACAGAGAGTGACAACAGTTAACAAGAGAACACCACATTTGTGGCAAATGCTTCTCATCTTGATTCCAAAGGAGGAAGGGGATGACAAAGAGCCAGGTGGATGGTGTTATTTCTCTGGCATCTCAAAAGTCAACATGAAGTTCTGTGAAATTCCTCCCAATTTTAGTACAACTGTGCTGATTGATATCAAAGAACAAGCTCATTGCTAACTGTGTGTCACAAACAAGCATCTTTTTTTTTCTTTTAAATATCTTAAATCAGAAATGAAGACAAATGACAGACACCATTGGTTGCCCCAACATGGATTGTTACATAAAAGAAATGCAGCTACCCAGTATGTTGTTTACCTGACTGGGAGAAAAACTGGGACCGTCGCCAAGAGTTCTGAACTCTCAGCGGAACACTGGCACTGCTAGGCACCTCTAGATCAGATGGCAAAATAGAATAAACAGAAATCCATGAAACCAGGTGAGAACTGAGAACATATCCCCATATGCTGAAGAAGGGTCAGCTGTAGTCAAGCCAGGAAATTAAGGACTCTCGAGCTAACGTAACGCAGCTCACCAGAATATGTGTAAAACTTGACAATGGGCAGTAGAACTGGACATTCTGTGTTCCTGTTGTGTAGGTGCTGAGTGAAAGTTCTTAGGCCCATACTAAGTGGGGACATTGTTTAAGGGTTAAAGGCATCATGATACAGCAGTATGCTGTGCAGAAGCAACTCTAGGAAAGTATAAAGGGCAATGTTGATGCGTGGTGAGATCATGAATGATAACCACATCCCACCTGATGAAGGGGCGATGATGTGTGGCTGGTTTCCTGTCACACATACAGACAGGTACATGTTTGTGACAGCCTGCAGTGCTCCGAGCACACATGACTCCTGGCAAGTGTTGGCAGCTTATGCACTGGGCTCTGCTGCTTACGTTTTCAGAGACTTGAAAGTTAGAGCCCGTGTTTTATAGAAACATGACTTTGGCATAACTTTGCTGTTTCCAGAGAGCTGGATAAAAGGAATCTGTCAGCTTTAGCTGCATTTTATGAATGTTTCCAGAGTGCTGAAAGGCTGTATTGATGCACATGTGTGTGCTCGAGGAATCTTATTTGGGTTGACAGGCAGATCTACAGTGGCCTGTGTGAGCAATCTATAAAAAGGTGACTTTAAAGAAATTGGGGAGACACCAATTTCTGGGGGAGAGAGAGAATTTATGAGGTGTTGTTCCAGGGCTTCTGGTCCTTGTGGACTGGATGCTGGAATTCATGTTAGCCGCTTAAGTGTGCACCAAATTCTTATATGTAGGTTATAACCCATGACTTCCCCACCACATTCAATCAAAGACAATCATGTCTTCAAAGGTTCCATTTATGAGAGGCCTCTGGCTTCCACAAAGACCGGCACTTTGCTGAGTCTAAAGAAGCACCACCAGTCAGTTTCATATCCACCAGCAATGTCTTTAAGGCACCGCTTAAATAAATACTTCAAGTTAGTGGTTTCCAGGTTGGGCTCCCTGGGCTGCCACATCCCTGCACATGTGGTCTCTCTGGAAGTTCAGACAGCTCCTTTGGACAGAGCCACAGAAGCAGACCCTGAGGGTTTGGCCTGCGCTCAGGCACACTCTTGTGTTTGAGAACTGTTGCTTCAAGCTGTGTCGCTGTCCTGTCCATACTTTCTTTTTTTTTCTTACTTTTTTTGGAAAGCACCCTACAAGAGTTATTATTTCTGCCTAGCACTTGGCTCTATACTTCCACCCTTATTGCTATTTTTCTGTAACCACTAAATCCAATTCTCTTAAAAAACTGGTCTATGGCTATTTCTACTCGACAGGTGCTAGTCAGTCCTTAGGGAAAACAAAAAGGGGAACTTTGCAGCTAAGAACTCGATGAGCGAGGATTTAAACCCTGGTGTTCCATCTCCAGCGCTAACAATGACAATCACAGAATTCATGAACCACACATCATAGAGGAATAAGGACCTGCCAAATCCAGTTCTCCCTTGAGGATTACCTTTAAAGTACTCCAGTGCTATGTATTTTTATTTTTTAAATTATTCTACTTAGCTAAAGCATGAAGTAAAGTTTCTTAATTCAATAGCAATTTCTCAAAAACCAGAATGCCTTGTGTTCAATGGGGATGAAAAATATAAATATATGAGGAAAATCGATAAGGCTTACATATTTATATATGCAATATATATGATATATGTATTAAATATGTATATATTTCTTATTTACATAGTTATAAAGTGCTAGAAATGGAACATAATTACAGTGTCTAAATATGGCCAACTGGTTGACCCAGTTTATGAGATTTTATTTTTATTAATTATTTTCAAGACCGTAAGACTGAAAAATTTGGGTCAACTGCTTTGGAGGTAGCACTGAATTTGCCTCTGCCTTAAGAGACTAATGCTCATTTGTATTCGTACCACACAGTTTCCTACCAAATGCTCCTTGTTTTGTATATGCCTCCCAAAATGACCAACCAATTCAGATGGTGTTAATGGTGACCCCAAATAGCTTCTCACTCTTTAAAAGAGAAATAATAATAAAAAACCAAGAATAATGAACTCACACCATCCTCTCTGGCAGGTCAGAGCTACAAAATACACTGGAGAACAATGTCAACAAAGACGCACATGGAGCCTTATGATCCCAAATCCCACACTAGTTGTTTCCAATCTAGGGGTTTGCATTGGTCCAGCCTTAGTCTGTCCACTTGGAGGGATAATCCCCAAGAATTATTCTTGGAATGTCATCTTCCCCAGCTCACATTCCTAAAGTCCTTCATGGTGGTGTGGGCACTTGGGTTTCCCATGGGGATATAGGGCATAAAGTTGGGTTCTTAAAGAATAAAAGGGTGAGTTCATAACTCATACATGGCCCACAAAGTGGAAGCCAGCACAATTTTAAGACTTCCACAGATCCTCAATTTCCATATTTCTCTACACTACCCCTCCCTACATATCAAACATTAAAATACAGCAAATGTACAAAACACATTAAAATGCATCCCAAAGTATGTTATGAGTTAAACTTATTAATATATATCCTTAGTGTGTATGTGTGATTACATGCATACTGAAGATGTATCTTTACTGTCCATTTTCAAAAATATTAAGTGTTCTTATTATGAAGAATTATATTTGTTTGTTTAATTTTTCAAGACAGGTTTCTTTGTGTTTGCCTTGGCTGTGCTGGAACTTGTTCTGTAGACCAGGCTGGCCTGCCTCTGCCTCCTGAGTGTTAGGATTAGAGGCTGGGTTTACAGGTGTGCACCAGCACCTCCTGGCCATGAAGAATTTTTTGAAAGAGTAAAGTTTTGGCTGAGTAACTACACTAATCATAATCTACACCCAAGACTTACGATAGAACAAAAAATTCCCACTTTCCCCAAAGTTAATATTAGATAAATGGCATTTATAAAGACTGGAATTTATGTAACATTAAAAGATAAACATCTTAAAAACAAATTGAGTTTGTATTTATAATTATCTTGTTATGTTTTAGAGAAAAGACAAAACAAGACTGAAGGTCTCAATACCTATTCAGGCCTTGTACCCATAATGCCTAGCTGACAAGGCAGTCTTAGTGGCTGGGGTTCCTGCTGTCAAACAGAAAATGCATCACAGCTTTCCAATCTGAAATTCTCATTTCACACACTCTGGTGAGGAATATGGTTACAGGAACATGACGTGGAGGATGCAACGGCTTTTCATGTGAAGGGTAGTCCCCACAGGTGGGCCCAGCAGACCATGAAGATCTAAGAGAACACTTTCCCCTCCCTGCTCCTCACCTTTCGAATTGAGGTTTGGCAAATGCAGTTGGTTGATTTCAGGCATTTTGTCGAGAAATGGAAACGTCAAGGTTGCTTCTGGTTCTGGGGATTTTGGCTTTACCACCTGGACCACATTGACAGACATAAACATTAGAAAGACCTCAGATCCATCTTACACTATGACTATGTAAACAAGCCAGTAAGCTTAAACATTTAACTTTACAATGCAATTTTTCCCTTCCCTGATGACTTCACACTTTTCTGAATCACTGGAGTGGTTAGCTTTTCTTAGAAATTAAATAAGGACAAAAAATGTGATCCCCTTCTTCAACCTCAGAAGACATTTGGAGCTTTCCCCCTCCCCAACTTACTACTACTACTACTACTACTAATTCTTCTTTTTCTTCTTCTTCTTCTTCTTCTTCTTCTTCTTCTTCTTCTTCTTCTTCTTCTTCTTCTTCTTCTTCTTCTTCTCCTCCTCCTTTTTTTTTTTTTGACAGGGTCTTACTATGTAACCCTGGCTGTAACTTGCTCTGTAAAGCAGGCTAGCCTTGAACTATCTATGTGGCTCTGCCTCCTGAGTACTGGGATAAAAGGCATGCATCACCACTCTAGGCTTCAATACTAGCTAATACACCCTGCTAAGCTTGTCAAAAAATGAAATATTCCACAGAAGACGATGAAAACCATCTTTGCTGTAAGGTTAAGCATTATAGTAATCCACTTTTAATAGACATTATTCTGAAGACAGTATTTTACCCTCCTATGAACTTATGCAACATACATATACTTTGCCAGTTCACAAAGATGCATTGCCCAAAAGAGCTAGTATCGAACAGTGCCAGCACAGGGGTGTCCTTAGAGTTTTGAGGCACATTAGATGACCTGATTTTTTTCATTTCATTTTATTGTTTTTCTTACTCTAAAGACCCTTAGTAGAAGCACCCTCTTGCTGTCTTATTGCTTCCAATCAATTTAGTGCTAGATACAGACTGCCAAACATTTCAACAGGTCCTTTCTGCCTCTCACAGGACTTAATTCTGATTTCAGCTCTAGCTGGTAGCTGCTATGCACGGTTAGTGTGACAGCCAATGACCTCAAACTATGCAACATTTATTTCTTCTCTGTTGCATTTTATTTTTCTTTCTTTAGAATATATTCAATCTTAAGAGAATTTTGAAGAAAATATAATCGGTCATGTTGGTCAGCACTGCTGTGGTCAACCAGATAGCTGTATAGACCTCAGCATTCACTATATTGAAAATACTTAAGGTCTGGTATTACCAAAGTTTACAACACGCTAGTCTTTTACCTTTCTAGATATCTATTTTTACTTATAACTCTGTGTTTGTGTGTGTGTGTGTGTGTGTGTGTGTGTGTGTGTGTGTGTGTGTGAGAGAGAGAGAGAGAGAGAGAGAGAGAGGGGGGGGGGAGGAAGAGAGAGAGCGGGTATGTTCATGTGAGTGTAATAGGTATGCACAACGGCCGCAAGTATTGGGTCTCATTAGAGATGGAGTTATGGTTGGCTATGACTCACCTGATGTGGGTGCTGGGAACTGAGCTCAATGCTCTTAACCACTGAGCCTTACAACCCTCCAGTGTTAAGCTCACAGACACTACTTCCTGAGTGGTGTAGACTGACAAGGTTGCTAACCAACCATCAGAGCTTCTAAACCTGCAGTCAACAGCACAAAATTTTAGAGATGTGGACATAGCATTTGATACCAAGGATAGCCTGGGAATCCTGGATATTTTATGCTTTAAAAATATGATTTTGAGACTTGTGTTTACTAAGTAAACAAAGGTTCATGACAGAAAAGCAAAGAAAACAGATAAATACCCCCAAAACCCCTGAAAGTTTTTTTTTTCATAGTGGTTGGACATAAAATTGGTGGCCCAAAGATGGCTCAACACAGGTGAGCATTGTCAAGGAACACAGTAAGTTATGGCAGTCATTTTGTTTGGTTAGCCCCAAGTTCCAGGAATGTTACAAAGTTTTCCTTTTAGGTTAGCATGATGTGAAGTATTGAATTTGCAATAATAAGTAAATAATGATTACAAGCACATAGTAGATAAGGTACAATTGGCAAAGATGAAATCCCTGACTGGCCCACCCTACTGTGAGACCTGTGATTCAGTTATCCTCTTAGGACCTCCAGACAGCTCAGTAATTCTATCTGTATAAAAATGGGGAATAGCTGAGGTCTGAAATACAATACATCAAACTATAGGCATTTTAGAGGCTCATTCAAGGACACTCCACTCAGCTCTTGAGGCTAGGTGCTGTGTTCTTTTCTCTGGCAAATATAGTGTGTCTAATATGGTACTTGGTACATAGTAGGTGCACAGTTAATGTGCCTGATTATGAAATGGAACTGAGTGGTAAATTTTTCACTTGAAGGTCAAGTCTAGGTATAGGTTGATTTTTAATGGTGGAGTACTGCCTTAAATAATTTGACTATCTTACAAGGCATGACCTTTGGTGGTCACAAGGATTCCCTAGGAGCTTTTACAGAAACAGAGCCATATGTCCAGAGAATGTCTATTTGGTCTGGAATGCACTCCATAGTTGTAAAATTCTTTACATACCAACAACTGAGACAAATGGTGAAGAGATTTTAGATCTGATATTTAAAAAGCCCAACTAATGTAAGTAAGACTCTAAATATGAACTACATTTAGTAAGAGCAAGACTTTAAAGCCCACGGTATCCTGAGTTTCTTGGTATTCAAATCCAGGGGTATCAGACACACCATTGCTAAGAAGTAGGTACATAGTGGGAAGAGAATATTTAGTAAGATGTCACGTTAAGAAACAAGTCAGTGGGCTGGAAGAGATGGTTCAGAGGTTAAGAGCACTGGCTGCTCTTCCAGAGGTCCTGAGTTTCATTCCCAGCAACCACATGGTGGCTCACAACCATCTATAATTTAGTGCCCTCTTCTGGCCTGCAGGCATACATGCCTCTGAAAGTGTAAACAAGCCTCCAATTAAATGCTTTCATTTATAAATTGCCTTGGTCATGGTGTCTCCTTACAACTTGTATGTGTGGTGTGTGTGTGTGTATGTTTATGTGTGTGTGTGTGAGTGTGTGTAAGTGTATGAGTGAGTGTGTGATATTTAACAAAGAACATGCAGTGTAGTTTTTAGAAAGAAATATAGATTAAAGACAGGGAAAAAGATCAGGTGAGACTATCAGCCCTCATGACTGCTAGTCGCCCCGGAAACCATGGCAACCTGTAGATTTAACTCTTTGCTCCACTGTGTCCTCACCTTCTGTGACAGCACTAACTCTACCTTCCCACTCATCTCATTTTCAGGCTTCTTCTGGTCTCCTTCTTCTGGCACCTCATTCTTCAGCGGGGGGCTTGAGGAAAACTCCACCAAGGCCACGGTTGGGCTGCATCGAGTCACAGTTGTTGTAAAATGCTGTGGCTCTGGAGGGACATCACAGGTGGAAACAGAAGAAAAAGGAAACCATACAAAGGATCACTTTCCTTCAAAGTCACAATGAAGCTTTCATCAGAGTCCTCTCTCCTGATGACAAGCTGGGCTACTACATGATGATACCCAGCAAAGGGCCTTGGATGGCAGGATCCCCATCAAACTGATCTACTATCAAAGACTGCTCTTAACAGTCATGGGTCGCATCCGAGTACCACGTGACACAAAACATTTCATGACAGTGGTGTGCAAAACAGAAAATCCACAGACCCATCTGTTCTTTGACTGGGTGACAGTCTAACTTTCCCTTGTTGTGTGTGCTGTTTGTCCTCACCCAGAGTCTAGAGGCTGAAGCACACGTCTTCCTCTATAGCACCCACCAGTAAGCAGTGTTCCTCCATGGCCTCTGCTTTGGTTTCTTCCACCATGGCCCTGACTTAAGCTCCTGGCCCAGCCCCCTTTGATGGGTGGACCGTCATCTGGGAGTTCTAAGATGAAGTAAACACTTTCCTCCCCAAGTTGATGTTTATCGTAGTGACTACAAAGCAACTAGGACAGCTCAGTGTTTGAATTATTTCTATATGAGAATTAAGTATTTTTAATGAGCATGAAGACATACTTTTAGGAAGTAAAATATCATAGTACAAAACAAAACAAAAACAACAAAAACCACAAAGCCTGAGTTCCTACTTTTATAGCAATATTAAAGCCATAGTGAGAATTTCTCGTCAGAGCCTCTAGGTGGCAGCACAATCATAGAGGCTGACACAGCCCTTCAGTTTAGTAGGAAAAATTGGCATCATTCTAACACAAGTTACCAAGCTTTACCCGGAAGCTAGCATTCTATGAAACAAACCTGCTGAGGCCAGCTCCGTGTCCTGTGTCCCCGACTTCCCATCACTGTTGTCATCCTCTTGGCCATTTGACTCAGTTTTATTAGAGGCTGCCTGAAAAAGATTTTTTTTTCTTCCTTGAATAAACCAAACCCTTGAAAGTTCTGAAAAAGCAAAGGCTATTTCCTGAATAATAATTTTCAGGCCAAGATGGTGGGCTGCCCACACAAACTGTCCCCGTTTCCAAACAGCTCTACGCTGGGTGTCTGCTTTCTTGGAAGGAGGTGTTTGTGAGTGTGAACAAGTGGGCACCCTTGTGCTCACTTTCCCCAGCCTTCCTCTTACACACACATCCTCACTTTTTCCTTGTCTTACCACCAAATTTCATAAATCAAGGTCACTATCCACTTGCTCCCAAATGCCTTTCCAGTTGGTTGCAGGTCCTATCACTAGCAGAGGGGATTTTGTTTTGATTTTTTAAAGGATAAACCTTGAAGTTGGCTATCCTGGGCTCTTAACACTGTAGGTTTTAGCCTTGAAGCTCTTGGGAGTTTTTATAGCCATTTCTTCCCTCTCATTCCAACAGCTAGGAACTAAGGTTAGTTTTTCTTCCTTTAGTCTTTGACTAATGGGTCTCCTTGACATGGATACCAATCACTTGCCACACCATAGCCAAGTACCTCTCTTATAGCCATGCCTCCCTGTTGTCAGTTGTATGCTTTTTACAACAACTGCATAGCAACCTAAATGTCTACCAGATGGGGAATAGTTGAATTACTTAAGACCATAAAGGGAACTATTACACAGTCACTGAATATAGTATGTTGAGCAGGCTGGGGACATTGCTCAGTGGGCAAAGGCTTGCCTAGTGTTCATGAGGCCGTGGGTATGTTGATCCCAAGCGCTGAAGAAGACAACAAACAAACAAACAAACACACAAATGTGCTATACAATAGTAATGTGTAAAATGATTGTTATCCAATGTGGTTAAAATATTTGAAGCTCATGTATAGAGAGAACATTATGTCTACATATATGATTGTATATATAATGTACCTGTTAGTACACGTATTAAAATACAGAATGTACATACATTTATACACTCAAATATACATACTTTTGCCATATCACCTGTGTGTGTGTGTGTGTGTGTGTGTGTGTGTGTGTGTGTGTGTGTGTTAAAAGCGTAAGAGGACTAAACTGTAGAACAGCAGAAGCAGGGAGGAGTGGCAGCAGATAGCAATAGGGAGAGGGTAAAAGTGTCATAATGAAGCCATTATTTTATGCTAACTAAAACAATAAAAACAGGAACACAGAACTCCAAGGAAATAGAAAATGTTAACAGTGCTTATTTTTAAATGTGTTTACATTTGGGGATGACTTTTCCATTTCTTTATATATACTTTCACATATTATAAATGCTCAACCATCAGAAGACAATCCATGTAGTTTTACGTTATCTTTATGGGGTAGGTAAGGGAGCCGGCCCTAGAGTTAAGTCCAACATTTTCTCCTTTTATTTTAGTTGCTTGATAAAAATAAGTGGAAGGTTAAACTAAATGTATCTGGAAGAATGTCTGTGCCAAAGAGTGTCAGTGACTGTTTTATTTTATTTTTTATGTAAAGGACTAAAGATGAATTTTCAGTGTGTATAAAACATTTTGCAAACTTTAAAACATTTTGAGACAGAAGTAATATTGATTTTCAGAAAAGGCATTATTAAATTCTTCATAATATATATCCAAGGAGAACCAACTCCCTCAAGTTGTCCTCTGATAGCCAGAGGCACACTATGGCATACTTGTGCCTTCATACAAACATATATGCACACATATGTAGATACATAGATACACACAAAATATAAAGAAATGTAAATCTTTTTAAAATTAAAAACAGGAATTTTAAAGCAAACCATTTTAAGCTTCTAAAAGACTAACAATAGTATCTAGTGGGAAAATGTGTTTTTTTTTGGAGGGTAGATTACTTTGAAATATTCAATTAGATTGGCTTTTTTCTAGTGATGGATAATCATATATCAAGTTGGAAAGAACATAATATCAAGTTAAAAATGTACTAGTTTTCTTTCCCAGTACTGAGCACTCAATAGAGACTGCTATAAGCAAGTCAAACACTCTGTCACTGAGCTGTCACACCCTGTTCCCAGTTCTTTCTTATGATTTAAGTCAGGGTCTTTGAATTATGCCCAGGCCATCCTTGAACTCACTCTTCAATCCCCTTGGCTCAACCTCTTAAACAGTGGAGACTTTAAGCTTATGCCATGAGGTTTAAAAACCCGAGGCAGGCCAGTTGTGATAGCGTATGCTTATAATCTCAGCAACTGCAGAGACTGAGGCAAGTTCAAGCCCAGTCTAGACAAATTAGTGAGACCCTATTACAAGTAAAACTAAAAAGGTTTGTGGGTTTAGATAAATGGTAGAATGCTTGTATAGCATGGACAAGGCTCGGGATTTGATCCTTAGTAACACACACACACACACACACACACACACAAAAAAAAAAAAAAAAAAAAAAAAACATTCCCCAAACCCACTGCTAATATGAAAAATACAATCAGAATATAACCACATTGATATTATTTAATGGATATTTAATATTTTAATCGTAGCTTGAATTGAATCCCTTTATGAAATATGATGATCAAGCAGGGTGGTACATGAATGATGAAGGCACATGTCGTTAATCCCAGCACGTGGGAGGCAGAGGTAGGCGGTTCTCTGAATTCAAGGCCAGCCTGGTCTACAGAGTGAGTTCAGGACAGCTAGGGCTACCCTGTATTGAAAAACAACAACAACAAAAAGAAACAAAGAAAGAAATATGATGAATGAAAATAACCAGACAAAATCTTTTATTGTACTGAGGTTGTGTGTGTGTGTGTGTGTGTGTGTGTGTGTGTGTGTGTGTGTACATGGTGTGTGTCTGCATGTGCACTCATGTATTTATAGGAGTCCTATAAATACTTATGTATTTATAGGAGTCATGGAAGACCAGCCAGTTCAACACTGTAAAAGAATAAGGTAGACTTTATCTTTGAAGTTCACTCTCATACAAATAGAAACATTAATAGCTGGTGGTGTTTTTGCTTTATGATGTTAATATATAAAATACTGGCAGGACTACTGATTCTTAGCTGCCTTCTCCAAATGGACTAAATTACAGACACTATTTATTTAAGGCTGGAAAACAAATTTGCAGCTAAATACTGATGAACAAGTCTCTTGAGAACACTCATGTTTCCAATTACTAGAACAGAGTAACTACAATCAGGGCACAGAGCCTGAAAATGAACAAAGAGATGGACATATTTCATGCAATCTAAGATGCCATCCAGTGCAAGCTGTATTATTTTAGGCACTACTAAGAAAGAAAACACACTGTTAAATATGACATACACTATGGTTGTAAGAATAGTCTTGATTTGTAGATGTTAAAGCATTGTTAAGTGTGCCACTTGGACTCCATGAGATGAGAGCATTCCCAAAGTTTGTCTGACATAATGCATAATGCAAACAGGACAAGATCCACCAGCATTAACTACTTCAGCCAGGGTTATGTAACTGGCATATCAGGTTCTAGTAATATTTTAGTTATGCATGACTAACAGAGCTCTACCTTTGAGAGTTCTCAGATTGCTAAGGTATTTCTATACAGCTCGACACTCACCCTGAAATGATGGTCAAGAACTTACATCCTGCTATTCAGTGTGGTTCAACAATGGCTCTAATACAGTTATCATGATCAATATTTACCTCATTTAGCAGGTCTCAGTGCTACTGACATGGATGATGCCATTTAACTATCAGGTGAGCTTAAAGGCAGTATCAACATAGTTCTCCTTACACAGGCTGAAGGTTAAGTGGCTTGCTAGAGTGTCAGTGCCAGCAGGCAGGAGAGGAGGGAGCCCCGAGCTGTGCCAATAACCTCCCGGTGCTATCATCTGGCTCTAGAGTCATACTTACCTCCACTGGTCTCTCAGTATTTAGTTTGTGATCCATAAGAAGTTACTAAATACTAGAGACTTTTGAGTTCACAGTAGAAACAATTCAAACTGTCATTTCTATTTCTGTTCTTTCTTCTACCTCCATTCATTATTCAGTAAAAAACTTAGAACTTTCTGGAATCCTTCAGGGCAGGAGGCAGTTTGGCACTTCTCAGAGAAGCCAGGACCATAACTGTCCCTGGCTAGCAAGTCATCCCTGGGTTCAAAATGGCAAGGGTGGGCATATAACCCATATCAGGAAAACATATGCTTTCCTAAATAAATGCATTATTTACGAAATCCATGCTCAAACGCTTAAACACATATATCCACCCAAATCAAGTTCCCATTAGCAAAATATTCAGGGAAAATTGAGAGAAAAAAGAAGCTATAACTCAATTTAAAAATTCTTTATACGCACCAAGAAAAAGAAAAGGCTATTTTTAAGCTGTTTAAAAAAATGAACTTAACTGAGGTAATGTAACAGGCACCTCACGTTTTTTCTATCAAGTTTTCTGTGCTCTGCAACATACAAAGACTATCTGTAGTGAAGGGAAATTCCCAGAGCTGGTTTAATTAACTCAAGTCTGGCTTCTCCATCCTGAATGCTTGTTGTTTCTGTACTAATGGCATTACATCCAAGGAAATGAGTTCAAAGTTGGCAGTCTTAACCAGACCCGATAGAATCAGAGGTCTGCTCCAAAAACACATCCTTGCTGGCAAATGTGCCTTCTGACTCGAGCAAGCAAGCGAGCTTTTCTTCTTGAGGTTACAGCTCAGGAGAGAGGTCTTCCCTCCTCCAATTGGTAACACTTTCTTACTGATGAAAACAAGTAAACAAAAGCAGAGTCCTGGAGGGGAATGAATGAGTGTACAGAAGGGTTTGCATTAAGCCAGGAGTTGGCTTCCCCTTAACCAACAGCTCATCCAAACTAGCCCCACTGCCCAACTCAGCCCCAAGGCCACAGGCAGGAGGTGGTGGATTCCTGGCTTCAGAATCACATGATTTAGCCACAAAATCTACCGGGCCACTGTCTGCTTCTCTGAACCTCAGCCTTGTCAGGCTGGCAGAGGGCAATCAAAGGGTGGATGGCAACTCTAAGAAGGAAGGGTAAGACCCAGCCTGAGACCTGAGCTCCAGCTCATCGTTTGATCTCTATGGCTTAACTGGTGATATCCAAGGACCTTCTTGAGAGACTATTCTGGGATGATGAGAGATTTTTCTGGCTCCAGTCTTGAATAACTGGACGCAAGCCTGGAAAACCAGTGTATTTGTGTCCTGGCATCATGACCCAGTGCCACATATGCTATGCATATGATTCTCCTTTTACTTTTAGGCCATTAAGAATCTGTCACCACTGGAAGAAAAAGAAGCAAGGCAGGAGACAAGCTTCTCTAGACTTTAAATACTACATACATGCATGCATTTGGACTGTGCTATTTATAGTGTGCTTTTCAAAGCACTTGAGATGGGCCAGGTTTCATTGACTTCCTCTGAGGTATATCTTCTTGAAACTGCTATATAAAAATAAAAAGACAATAGGTTTTAAAAGCGTGAATCTACCAACCTTATGATTACTCCTAGCTGGGGAAAAACATGCTATGAAGAAAAGCCTTGTCAACATTTGACATCCGAAAGGAATCTGCAGTTGGTGTGAGCTGCAAGGCAAACAGCGCCTACTCAGATGCCTTGGCCCTGCTCTCACTGAAAAGCAAAAGGGGGCAAGAAAGACCTGATTGTTCCCTTGGATCAGAAAACAGAAGGAAAGTGCTGATTTTTTTTTTCAGGAAGGCCACGAGCTTTTTCAAGATGGGGAAAACAGCCCCACCTCATCACTCAGTTTGAGCAAAGCTGATGGGGTGCTTAGATACCCAAGAGTTGAGTTTGGCTCAGCCAAGGAAGAACTGCCAGCACCATTGGGATGAGTGAGTGTTCAAGAGGGATCTGGTCAGCCATTATGGGACAGAGTGACAGTAGGGTCATTCTGTCTGGAGAGTGGAATCTTGGGAGCCCAGGTGGCAGAAGCAAGCCAAGACTGGGGAACACCACAATGGAAACAAAAAGAGCTAGAGGAGGAATTAAATGTATCAGGGATGGGTTCTTCTGGAAAGAGCTGTTCACAGCTGCCTGCTTTTGAGAGAAGAAACTGGAATGACTGACATGAGCAGCTGGAAGGGGACAAGGCGTTCACCTCATACATATAAAATTCACATCTGCTCAACACAGTAATTCTGATGACCTTATGTAAATTCTCCAAATCTTTACATCTCTTCCAATTTTGGGTTTCTGGGGTGTGTTCTATTTTACTTTGCATTTGTTGTATGGCAGTATCAAAAATAAGGGCACCCATGGTCTACAAGTCACCTTGACATTATGCTAAGTGCTTGGCAGATGTGCACTCTCACAATAGCATGAACTAGTATATAGAATGCCAGTCTATTAACTTCCTTCTAAATACAAGCAGAGGACAGACACTTAAACGTGTTCAGTAGAGTCTGGCCTAGTGCATGGTGTTCTTGAGGTATTTTAGGAAAGGATCATTTTCAGCCCACCAAGGATGGAAGAGATTCAAATTAAAGTATAACTGACAGTGGACAAAAAAGCAACACCGCCACCACTATGGAGATAGCTTTGAGGGAGACTATCATAGTTATTTCTCTTGTGATAAAAATACATAGCAAAAGTCACTCAGGGAGGGAGAGTTTCTTTTGGCTCATAGTTCAAGGGGACACAGTCCATCATGGCAGAAGTCATGACAGCAGGAGCATGAGGCAGCTGATCTTCCATAGTCAGAAGACAAGAGAAGATCGCTGGTGTTCAGCTCTCTTCCTCCTTTTTATTAAGCTTGGGATCCCAGACTTTACAATGGTGCCATCCACATTCAGAGTGGCTCTTCCTACCTCAGTTAACCCAACCTAGACGTGATCAAAGGTTTGTCTGCTAGGTGACCCTAGAGTCTACCAAGTTGACAATATTAAGCATCATGAAGACAAAAGCATGTCTTTCAATATAGGCTACCAAACATAGGACAGACTAATCTTCAGATTAGGGAACTTTCTAAATGTCCTTTCCAGTCCTGCAGTCTAGGAACCTGTATGTATGCTATGACATGATTTTCTAGCAGAAGCCAGTATTTTAAAATGCAAGGTGCTAGTTTTTTTTGATTGTGCTTCTAACAGAGATACAGAACTAAACTAAACTCTGAAAAATCTCACAAATAACAAGGAAGGAGGGGAGCCAATCTCTGTCTGGCACAGGACCTGGTCTCTAGCGCCACTTGTCATCCCTTTTGGGTCTTTTGGTCCCAACATTCCCATCATGCCCATCATGTGGAATGTCAAGCTTCAAAGAAAGTCCATACTCTACACACACTTTCCCAGATCATATCCAGTCTATTCTGATTTGACCCTTTCTTTGCCATATTACAATCCGCTGGTGTCCTTAGTCTATAACCTAGCATTTAATTACACACTGTTTGACATCTTTCTCTAGTTCACTTATGCAAGCATTGTACTCCTATTCTTACACAGCTCAGCCTACCAGGAGGGTCTGGAATGGGATGGCCTAGGTAGACACAGCCCAAGTATCAGAAGAAATCCAAATTCCCTTCCAATCTAATTATAAAAGAAAAAAAAATCATTGTCTCAATGGCATCCAGTGAGAAAGAGGAAGTGGAAGAAACCTGAAAGAGGTGACATGCCATCATAAAAAGTGCCCACCTCAGCCTAGGAGGCAGACACTCCTACCTCAGAGCACCCAGGGGGGTCATTCGGCCCCCCTTCCCTGTGGCTCACCTCACATTCTGAATTCACACTCATGCCTACTACTGTCACTGTGCCCTTTGCACAGTTCCAACTTGCCCTAAAGCAACTGTGACATTTTAGTGGTGGGTGAGGCTACTCCTCTGTAGAGGGTGTCTCATTTGAGAATGCAGTTTTTGGAAGAAAGACACTATTTAACAAGAAGAACACTATTCTTTTGACAGCCCCATGGAACTGGGAAACTGAGCTAGAAACAGAAAAGTCAAGTCCAACCCTGGTACCAATCCTTGGGAGGCATGGAAGTACAGCATCCTGTCTCAAGACGGCCACCATCCTTCACTAGGATCGATTCATTTCACATTTTCAACATGAATATAACAGAGAAGGAATAACAGAGAAGGAATTTGGAATTCCTTTTTTGGAATAACAGAGAAGGGAGTAAAATAAGGAGTAAATTTTTGAAAAAAAAACCTGGTTATCTTTTAAAAAAGAAATTATCTATTTTTAGGCAGTGTTTCTCTGTTTCCTTAACTTGCAACAATTCTCCTGAATAAGCTTCCCAAATATTGGGATACAGGCATGACTCAAATGACTAACTCTTGGAAAGGGATTCCTTTGAGATGACTTCTGGGATAACATGCTTGAGCAGAAAGGTTTTAGGATTTTTCTGTTTGTTTTTTGAGACAAAGTTTCTCTGTGTAGCCTTGGCTCTCCTGGAACTCTCTCTCTGTAGACCAGGCTGGCCTGGAACTCATAGAGAACCACCTGCCTCTGCCTCTGCCTCTGCCTCTGCCTCTGCCTCTGCCTCCTGAGTGCTGGGGTTAAAGGCGTGTGCCACCACCACCACCCAGCAAGTTTTAGAATCTTAAGTAAACAGTGTAGGTGAAGAACTTTCTAGTAATGAGCCAAAGTTCCACATGGCACAGGTAACAATTTCACATACACACACACACACACACACACACACACACACACACACAGAGAGTTGGGGAGGGAGATAGATGATAGATATATGATAGATAAGTAGATGATAGATGGATATATAATATAGATCAGAAAATAATGGAATAACTCTCATCACGTTGAAAAGCTTAAAGTACTAGAGATCAGAACATAAATGTCCCCTTTCGTGTCAGCATTTAAGTTTACTCAACTAGAAATTACTCCTAACTAGGAAAAATACACAAGAGAAAGAAACTCAGGCTTGCCTATGAGTTTGAACCTGTCCTCTGAGACTGCCTAGCATCGTGCTGGCTGTGGGGAAGAAAGACCATAAAGTTGCCTTTCCTTTGGAGTTCCCCTTATGGGGACATGCAGACTTCTGAAATAACACGATTTATTTCTTATCATGGATGCTGCCTCTCTTAAAATATGTTGCTTTAGGGGGTATGTAATCACTTCACAATGAAGCGATCTAGCAAATGCTCCCGAGGAACTTGGAGCGGGGAGCAGAATTGCTAATGTTCCCTGAAAAGCCAGCCCAGCCAGACAATGCCAATTATTTGGGGGTTTCTAGTTTAAATGTAGGGGCAGAAGTGAATGTTTGTCTCACTAGTTAAGATCTTCCCTCTTGGTAGCATAACTCAATATTCCAACCCTGCCGCTTTGTAAGGTATCCCCAGCGATGGTGACAATTACACAAATCCAAAGTAAAATTTTAGGCCAGGAGGTGAGACTGAGCATTTGCCTGGGTCCCAACACTTGGTTGAGAAATGACTTTGGTCTCTTCCCATTTGAGTCTCAGTCACAGAGCACCAGGGGAAGAAGCTGTGGGGAGAACGACACCTTCTCAACAATTCCAGCAAAACGTATGTATTCTCATATGGCTGAGCTAAGGACAATGCTATCTGGTCCAGTGTGTGGGTCTGGCAAGGGCACACCTTGTGCTGAGTGGAGGCGGCAGGAAGCAAGTTTACCTTCAGAACAAATCTCCTGAGGAGTTGGAGTGGGAACCTCAACAATCTCTCCATCTTTAACTATCAGACAAACCCCAAAGCATGGTAGGATGTGGGCTGCTAATGAAGGAAACCTGCACTCCAAACCTAGGCTGTAACTGTGCAGGTGACAGCTTTGGTTGGATAAGCAAAACCAGCTTGAGCTCCCGATGACACGACATACTCCAAAGAGGCAAACCTCACTCCACTGTGAGTTCTCATGTCTGCTCTTCTCAAGTTACTCTTTCTCCATTGTTAACTGAAGACTGTTAGATGAGTTTGAATTTAAAAGTTTAAGCTAATAAAAATTAGTTGTATTTTAACTAGTAAACATATATATATATATATTTATATATATATATAGAGAGAGATAGATAGAAAAGACAGATGATAGATAGACAAACAGATAGACAGAGATACATGATCGAAGATATGAAGCCAGGTTCTGACAGCACCACTCATCTTATTTTGAGACAGGGTCTCACTACAAAACTCAGGCTGACCTTCAACTCACCACTCTATTGCTGTAGCTTCCTAAGTGCCGGATTTACAGGTTTATCCCACCACACCTAGCTTAGCACTAGTTATTTTCAAATCATATAAAAAAGTCTAATGATGTCTTTAACAAATAGAGAAAAAGGATAATTTAAAGATATATGTGTTTCTATAATGCAACAGACCAACAATATGAGGAAAAGTTAATTTATTGTTCTCAAATTATATTATCTTTAATTACTGTCTATTGTTTTGGATTGACTTTATTTCCTTAGAACCTTGGAATATGATATTATTTGGAAATGGGTATTTCAGCTGAACTTAGTGAAGGTTAATGGGGCAGGCACCACCATTCTGATATCCTGACAAACAGGAAACTTGAGCACAGACATGTATACACACAAGAAGAGCACTGAGGGAAGAAGGTACAAGTTGGAGTGATGCATCTACACACCTTGGGCAGTCAAGATTTCTGGTAAGCATCAAGAGCTCTAGGAGAGGCCTAGGGCAGACTCCCCTTTGATGCCAATAAAAAGTGTAAACCCTATTAATACCTAGGGTTTGGACTTTTATCAAATAGGATAGGGACAATTTCTGTTGTTGAAGCCTTGTAGTACTTTGGTATGCTATGCAGCCCTAGCCATACTCAAGGAGAAAGAAAGAAACACTGTCATGACCAGATTATTCTAGAGGCCAGTTACATGATGGACTTATGCCAGGGGGCAGTGCTGCTTCTTACTGTCAGTTCCTGGGAAGCAGAATTTGGCTTCTGGATGTTGATCTCAATGCTGTTGCTGCTTTGCTTCACTTGCACGGGAGAGCCATGCACCGTGGCCACACCTTCAAACATCTGGGACTTGGTTAAGGAAGGGCCAGGTGCCACCACGGGCACTTCTTTTTCCTTTTCTTCCTCATCTCCATGGACCATTTCTCCATTCATGCTGATTTTCCCATCCACCTATAAAGGCCAGGAGGAACAAGAAAACATGCTGTTCTGCAACCAAAGATGATAACCAAACACACAGTTTGAATTGCTTTAAAGAATTCTCTGTGTATATTCCTATCTCAAAATGTCATCTGTAAGGGCATCTCTTGGAAGATGTCAGTCACATCATGACTGGAGGACATTTCATGTTCATCTGATTATGGCGTGCTCTCATTTGAAAGTATAGAAAAATCAAGGAATCTTAAACACATGCCATATAATTAGGTTTCAGTAATTTTCAATTTAAGTTGTGATGGCAAATCCACAACCCAATTTTTTTTCTGGTTAGTATTTCAATGAAGTAGGGACCCGAACAAGAACATTTTGCAGGTAATTTTGTAGAGGAAAGATTGGCAGATGGGGTTTTTTTTTTTTTGTAAAGTTGTCATGGAGGGCAAGGATTCTGATATGTTATCTTACAATAAATCTCATTTTCTATTTTATAATTCTATTTTTTTTCTTATGAAGAAAAAAAGTTTGTGCTCACTAAAATGTGTTTCGCTCCATATTTAAAAGAGGCAGCAAGAGCAAACAGGAGAGGAGTGGCTCTTTGGCCTCTGGAGCCCTCCTTCCTGATGTTTGAGGCTGACTATCTGTGGTGAGATGACCTAAGATCCAATTCTGACTCTACTCCTCAGCAGCTATGCAATCTCCAGTATTTCTGACTCTCTGTATAAAAAATGCAGATTTTGACTTGACCTTCCTCATAGTGTTGCTGTGGAGTTATACGACTAAGGTGTGCTTAGGACTTGGAGCAACACCTCATATACTCCTGGCTATTCTTAGTGGGTCTTCTAAAATCTTCTTAATGAAACAACAGAAGGTTGGACATTAGCTGTGTGGGTTACCTTGTGTTACTGGCCATTATGTTTTATTACCTGTCACCTCTAAGAAACTAATAACGCAACTCAGCACACATGCATGAATATGGTGGAGACAGATAAACGGTATGATTATCTTTATTGAGTGTGATCCTTGTGACTTTGTCTATTATACTTTTGTCTGCTTCATTTTTAAAAATGATTCTCAACCATTAAATTGACAATAATCCAAAAGCATGTTTGAAACAAGTTTCTGAAAACCAGTGCTTGGCTTGCATCACTTGATCTTCCTTTATTCCTTTTCTCTTCTAAAAATACGCTACAGATTATTTATTAGTTTATCTTGCTGTTGTGGGCACATGTACACACACATGCATGTATGCACATTTTCTAAGCTGCCTGGCCTCTCTAATCTAGTAACAACTGTCCTATTTATGTGTTACTTTGACAAGGACTGTTGATTCATTTTTGAGAAAAAGTCTTGTTATGGGCATAGACTCTCACTCCCCTACACATAGTAAAGGAGAGGCAGACTACCAAACAAAAATGACATGGTTTTCTCAGAGCCTAAATTTTGTCCTAAATTCTTCTATCTTACCATTATGTGATCATGTTATACCATTTACATACAGTTATATAAATGTATTACCATCTGTGTTCTGAGCTACCTCAATATAATGCTTTCATGGAATGTTATACCATCCATCATCCTGGCCCCAGGTGAAGGAAGGTACTCAAAACACTTGGACCACTGAGGATACTGCTAGGCACACATGTACGTGTGTGTGTGTGTGTGTGTGTGTGTGTGTGTGTGTGTGTGTGTGTGTGTGTGTTTTGTAAACAAGTCTTCAACTTCTGTGTTGAATTTCAAGAAGAATTAAGTTATTTACTTTTGCTGAATGTCTACCAAGTCCGGGTATCTATGCCAGGCTCTTAGGATGGAGCCATGGAACTAAAGAAACAGCTCTTACCCTGTAAGGGACAAACATTGTAATTCAATGGGATGAAATGGCCAGACAATTGCCCTTTTTGTGCTAGCAAAGCTTAAGATATGGATTTTAAAGATGTATTTAGATATATGTAAACCTAAGTCAGAAGGTAGGTTTGGGGGCTCTTGAGTCCAGTATGGAAGCCCCCTGCATTCACTCTCAGCTGAGTTATGTAACTTCATCCCAGCCTTAATGGCAACAACTCCTAGTGATGATCTCCATGCTCAACATCTATTACAAAATTCATGTAGTGTGCAAGGACAACATGAACTGATTTTTCTTTGGAGTCAAAGGAGCTTAAGATACAGGATGAATGCTCCACCATGTTATAGGTGGACACTGGAATATAAGCAAGTGAAAATAGGTTTAGTTGCCAAAGAGTCTTTGGTTCTTGAAAATGATTTTATATATTTTTAAGTAATACAGCAGTTTTCTGCCCAAGAAAAACTTTATCTGATCTGATGATGAACACACCCCATGCTGCCAAGCAACTCTTTGGATAGAGTGTCAATTTCTTCCTTAAGATGCAGCTATATATTTTTCTATTTAAACTAAAAGCAAATACACTTTGAGTTTGCTGTGCATCCAGGTTAACTATAGATGTGGGCTATCGCTAAATTAGTATTTACTTACACTGATCTAAGAGAAACGACATCATCAATAAACCAGGAAACAGGTCTTGCTTATGGGGAAGACTTGTCAATCACAATGAGTCCAGTCCCATAAGAGTAACAATAGTACTAACAGGAATGCCCATCCCTTAAGTATCTGCAAACCCAATCTCCTGAACTATAAACTATTGCCAGTGTTAAATGTATTTGGCTTTCATTTGATAAAAGTTATTGTATTTTTCTCAAGTCAGTAGGCTTCTTTCCACAAACTACCTGGAGCTCAGTTTCCATTTCCTCTCAAAGAATTCATCCTACCTTAAAAGTCTTCAGAACCTCTTGAGAGTTTTTGGGCTGGGAGTAAGGCTTGGGTGTCAGCATAGGCACTGCATTGGGAGTGATGGGTTTGCTTGGAGACCCACTGCCGCCTGCTGCGCTGGTCTCTGGGACACTGGTGCGAGCAATGGTGGTTTCAACTGTGGCAGTGAATTTGGGTGGAGGCAGTGATTGCTGCCGTAAGTATCTCATGGGGCTGGGGTCATTTGGGAAGGAGGATAAGTTTGGCTCTGTTGAATGGCTTCTCTCCAGAATTTTTGGCATCTCCAAGCGTTCGAGCACAGCCTCACTGATGGTGAACCTCTCAATGTACTGTTGGAGGATCCCCTCTGCCTCCTCCTGCGACCGTGCATTCTTATATGCCTCATGCAGCTCCCTCTCTCTCCGCTCTCTGCAGGATGGGGTACGGGAAGAAGAGCAATAAACAGCTAGGCACATTGCAAAGATTCCCACCAAGGCAGAATAAAACTAAACCATAAATAGTAGCATTGGAGCTTAGGAAAAGCATAACTAGGTACTATTATACCCTAACAACAGAAAGACCCACTTTTCTTGAACAATCTCTCTGTAAGTTTTGATGCTTTTCCTTCGTTCACTTGTCCCGTCTTCTCCAGACATCAGCTTCTCCATTTTTTTCCTTTCTTCCTCTTTCTTGATTAAGTCCTGAGAAGCACTTCTTCTACGGCTCTTCCAACGAGCCAGGTCCTGGGAGGAGAGAGAGAGGGAGATACCATGCTCTTTCTCAGCCTTCTTCACAGAATTCCCTTTCTGTGACTCACAGACCCGCAAGCACTGAGACACTATGCTGGGACACTTCCACACAATCCCATGAAGGTCTGGTTGGGACAAGGATGCCTGGGAGGCAGGGAAAGAAAGTGCACGCTATCATTATCAGGGCAGCCACTCACTGAAACACTGAGGTGTGATATAAGCAATCACGTCATGTTGCTTGGCAAATTTGAGAGAATGGTTTTACAAGGTAATAATCACAGAAAACTCCATCCTTCTCTCTTTCCACCTCTGCACTGGAAATACATATCCTGGCAACAGAACGGTGAGGATTCACGTACAGTTTTCTCCTGGATGGAGAAAAACATGTGGCTTTGGAGTTGTCTTACAGATCCATTGATTCTATACGTGTGAATTCCTCTGTTCCTCAGGAGTGGGGAGACCTGTCCTACAGGTAGTTATAGCACAATGGTGACATTTCTGGGTCAGAGGGATGAGCTAGAGTTGTGGGAAACAGCCTGGTTCCATCTTGCTCACACACTGTCTGTGTTTACTAGCCTCTCTGAATGCATTTTTATCTTCTCTAAAATGTGGGTGATTTTTCCAACTCTGCTTACAAGTATTGGGGGTCCCCTGCTTACACATCTTGGGGTTCAATGTGACAAAACACTTAGGTGCTAGACACATAGACATACTGTCATACACTGTGCCAACTTTGGAGAAATTAACTTTTTGACTAATGGTGGAGTCAGCTTTGCAATAGTAACCTACTGCTCGGTGAGAAACAAATATGATCCTGTCTCCTGGCTAAGCCCAGGCTCTGCCTGCTGTAGCTCATTACTCTCAGCACACTCCTTCCAAGCTCCCACCAGCCTCTGGCACCTTCTTTTCCTGGTTTGGGTCTTGCCTCCCTTCTCAACTAGCTGTGGAACTTTGGGCAGTGACTTAGCTGGGCTGGGATTACATCTGTGGGTGCTGGAAGCTAACCATTGTTAGTACACTGGGTTACTAAATGGGCTGGATGAATTACCCAGAGTCAAAGCATCTAGAACAGTGCCTGCTACTGGAACAATTAACGCAGGCAGGGGCAGTCATCGTAGTCCTCCACCAGTCTTACATATGGATTATTAAAAGGCAGTACACCACAGCTCTGCGCTTATCCTAGTCGCCTGCCTCCCACCCTTTCTCTTTGTGACCAAGCTTTGGTGCAGAGTACCTGCTGATACACACCAGTGTCAGTTTCTCCTCTCTCCACGTTCCCTCCTTTAATCTTCACAGGTCAGGTCTGTCTGTAATACTGGGGCGGCCCTTCCCAACAGGGCTTTTGAAGTCCAAGTCTACCCTCCCAGCCCGGTGGTGGGCTGAGTCCCTCCCCAACTGCCCACGGCCTTGGCCGAACTCACATCTTGCCATTTGTCGTCCTCTTCCCTCAGCTGGTTATTTATCAGCTGCAGCTGCTCCTGGCGGGCCCTGCTGTGCGGCAGCACCGCTGCCTCCTCCTCACACCGCATGTCAAACATACTCGTGCTCCTGATGCGGAGAGAGCAAAAACAAAAAGCAGGCAGGATGAGCGCGGGCGGCGGGCTCCTGTTGCCACTGCGCGCTGTCGGCTGGGGTCGCTACTGGGCTGAGAGCCGCCTCTTCACTCAGCACTCAGCAGCGGGAAGCAGTCACCAGCAGCACAGCCTAGAGGGATGTCTTTGTCCTCATTGATGGCCCTGAATGGGGCAGCTTTCTAGAAAGGTGCCAGAAAGGGGCTAGGAGAAAGCACCTGAAGGCCCGAAGGCCACCATTCTCATTTAAAGGTATATAATTTAGGGAGACCGGCACATTCCACTGCTGCGGAATTTCACTACACTTCATGGTGATAAGAGAGGGCTTGCCTGATCTACATGCCCAGAGACAATTTCTTCACTTAAAAACAAAACATATTTAGGTTGATGCTGATGCTGGGTGTGTTGTGTTTATTTCTTTTTCTTTTCTATACAATTATGCAATTGATAGTACATTTTGGAATCAAGAAAATAAGGCATTTTGTAATAAGAGATAAATATATAAATCAGGGTACACTTTGTACCCTAATGTGTTCACAATTGCTTTGGTTTATTTTTGTCAAGATCTTTTAAATTTACTTTTGAAGTGAAATGGAAAGGGCAGGCAATGGAGAAGCAAACCTTTCGGCTGTGCATGCCATTGATAAATTCTGTAGGAGCTGACTAAGACCACAGAGCTCTCAGCAGATCTGTTATAAGAGCAAGCATTGAAGCAGCAGGGAACACAGAAGTAGAGACCAAAGCAAAACCCTCCTCCCCACCCTTAAACGACAGGGTCTGAGGATCACAGGGATTGCATATGCAAGAAGTAATGGAGAAACCTTCCAAGTCCCCTAGGTGTAGAAGATGGCGTTCATCCATTTTTGAAGCCAGCTTAACATCCAGGAACGACATCAGCAAAAAAGCCATGCGCTGGGCAACCAACTTATTCCAGACACCATCAGTGACAGCAGCCCTGTTGGATGAGTCTGAATGGATGGCTGGGTTCCTTGACCCTTTCTCCATGTGCTGGACATTTAAAATCGAATCTGAGACCTACAAACTCAAAGACTATTTTCTTCCAGAGTGTTCTAAGACTCCAACTGCAGAGACTTAGTTTTGAATCTGAGGCTTCTGTTAGTACCGGGGTGGGGTGTGGGGATGGCGGTGGGTAAGGGTTGACGAAGCCCAGTGGGAAGCTGCTGTTGCCTTCTCTGTTTGCAGTGCTGGTTTCCAAAGCTGTGCCTTGTAGAAAAATAAACTCAAAGGGGAAAGGGGCTGTGATCTTCTTCATCTATTTTACAATACTTATTAATAATTAGGAAAGGTTTGGGAATTTACAATGTTAAGCAGAAAAGTCCAACCCCCCTTTTTAACTTTTAGATAAAAATTCACCTAAGTAGGCCTTCTACAAATAGATGGAAACTCACACACCTTTCTAGTTAAAGGTGGGAGGGGTGAGGAGAATTTTACCTTTAAAATAGCCGATCCAGCCAGTTATTTTTAAGGCAAATTACAATTTCTATTAATGCCTCAGATGTATAAATGTCTCTGTATCTTACACACCAAGCACCAACAGTGGGGAGAGAGGAGGCCACTGACGGTGCTGCCTGTGAGTTCTAAGGGCAGAATTCTGGGTTGTCATAATAGGTAGCTATGCAGTGGCTTCCGAGGGGGTGGGTTGGAAGTAGCTGGCCTCTTCAAGGTGTGGGATTCAGCCAGTTCATTCATCGTTCATGGAGGGATAAGAGGCCTTCACAGCTGCCTTCCTCAGCCTTGAATTACTATCTCTGTTCCTACGTCCAGGCTCTGACTTACCCCAGCCCAAATGTGGCCAAAGGCCAGATAACTAAGTGCAACTCTTATGTGCCCTCTCCTATAGCAGGAAGTACCACCCCCTCCACCCCAGGGTTTTGCGTTTTTAAAAAAGAAACACCAACAACTTGCAAAAAAAAAAAAGAAAACTGCAAAACTGTGACATTTTTGCCACTTATTTTAAAAAAAGGAACTGAAAAAGTTGAAAACTGACAATACAGAAAATGGGCTGAGTCATCATTTAGAAACCATCCTTCAGTTCAGAGGTTGCACTTCACATCTGCATGAAGAAGTGTGAGCTTGGATATGGGATACGGCAGAGATGGGTGATAAGTCCTGGAGAAACCCAGCCTCCAGAGTGTTGTGACTTGGACTGCACCTGTTTTCTGTTCTTATGTCCAGGGCTGTTGGGATGCAGGCTGCTGCCTGTAGAGCCCAAGGCTCAGTTGGGAGCAAGCTAACACTTTAGAGGAATGGGATGGACCTTCCTCTAGCAGCACCTGGCAATGGTTTCTGAGGCAAGTCTGAGCTAAGAAAATTCAGAATAAATTGCCTCATGGTGCTCCAAAGATGCGGGCTCCTCTGGCAGAGGCATGTCGAGAGAAGAGGAACAGCACGTTGAGGAAATCGAAAATTAAACTTAGACATTCTTAACTGGCCAGAAGGTGGAGGTTTTGCTATCTCTATGGTAGGTCAACCCTGACTTACATTTTATTAAGACACCTTGTTTTTTGACTGGGCTATATCTTAAGAATGTGTCAAGTATTATAAGTGTAGTTTATGTCAGTAATTGCCTATAAGAGTTTGGAAAAGGGGGAGGGAAAGGAAGTAACAACAGTACACATCTCTATTTTAAAAATTAACTCTTAGTACAAAATCTTAGAACAAAATCAATTAATTTTGTTCCCCAAGTGACTTCATGTCACCCATGTCTGTTCTAAGCAGTTAATTTGGCACTTTGTATATTCTCAAATCAAACCTCTGCACAAGAAGTTCCTTGACCTCTTCTTGGTCCACTGGGACAGTTTATAAACACCGAAGAGGGGATCCCCGAGCCCTGTCCCTTTGAACAGTCACTAACTTTTTCTGTGGCCAAGGTTTCAGAGGCAAGTGTGGCAAAGATCTAAATTCTTTTGAATGTAGCTTCCTTCCCTTCACTTTTTAGGCTTCCCTCAAGATCTACTTTGGGTAAATTGCATCACAGCTTTTCATCAGTTAAGAATAAATCCATTCTATCACAATGTTACTGTTCACCAGGTCAGAGTAGTGCTTTACCTGTCAATCTCATATCCTTCTCCTGTCAGGGATGTTAAATATTGACACTGCGGGATTCGAGAGTAATAACCAGGCCTTGGTTTTACAGACTGCTTAACTTGGTGCAGTCAGTCAAGCACAGACTGAATTTCAATTTTGAGGCATGGAAGTTGTCTCCTAGATGACTAAATAGTTCTAGATTTCCCATCAGAACTTGGGGACTGAACATGAACGCTTAGGACTAAGAGTCTAAACTAGGCTGATGTTGTCAACACAAACATAGGAAAGCTTGATGAGAAAATACTGCTTAAGGCCCTCCTCTGCTTAAATACCATTACTGTGTCATCAGGTTCCATACCCCTATTTAAACTCCTCTCTGTGACGTGGACCTTGGCTCATGAGAACAGGCAGTTCTCACCTTTTCGGTAATGGCCTCATCTCTGTCGGGTCACACAATGCTTTTGGGTGATGGATGTTGGAATGAAATATTAAATCCTGTTCCTTCTAAGACCAAATGTGCAGACCTGAGAAGGATATAATTTTGAAAAACCCTTCAGCCTTATATGTCTTATGCAGAGTGATCTGCTTACAGGAAAACCAGTTTGGGGACAGAGTTTGTAAGGTCACAGGTGAGACAGTTAAGATTCTTCTCAAACTGGAATGTTAGGTGCTGAGCGGGGAAGAGACCTCTGTTCAGGAAGAAAAGCAAATGGCAGGCAGAGGAACCCAGGTCCTGTTTTATATGCTTGACTCCTTGCTATGCTGTGAAACTTGAACAAAACCCCAATGTTTGGGTCTTAAGTATCCCACAATTTATGTGACTCCAACCTGGTAGGAACTGGGGCTTCTGAATCTATAATTAGTGGTTAGGATTTATTTTTCTTAGTTTGGAAAAAAATGTGACTGTAGGAATGACTACTTCATTGTTTATGCTAAGTCCCAGCACATAAGGAGTTAAACTGCAAAACCCATGACATCCCTTCCCTAATTCCAATAGTTTCATGACTTCCTAATTCAGAAAGGGCACCAATGTCCAAATTGTAAGAGCGACTTGAGCATGCCTAGCTATGAAAAACAAAAAGCAAAGCTGAAGCATCCGTTAAACATCAGCATCATGCTTAAGTTGCTTTCTAACTCAACAACTCCCACCCTGCACAGAACCCATTCTGCCTTGTGGCCCCACGTGCTCTGCTGTGGACTGGGCTCATTGTTCGGCATCCGGTGCATGCCAATTAGTGGTAAGTACTGGAAGCATGCACTTTAGGCTAGTGATTAATGTAATCCTACAAATTCGATGCCACTTACTCTGCGTCATCTGACACAGGAGTTCTCGAACCGTATCTACAAGATCAAATAAAAAAAAAAAAAGGAATTAGAGACTGGCAGAGTGTGGATGATGACTCGACCAACCTGAAAAAACAAACAGTGGGAGAATGGAACCATGTATACAAAACTTTTTTGCTGGTCATGCTGAAAGAGAAATGTCATTACATAATTAGCAATATGCATTAGCTACTGAGAAATTAAAGCCTTGATATTTCCAAAGGGCATAAAGTCCATGTTAAAACCCAGAAGAGAAATCCAATCACCCCATGCTGCCCACAAAGAAAAACTCTGTCCAATGTAAACACCAAGAGGCTTAGGTGAACCCATGGTGTTCAGGAAAGGCAGCTTAAAACACAAGTACACTCTGGTTGGTTGTTCGCAAACAGTTAAACTGCTCATGCCTCTGTGTTGGTGGTAATGGACTGTAATGGGCATGCAACATGCACGCATCCTCACTCAGCTGACCCAATGTGTTAATGCATCTGCACAGACAACATCAAAGACTGATTCTACTGTTTCCTCAGACTGAAGCAGAACTTCAGCCAGAACCCCAATCAGTACCTTCCGTCTGCATTTGACAAAAACCACAATTCCTAGAAAACGGATAGTCTTAATCAAAGCCAGACTGAGGTTATCCCACAACTGGAAAGACTGAAGGTTTTCCTAATCTGTTCTATTCTTCCGATGATTTGGGTTTACAAAGCTGTACCCCTGCGATATGTTAGGTCTGAATGTATCTGTATAGTGGAAGGGACTGAAAGAAGAGAACAGGGCCATATGGGAGTACACATCAGCATCAACAACTCCATGAGCCTCCCTTCAGCAAGGGTGAGAGTTTAAAGGCACCGTCCTTTCCTGCCCCTGAAAGGCTACTCACCCTGGCGTTCTGAGTGTGCATAAAGAACTGTTGCTGTAAGGAAAATCTATCCTGCTTCAAGCTGCCCAGAAACCACACCTCAGAATTGTCAGCAAGTTACCTTATTCTTATCTGGCAATTTCTGAAGGGTTTTTTTTTTTTTTACATACAATTTTAGAGAAATTACCATACAATGTGTACACACACACACACACACACACACACACGCCTTTCATCAGTCTAGAATATTCTAATTCATTGATAAATTGTTATTTTGTTTACAGGAAAGGCAATCCACATGTCTCTGTTGGAATGGCCACAAGCAAGCCAAGGAAAGGGCCGTGAGGTGCCACCTCTGTCACCTTTGTTGATGGAAGCCCCATTCAGTTCTTCAGGAGCCCTTCCAGAAGGTGCCAGATTAAGTCTCAGTGTGCCCCAAACGCCACAACTGTGAAGCAAGTGATGAGGAATTCCTGCCACCAGTATGAGCAGCATCAGTCCTGAAGCCTGGACACCTGGGCTTCAGTCAGTAAAAACATCTGTTAGAATACACATATTCAAATGTGGAGCTTGCTAAACCATCTTTGAAAGAGATGTTATTCCCGAGGGATGATTAACGGGGAAATAACTGACTAGCAGTTGTGTGGTTTCATGTCACTATTTGGATATCCAATTAGCATTTGATTGAAGTACAACATAATTCGGACAGTGAACTTGTGCACACACAGTCTCGTCCTAGCTAACAGTACTAGGGTATTAGCTTCAGGGTATAGCTTAATTTCAACTGTTTCTTCACAGAACAATTAACAGCATTCTTGGACATCTCTGCAGATAAACAGATTCCTACAAAATTCTAAGTCTTACTGGGTGAGAAGTTGCCTGATGGTCTTCCTTCAACAGTGGCTGGAGGAGGCCCTTGAGGGGTATTTTAGGATACCAGAAGTAACAGCACAGACCCTGAAAATTACCTTCCTTTATATCCCCTTTCTATGCACTAAGAAATTTCCTCTGTCCAATCTGTGAGTGTTAAAAGGGCACAAATCTAAGTAAAGCTGCCTTTGCCAGTAAGAAGAAGATAACTAGCACTTGGGTTTCACGGGGATTTTTCAGTTATCAAAGAGCTCCCCTCCCCTCTTGCATAGGAGATCCTTATGTGCAAAGTAGGTTGTGGGGTACAGAACAGACAACTGTGCGAGACTTGGAATGAGCAAACTAGCAAAAGATTCAAGTTTTAACAAAGTGCCACCTGAGGGCAGGGCTATCTGGAAGGGTAACAGAAACAAGCCATATACTGACTAATTATGTTCATACAACTCCTGGCACTAACAAAGCATCTCAAAATCCACAATTACACAGTGTGAGATCCTTGTATCCAAACTAATTTGAAGTGAGAGTTGACCATGGCTTTACCACTCACCTAGGACGAGTACTCAGCCTTGTGTTTTGCACATAGTTGTTACTCAGTAAACTTTTATTAAAAGGAAACACAAATTCTCAGAGTGTGTGCTGGCTCAATCAAGAAGCATTTCATGGGCGGGGAGATGGCTCAGCAGGTAAAGGGGCTTGCCACCAAAGCTGTCATAAAGTTAATGGCTCTTTCCACTCACACTAACTATTCATCCTAATATGAACTAGTGGCAGACAGACATGTGAAGAATTCACCAGGCTTCTGTGACTCTTCTTGTGACATGTGTAGGCAATGCCTTGAAGGGGAAAGTGGTTTTCTACTAGGAGCTAAGTTTAAATCTTGGTGCTCTAATTCTGGGCTGTGTCCTGAAGTTTGGTTTCCCATCTGCAATACAAATCCATACTCTCAATGTTTGTGTGTGAAAACTAGGAATGCACCCCAAAGGCATCCACCTTCCAGCCTGCAGGTCCATCCTTCATCTTTCTTCTCATTCTGGTTTTCTCTACAGCAGTCCATGGACCCAGAATAAAGCATCAGGTTGGGACATCAGGAAGATAACAATGGAGGACAAAGTCAATCACTCAGTCCCTTTGTCCTTAAACAATGTCAACCTGGGAACCATGTGGGACCCAATCACTTAACTTTTCTCCTTGTCATGTTTCTCATTTGTGAAATGAGCAAATATCCACACAAGACACCTGTGATTTTTTTCAGAGGTGAGCTAGAGAGGGAGCAGACACACACTGAAGATGATACAACTTATTCCACAGCTATGGTGGAAAGCATAGCTATTGCACCTGCTCCCTGGACATCATTGTCATGAGATTCTACTATTATTATTATTTGATCCAAGAAACCTTGTGTCAAATTCAGCTTATAAATATGGCTAGGATACTTATTTTTAAAATTTGGATTAGTTAATGCTCTTCCTGGCCCCCACTGTGCCCTTGACCCAGTGCCATCGAGGGTTTTTGAGAAGCAGAATGCCAGTACTTGGTTTTATGCTGAGTTTAAGGGATAGGAAAAGCACTTCTCTCTCATCGCCCAACATTGGGTAGGTATACTTAAACACACATACCCCATATATATTATAATTATAATAATACTATATATTATTAGTCTTATTAAATGACAACAGCAGCTTCCATACATAGGACCTTAAATTCCAGGATCTTAAGTCAGAAGTGGACAGAAATCCTGCCACCAGATGGCAGTGAGGTTGGCGAATGCTGGAAACAATGCAAGTTTTATAAATGTTGTTCGTCTTTCTTGGCCTGAAATCCATAAAACTAAGTAGGTTATAAAGTCTGATCCTTTTGCCAAAGGCTCCTCCACGAGCCAGGAAGAAACAAGAGTTTTTTACTTATTGGCCCACAAGATGAAGATCAGAAAGAATGGTTAGTGGGTAAACTCATTATTCAACTACTCTTCATTCCTGCTTACATGCAAAAGAAGAAACATCCTGGATCGATTGGGCCGTGTCAATCATTCCATTTCTTCTAGCAGAAGCAGGGTGAGTGGCTTTGAGACACCATGATGCATTCATTAGTAATTCACTCAAAGCATGTGCCAAGGCCCCGACTGGAGAAATAAAGTCGCAAGGGCACATGACAACCAGACTTCTGGGCATACCCTTGGCAGATTCCTACACTTCCTGTTGCTGTGCACAAGGAACTAGATTGGTTTGGATCTGGGATGTCTAGCAGGCACCCCAGTTCTCCTGCTCATTGTATTATCTTTTCATGAATCAGCCATCTTGTTCTGGCCTTTTAGTCCACAGCCACTCCTGGAAGGAGCTGTTTCCTTTGCCGACTTCACTTCTGTTCCCAAAGGCTCCCCTCGGAGGCCAGAGGATACGCTTTAGGGCAACATTTGGTCCAGCCAGTTAGAGACCATCTACTGCCAAAGGAATTCAATAGCGTCACTCGCTGACACTAATCAAGGCACAAGTGTATGGAGATGGAGCAGCTGCATAGGAAATCCCCCTTTTAATTCGGCAAGGCCTGTGTCACACAGTTGGAACTTGGAAAAGGTTCCCATTCTACTTTTCACAATTGTTGAGGAGGGAATCAAGCCAGTCCCAGCCACATGCAAAGGCTAAAATTTCCATTCAAGGTGGGCTCCAGAAGCACAACTCCAATCCTAGTGTGGATGGACACATCCCTTTAAGTGACTTTACTCCCCACTGATTCAGTCACTAAGGGCACATGGGATTCTCAGCTCTTATCTAGGCACACACCAGCCACACACAGCAGAGCCAGCACAACACATAACGCAGGCAGGAGGCTCACAGGGGTCCACTGCATCCCTCTGGTCTTTCCACTCTTAGTAGCATCTCAGGCTCTTTATGAATAACTTCTTCATTTTGTTCTCTGCCATCCTGTGGCAGCTGTGTGGGTTTAACTAGAGCCAAAGAAGACAGTTTTGTTATAGAAAAAAAGCTTCACCCAAAGCCAACTTGCCTGTCACCCATCACCTCCGGGAGGCAGGACATTCTGGGCCTCACCTTCCTCTGTCTCTGGGTTGTCGCTGTGAATGCAGACCTGCTCTTCTTGAGACTCCAGCACTGGCACCAGCCACGGGACCTTTTTGAGACAGTCCTCTGTGCCATACCGCACTATCCTAATGTTAATCAAGGAGCATGGTGACAGGAGGCAAAAGGAAGAGGGTTATGAAAGGAGGCTGGAAGACTAAGAGTGATCGTCAGCTGTCATTCCATGGGCCAGTTAGTAAAGGTGACATGATCAGATTTAGATGGCAGAATGTGAGTTCTCCAAAGTCCTAAAACACACCGAGGGGGTCTGGGTGTGACCTACTCACTGCAGGGATGAGCAATGGCCCGTGTGCACCTGAGGACTTGAGGCTGCATTTCCCAGGTAATTTCCTGCCTTATCCTTCTCTCAGACATGGAAACCCTGAAGCCTCCATCACCACGTGTCCTAATAAATTTATATGTGCAATCTTCCCCCTTCTCTGGTGTTAACCAGTCTGGAGCTCAAGAGATTGCCCTACAGGCCATGGACCACTTCCCACCCCTTTGGTTCTCAAGGACAAAGTACTAGGAGGAATGCTATGCTTTCTCCCCCATGAAGAACTTCACATGGCTCCTACCAAGTAGGAGGGATGGAGGTTCTAGGAGAAGCAGAATAATTAGAAATGTTCTATTTCTGCCTAAGAGAAGGGAGACCAGATGATAAGCCTGAACTGCCCAAACAGGGCTTCAGATGGCCTCCAGGGAAGAGGAGGGCTGAGTCTTGTTCCAGTCCTGATTTACTAGAAACATTGAAAGCTTAGGGGAGGGAAGAGCCTCTTTTTAGTGGGTCAGCTTGGATGTTGAAAACTGAGTTCATGATGCTCACAGGTACTTTTTAACTGTGGGACAGGACCGGGGGCCGGGGGTGGATGTTGTTACATGAGCCAAGTTTTATGTATTTAGAAGACACACGAGTGGTACCATGATATTTCATCTATCTTTGTTTCAAGTCATTCAACTAATAAAATGGTGCTCAATGGTTAGGTCAAAAGGAATGTCTGTGGAGATTATTGGCCTTCTCAAGCACTGATTCCCATGACAACAGACTGGAAATAGACACCTGTCATTAAACCTCACACACATGCTTCTCCAATGATGGATCCCTAACACTGTTTTCTGCTGTTCTGTAGGAGCCTATCAAATTTATGTCATCTTTGGAGGTTTATGTCATGTCGCTCATCAAACTCTTGGAGTTTTGTTGGCTGGTTGGTTGGTTTTGTTTAATTAATTTTGTTTTATTTTGGTGTTAGGGATCTAGCACATGCTAAGCATATGCTCTACCATAGAGCTACATCATCAGCCCCAGACAACTTTAAAAGCAGCACTTGACTCCCATGTAGACCTCCTTTCACTGGAGGAAAAGAAAATACCTGCAGTCATTCTGTGGGCTAAGCATTTGGTCTTCTTTTAAGTCAAAAGGAGCAGTAGAGGGAGACGACACAGAGGGAGTCTGGCTTTGGCTGCTGTGACTGACAACCTTTGAATCGTCCCTAGGCCCCGCCTTGCCAATGCTGAGCCGCTTCCAAGTTTGTTGGTCTATCTCTGTCACGGGTCCAAAGTGCACAAACTTTTGCCTGGGACTGGCTGCCTTCTTATAGGCTCTTGCTTTACGGCTGGCAAAGTCATCTCGGATGGCAGTCTCTGCGTTGATTTCTGGTGAGGGCTCAGGGACACAGGTGTTCTGAGCATCTCCATCCCTGGTCAGAACCAGAAATCAGTTCCAGGCGATTCCAAGGCAAATACAAATCAAGATGAGGTCGAAAAGATAAAATCAAATACATGAAACATACTACCATGGCTAGAACACAATGGCTTTCCCATCAACCACTCAAATGAAGAAATAACCACTGTTCTTGCCGTGGTAAACAATGCTTTAAGTTTCCATTGCCTTCAAAGCATTAGTTCCAACACCACGATTGATAGTGTTAAGAAAACTGTGGGTGCAGTGCAATGGTTAGCTATTCAAAAATCAAGTTGAAATTATTTATAGTAAGCAAGTCTAGGAGAATAAATAACCACTCTTAGAAAGTCAGCTGGATAAAGAGGGTGTTTTCTGCTAACTCGGCTTTTAGTATTAATGTTTCCTCTCAGGCAGAACGTGCTTACTTCCAGACATTCTGTGCTGTGAGAGGCTCTCTTTCCAGCCATCAAAACAGAACATGAAACCCAGATAAGCACTCAATTCTCTGAATATTAAATCCTACCACTGTCTGGGGATAAAACCATGACACACCTTGTCTTTCCTGATACTTTCAATCTCTCCCACGTCTCCAAGTCAGCTTCCGTAATACTGGAGAGTTTGATGAAGCTTGGAGCCTCATGGTGAGGAGTATGTCTGCCCTGGATTCTCCTCTGGGCCAGGTCGTCCTTCTGAAGATCTGGTGCCTTTCTGAAAGTCGTTTCCATCGATTCACTCTCCTGAGCTCTTGTGACACAGGCCACCATTGTGTTCACCTCTTCTGCTTGGTCCTGGTCTCTGCTAATTTGATTCAGGCCCCCACATTATTGTAAAAGGCAAGTTCGAGGAAAGGGAGCAGACAAACAGAATGTCAAGCATGGAGACTTAGAGGCTGAGGGCAGAGTGAAATGATAGGAACATCCTTTGCCTTTTTCAAAAACATAGGATTAAAAGAGCTGTGGGCACCTACACAGGATGGGACCTGGGGCCCTGCACATGCTAGGCAAGTGCTCTACCATTAAGCTGTATCTCCAGCCCTTTGTGTTACCCTTTTAATACTGTAATAAGGCAGATTTTCTTTTTCCATCAATGATAGTCTCTAACTTGTCTAGGAAGCAAAGCTAGGGCAGGCTAAAAGACGACTGAGAATGGCTATTTCAGTTTGACAGTGACGATACCCAATTCCTACACTACGCAAGTCACAATAATGAATTAGAGTTTTCTAATTGACTCTCTCAGGCCTCTTAGAATGCTTTTTACTTCATCAGTAAATGTCAGTAATGGGATTGGCATGATCCAAACTCTAGGGTACTTTGGAGATAGCTGGAACATGGTTCTGATGGGAAACATCTCAAATGTAAACCCCCAATGGCCAGAGAGTACATTTAAGTTGATTCTGAATGTAAAGTTTCAACACTCAGCCTCACTCTGTTTTCACAGCATTAATATGGGTTGGCTACTGTAAGCATAAAGAAGAGAGCGTATAAGCTCTTTTCTCTGGGTAGTAACTATTTACTGTCCTGAATGCTGAACTGATAATCTTAATTGTTCTACCATATTAAATGCAGGTCAACCATATACTTAAACAGTCTATTACATTGAAAGTCTTTCATGTGCATGTACCAAGCATAGTGGTGTGTAGCTATGTGTAATCCTAGCATTTGGGGGATGGAGACAGGAGGAACAGGAGTTCAAGGTCAGCCTCAGCTTGCAAGTTCCAGGCCCAGCCTGTGCAACACAAAACCCTATGTCCAAAGTAAAGCAAAAACACATATCAGCAAACAATAACTGTTTACCAAGTTAAATAGTTTTGTTTATAGATTGGCTTTTAATTCAGTGAAGTGAAAGAGAGATAATGATAGTCTTAGTTTCACAGACCTCAACTCTCTAAAACGATAGGCAAAAAAAATAATAATAATATGTGAACTCCGTTTTTGAAATAAGGAAAACTGACAATATGATATGTTTTCCAGGATGAAATTCTACAAGTAGACACCTTGACTGCCAGCCCTCTCTTTGTACAAAAATCACTGGCCAAATCCCACATGATCACAATTTTCCTTCCTCAGCTTGCTTCAACGTGTATGAACTGATCACCTCTGATCTAAAACACTTTAGATCGGCAGAGTATGGGTTTCCAGGTTTTTGTTTTGTTTTGTTTTTGTTTTTGTTTTTGTTTTTTGTTTTTTGTTTTTTTGGTTTTTCGAGACAGGGTTTCTCTGTGTAGCTTTGGAGCCTATCCTGGCACTTGCTCTGGAGACCAGGCTGGCCTTGAACTCAAAGGAGATCTGCCTGCCTCTGTCTCCCGAGGGGATTCCAGATTTTTAACATTTTTGGAATCTTTTGCACATACACAATGAAGTATCTTGGAGATGGGACTGAAGGCCCCAAAGGTGATCTGGATACAATATTTTTAGTGCACCTGCATTTTGACTGTGATCTGTCATGTGAAGTCACATGTGGGATTTTCCACTTGTGTGGTATGATGTCAGTCCTTAAATGATTTTGGGATGACGGGAGAAAGATGGGAGTAGGAAATTCACTTGACAATTATTCCTGGGATAGTACCCATGGAAGTGTTTTATATGTGTGAGAAGGTGTGTGTGTGTGTGTGTGTGTGTGTGTGTGTGTGTGTGTGTGTGTGTGTGTGCCCATTCGTGAATGTTTGTGCATGCATGCATACATGCGTGGATATGTGATGTGTGTGTGCATGTATGCAGATACATTTGCTCATGTGTCATGACTCACATGTGGAGGTCAGCAGACAACCTCAGATGTTCAGTTTCACCTTCTCCCTTGTTGGAGACCCTCTCTTGTTTACTGCTATATGCTAGGCTATCTGCCTTGCAAGCTTCTGACATTTCTCTTGTCTCCATCTCCCACTGCCTGGTAGACAGGAGTGCACTGGACTCACAGACACTGGTGCTACTGCATCTGGGATCCTATGTGGGTTCTGGGAACCTAAACTCCAGTCATTAAACTTACATGACAGTTACTGACCTACTGAGTCATCTACAGCTCATGCTTTGCTTCCAATGAGAAACAGCCACCATTATTTGTCCAAGTTATCTTGCTTGTGTGAGAGACAAAAAAATAAGCTTTTTTTCCTCCTGTCTAAAAAGTTGCTAATACAAGGGACTAATATGAGGGTAACGGCTGTTTTCTGCCTGCTTTGAATGGAGTGGAGTGGCCTTGAATTGTTCTTTGAAAGGCAGCTGGACATGTCTAAGTGGCTAGTGATGCAAGCTTACAATGGGGGGAGGGAGCAAAAAGAGAGGGATGGGTACAGTATACAGACCACCTGTGCTTAATTAAGATTTTTCTCATATAGACACACACAGAATGCACACCTTTTATAGTCTAGATTTTTCTTGTCTGATGGTCCCTGTGAGAGCCGTTTGCTGCCACCTGTCTTCTCTATATCTTTTTTCTGGTAAGGTCCATACAGGAGCTGATTAAGTGGCACTATTGGCTTGCTTTGGTTCATCCTTGCCCTCCTTGCAGCAAAGTCATCTTTCTCAAGGTCAGGCAGTCGACAGGCGGCTTCGTCTTCTGACTCTGAGTCTTTGCTGTGTTGGGTCAGGAAAGGGTTTTCCTTCCGAAGGATGATATCCCGAGTAGCTTCTTTCTCATCACTCAATTGCTTTTGACTGACAGAGCAAAATCAAATGGAACTCCACATGTGATTAGATAAGAAACCTTTAACTCCCAATCTCCAGCAACTGTACTGTTACAGAACAGTCCTCTCGATGCTGTTAGTTTAACGGGCATCACCTCATTATTTTTAGTAGAGAGTTGCAGCACAGTTAGGATAGGCTTACAATCTTGAATTCAGCCAGATACAAACACTAATATATCATGTAATTTGCAGGGCTCCCATGAGCATCCATAAAAGCAAAATCCTAAATGGCTCGGAAAGTGACAATCCAAATTCTTTTTGTGAAACTGGGAACCAGGTAGGGAGCTCTTTACTGCCCATTTTCTTTATCAGCCCATTTGCAATGCACTCAGTAGGCACTCACTTTGGTTTGGGCTGAAAGAGCAGAAGAATGATCCTGAGAAATGAATCTGGAAGAAAACTCATGAGTGAAGCCATGTGCTAGAACACAGGACATGTGCCCACTATAAAGCCCAAGAGAGGTCTTTCTGCGACCAACTGAGCTGAATGGAGACATATGGGACAGATTAAAGCCACTCAGAGGATGACATACAAGCTGATCAAGCCCTGCATTCCCTCCATCAGCACCTGCTTCCTCCCCTCCAGTCCCTAGGCTCTCCACCTCCTAGGTCTGTTTCCTTTCTATTGGTGGAAGTGCAGGGCAGCATGGTAAAGGCATTGTGTAAAGGCCCTGCATTTTTGCTACAGATGATTTCCATTTTCAAAGGAGTCGTGAAGCCCTTTAAGTCCAGAAGCTTTAAACTGCCAAAGGCAATTTGATAGTGACATGTCAGGCAGAAAGCCTTAGGATTTCTCTCTCTCTTTTTTTTGTCCTGGGATGGGTGGTAAGCAAGACAGCAATTGTGCTCATGTGGCATTCAAAGAAAATCCCGTCCCTCCATTCATTTAAAAGACCAGTTCCATTTTTAAGTCACAACATGTGTGACTTAATTCCCTCGTTTATTGTATCCTTAGTTCATAAACATGACAAGCAAATGAAAATAATCCGATTTCTACAAAAGCACACCTACTTTGTATGGGCATTTAGAAAAATGATTAAAAGTTCTTGGGCTGAGGACATAGCAGAAAAGCAAACCAAAATAACTGGATTTCTAAAATATGTGTACCTGTTTTGTTTGGGCTTTATGAGAGGTGATTTAAAGTCCCTGAACAGAGGCAGAGCTTAGTGGCAGAGCACTTGCCTATGGCACACAAACCCATGTTCAATCAGTAGTACTGCACCCCACCCCCACTAAATGTGTTTAAAGTCAGGCAAGATGACTCAGTGGGTGAAGGGGCTTGCTGCCCAGTGTGACAACTTTCTGATTCTTGGAATCATGTGGCAGGTGAACTGACTCCCACAAATTGTTCTCTGACCTTCACATGTACACTATAGCACACTGGCATGAATACAAACACACACATGCACCTACTTGCTCACACACACACACACACACACACACACACACACACACACACACACACACACACACACAAATAAATAAATAAATACTAAAAAAATTTAAAGACTAAATTACTCAGCATCAAAGGACAAACATGTCTAGAATGAAGACAAGTGGAATTAATGTGGCTAAGGACAGAACCAGCAACCAGTCTACTCTGGCTGATCAGTTGGTCCACTGACTGTTATTTTATACTACAATGTTGCAAAGGAGGTCATTACCATGTAGGGACAGCCAATCTCCTCCTGTCTGAGATTTGAAAAATCAAAATAGGCTTGATCATATTCACAACACCTTTTCACCATTAGTCATTGTTCTCAATAAGATTTTAAAACAAGTGTTCGAGATGTTTTACTTCTTAGTAAATTTGTTATTTAAGGTATTGAATCCTGCCCTTAGAGTTGTACACTCAACTCCCAGTCTCTTGCCTAGTCCTTCCCCAAACTGTGTTCATTTTTCTCCCTTAAATCCTTGGTCAACATGCTTGGCAAAGATCAATTTAGATTGGCCAACTATGGCTGTGAAGAATAGTTAGTAGAAAATGACAGACCATTGCATCTCTTCAGAGTCATTATGCAAAAGCAAATTGATTATAATGATGCTGGCCAGTGGATAATGAACAAACGAGGTGTGCTAGAATTCCTCCTAAGTAGTAATTCTAAGACTAAAACTGCATGGCCTATCTGGTGGTAGATTAGTATTTTTCCCTGGTGCAAGAAGGGACTTTGAGAGCCCATCCCATGTGAAGGGTTACACTCTGGCCCTGGACACATGGGGAAGGGCCCAGGACCAGCATAGGAAGACTTGGTGGACTTTGCAGAGCCCCTGTTGAGGGCCCTACCCTGCCTGGGGAGTGGTGGGTGGATGGGGTGGGGGGTAGCTGGGGGTGGGGGAGGAGAGTTGGGGGTGAGGGGAGGGAGAGGGAGAAGGGACTTGAAATAAGCTTGTTCCCTAACTAGAACTAAAAAAACAAAACAAAACAACAACAAAAAAACTGCATGGCCTATGGTATACACTTATCCTCATTTTATCAAGTAGAAAGTAAGATTAGGCCAAGAAATTTGCACAAGGTCAAAGAGCTAGTGCATAAATTCGAATATAAATCAAGGCAGGCTGGGGCCAGAGGGCCTGCTCTATGACAATGAATAGACCACTGTGATACTGATTGGACAAACAACAATGCCAGGAACAGCTCTGAAAGTAGAACATCATATCAAAAAAGAAAAGAGGGGAAAAAAGTATTATCATTACCATGAGAACAGGAGAAAGGGAAGTAATTTGGTTACTAAATAAAGGGATTTTTGTGAGTTGTGCTTAGAATAGAGTTGTAAATTGCACTGCACTGCAACACTGAGAGGACTGTTGATAGCAGAATGCTAACTAGTCGTACCTCACAATTTTGCTCAACATTTAATGTTTTATGAAGCCCTTTCGAAAGGGAGCATCTCACATATTCTTGCACCCATGCATGGGGCAGATCATCAATATGAACCAAGTCTAAGACTAAAATTCTTTCCACTCTTTGACTGGGGGGCCTGGTTTTCATCTCTGAAAGAATTTGTTAAAAATAAAAAGTATGCATGTATGCAAATGGCCCTGCCAATTTACGATGCCAATCTGAGCTGTGCGAATCTGGTACCTTATGCATCTTGCAAGTCCAGCTGGGCTGCAAATTCCCCTAGTGTTTCTGTTTAGGCTAACTGCCCAGTGTGGCAGGACTTGTTTCAAGTGATGTCCATTTAGATATGCGTGCTCCAGAGAAGAGACTGAATAAAGCTTCTCTATCAATGGCCACTTTAAGATATGCCAGCTCTGGAATATCTTTAGTCCAAATGGAAAACTGTTACTATGAGCAATTCTTGTTCATTGTACGAATTCTGTAAATTCAGAGCTTTGTGGCCATCTTGGAGAAATGAAAAATGATGTAAATTTTTGGCTGACACTACTGACCACAAAATAAAATTGCATTGAAAGCAGATATGTAGAAGAATAGTCACAAGTATCTATGTACCAAAAATATTTCAATGACTTCTCTTCTGTATTATTTAGTTCTTAAAGGCAGCTTATTGTTAAACTGTTATATTTTTAATTTTCAATAACGATGAGTCTGAGACACTAGTACACAGACTGATGACCAAAAGAACCCTAAAAACCAGGAATTAGGACGTCCATTTTGCAGAGAATATTAAGGTCTCTAGTTGAAGTTTCACGGACGTAGTTAAGTAACTTTAAATCAATTCTACACAAGAAGCTGAGTCAGATTGTTCAGAATGCTAGGTTTGTCAATTGCTGGGTGAACATTTTTCACTAGAAGGAATACAATCCATATGTAATTTGAAATGCTGAACTCTAGCGGGGCCCAAGGGCACAAGTCTACAGCTACTTGGGAGGCTGAGTCAGGAAGATCACAAGTTCAAGACCTAGTTCAAATACAGAGAAATGCAGAGTCCAGCTTATGACCTGGCAACCCTGCTAGACTTATCAAAAAAAAAAAAAAAAGGAATGCCATCAAGGGAGATTACCCAATGCATAGGATAGGGCAGAAAAATGCTTGTCTCAAAATTTCTAAGGTTTATGTACTTCAAAGCATAGGAGATAATGATTAAGACTAAGGAAGGGAGAAAAGGGGGGTGGGGAGGTATCGCTGTAGGTGAGCCCTTGCTGTACAAGCAAGAGAACCTGACTTTAAATTTGCAGCACCCACTTTAGGGGAGTGGCTGCACTTGTACCCATAACCTCTGTGCTGCGGGGGGGGGGGGTGTCAAGACAATGGCATCACTGGGACTTGCTGGCTACCAGCCCAGCTCCAGATTCAATCAGAGACCCTGCTCCAAGGGAGTAAGGTAGAGGCTGATAGAGCAACATAAATGATGTCCTCCTCTGGCCTCTGCATGCTCAAGAGCACAAACACACACATGTACACACACACACACACACACACACACACACACACACACACACACACACAGTATAAATAAACTAAGGAAGAGTTGGCATTCTCTTTCACCCCGTTTACTTGGCAATGAGCAGCCAGCTTGGCTTGGCACTGAGGCTGTTCTATTGAAAGAAACTGGGCTCTCCAGAAAGGCCTGTTCGTTCTCTTGGGAATGTCATGGGCAACAGCAGAAACCTCCCTGTTACCCTGTCTCCAGGCACGGCAGACACATTCAGAGTCTCAAAGGTCATGCCTGTGTCTGTCTGGTGCCTAGACTGGGGGATCTGTGCAGAAATCAGCAGGGAGCCAGCATCTGGTACAGAGGGACGTGGAAGAGTATGTGTCTGGCACTGACTACATCTGCTGTTCCTCTGAAGATTTCTAAAATGTCTATTGTCCCTTGGAGGGTTGTCCCCTCTGTCATTAATTACTATGTGGTTGAGAAGATTCACAGACCAACAGAAAATACTGAGTGATGAAACACATGCAAATAATTAGAAGAGAACTACAGTCACGTGAGACCTATAATTCAGTTAAAAAATTTACTTCTCCAATGGGAAACACCAAATAAGAGAGCCCAAATCTCTATGGTATTTTAATTTAGGGGGCAGTGAATCTTGGGTTTTTATTTTACCCTCCTAAAAACAGAAATCTGGCTTCCTAGGCCTTCTCTTAGGGGGAGAGGTAATTAAGTTAACATGGTCATAAAATAAAATAGAAGAAAAAGCAGTTTATATACTTTTTTTAAACTGATGGAAACTGTTAATAAATATTAACTGCCACACATCTATTAAGAAGTCTTACTTTCTGTTCCTTGATGCTAAGACACGTCCTGATTTATTTTTCACAAGCAGAGCGGGTCCTATTGGCTTCTAACCTCATGTGAAAATGGAATGACATGCACCTTTGCTGTGTGTATATATTGGCTTAAAAGTAATGCACAGACATATGTGAGGGTCCCTGGAAAGGAAACAAAAAAGTGGTCTGTCTAGAAAGGTTGTCCCCCACCCTCCACTGTGTATGTCCCTTTCTTGTACAACACATGCCCAACAAAACAGTCCTTCCTAATTGAGCAACAGCCCTCAAGAATTATCTTTAGCTTCTTGTTGGGTCCAAAAATGTGATGGCCAGAATCCATTTGGATGTCAAAACAAGAGACTTGAGGTCAAATGCTTTGAGAGATATTGGCTTAGTTCAATGAGTTAGATTCTCACTTTCCACACACCAAGAATCCCCTGCCCCACAATTTGCATTTCATTCCAGTTAATCAACTTTTTGCCACATTAAAAGCAGGACCCCCAATCGAGGATAAACTTACAATGACTTTCAGCTTTCTTGTGCCTTATATAAAGTTAAGTGACAAAAATGTAGACATGCTGAGCTGATGGCATGGGTGTATGTGGCTTCAGGAGTGAACTAGCAGCTGAAAATTGCTACCAAATAAGCTCTTGGTGACTGGAGCAGATAAACTGTGCTTCTATTGGGGACATTCTCTAGGAATATTTATAGCTGCATCCACATGATTTTAAATGCTTTGTGGCAAAGTCTGAGGTGTGATGACATTAACAAGCTGCAAACTTGGGCCTCCTAGTCAACTTGGATGGCCCAGATAAGAAGTAAATCATATAATAACAATCATGCATGGAAGCAAAAATGACCACCTGAATATAGTGTCTCCCACCAGAATCACATTTTAAACCATGACTCTATGTTTGTATACTGAATGAGAACTGTTATCAAAGAACTCAATGTTTTATTGTAAAATAGGCTTCCCACCAAGTGGCACAGGTTACCTATGGAACTCCCAACCTGTGTACAACTTTGTGCTCTGTCATCTTATTCCTGTGTGTGCCCAATAAGCACCTTGCATTTCCTTGATCACCCTCTACTGCTCTTTCAAAGGCTCCAAAGGCAATGATTTTCTCAATGAATTTTAGCTAAAGGACTTCACAGAAACGATAAGGTTAAGGTATGTGCATCGGAGATGTAGAAATTTGATTTTGTATGTTTGTGTGCTTATCTGTATAACTTAGTAATACTCAAATCGTGTTCTAAGTTTAAAGAGGGGAGTCAGGCAAGTTTGAAAAATGGTGCATGGTAAGGGGATGGTATTCATTTCTCTATTCAGTTCATAGCTTGGCCTCTGGGATATAGAGATGCTTGAAGGACAAGGGAAAGTACATTTCCAACACAGTCAAAGAATATTTGGATATTCAGAAGACACATTATGATATTATTCTTCATTATTTCTAACACAAGCAGACTTTACATCAGAATTTCTAAAAACACATGTTTAGTGTAGGCAAAGTGTGGGATATCAAAAACAGGTAAGGAATATTTTCTTTTATGTGTGTGTGTTTTTTTTTTAAATCAACACAAAGCTACCCTACATTAAATCTATAAAAGCCAACACTGGCTACTTCAATCAAGAACTAAACCATGGAAATAACCACAGACGCAGCACATACAGAAACAACAGGCATGGGAGGCAGGTGCAATGCTTTGGTCAAAGTACCAGAATCCAGCTGCCAAGTCAGTTATGGCTAGCTCTACAAGTCACTTACCATCCTTGTATGTTTTGAATGTGAATGGTCACCAGGATACCCCACTGGCTCATGTGTTCATTGTTTTGATATCTAGACGATGACACTGTTTTGGGAGATGGGACATGGGATCTGATTGGCAGAGGTGAGACACTGGGAACAAGCCTGTGGGTGGGGGGTTGTAACCTGGCCATATCGATCCCATTCTCTACTGCCTGCCACAATAAAGCCAACTGCTTCATGGTCCCATGAAGATGACCACAGTGCCCCCACCTCCACACTTTCCCTGACACAATGGAGTAGAGTCCCCTGAAACCATGGGCAAAAATTAATTGCTCTTCCCTCAAATGGCTAAGGTCAGGCATTTTTTTTTTTCACAGCACTAAGAAAAGTAATATAGTCACCCATCCTTAGTTTCTCCTTCTGAAATAATGAGTGCATTAGTGACCTTTTAGAATGGAAAGGAACAGCAAGTATGAAAGGGATTTCAATTGTCAAATTGCTCTGAGCATCAATTTGTTACATAAGTACTGGCTGCAAGATTATTTGTGAAGACCACTGTGGTTCTTACATAAAAAATAAAACAAGCTTTTCAACCCCCAATAAAACTGTAGACCGGTAGGATTCCATGGCTTTGATTATTAAAACACTTCCTCTCACAGATCCTATGAAGCCAGTAGCAGTGCATGCTAATGCCTTTAGCTGTGATGAAGAAAAGTCACTGTTCCATTCTTAGCTTTTGAATCACCATGCTTTAGAAAATACATCGACAAATCCAGTCCTCACTACTCCTTCAGAGAACGAGTGTATAAGTCAGTTATTTCCTATGAATAGATGGTCCACTATTTCAAGACACTGAACATATTCTAACGATGGGTTGGTCACATGAAGTAATGAGCCATTTAGGAGTAGTATGAAAGTTAACATGACGCAAGCAATAGGAAAATAAAATGTTATTGCTAGGTAAATCCTGCAGCCCATAATCACTGACCACAGGGATGGGGTCTAATGAAGCACAGAGAAGCTCACATTTTATCTCCACTTTAACTAGCCAAGGACTTAGCAGAGGCATGCCCCAAGGCCGAATATCTATTTGTCCAGCACAGGGAAGAGTGATGCAATGGACATGTAGCAACTGGGGAAACAGGATGAGAAGTCCAACTTGCTAGACTGGGTCCAAATCTGCGGGCATGCAGAAGGCCAGCCAGGCCGGCCTTCAGCTGGCAGAGCTAACCTGGCAAAGCGCTGTGCTGCAGGCATGACCTTGATCCCAGCTTGCTCCAGCCTTCTGCGCTTTTGGCTTTCCACAGCATCTCTGTCTTCAGGAATGGCAGCCGGCACTGCAACCACATCCTCAGGAGACTGCTCCTCACCAATGCTGGGAGGAGGTTCTAACCCACCTTGAGGGCTGCTGGGGTTGTCTTCACCAGGGGACCCTGCTTCACTTCCTTCCTCCTCTATTGTTTCAGGATAACTAGTGAGTTGGACAACATGGCTTACTAAGCTAATAGACAGGTCAGGGAACAGACTGGACATTGCTTCCAAGACATTCTCTTATCACTTTTAACTAAAAAATAAACAGTCACAGCTTGGAATGTGATCCTGCTAATGTGAGGCCAACTTAGTGTAGCTAATTAATATAATGCATTTCTCCTACATACTGATCAAGGACTCTTGCAAACTTGATATGGAAAGCAAATTTATGTGTGTGTGTGTGTGTGTGTGTGTGTGTGTGTGCTGGAAAGGTAAAATTCATTAGTTTTGATCCATAAGAAAAATTTTTAACAGAATACTTCCTCAGTGGATAATAAAGTGAGATATTAAAGTACTTATAAGATTACTGAAGACAGGGACTCTTTCTATTTTATATTGGGTCCCCAAATCCTAAACGATTAGCACCCAGCACATAATCAATACTCAGAACTTAACAAATACTTGCAGAGTAAACATGTACATTAATACAGAGATTAAGGGCATAGTTTCCATCTCTAAAAGAATTATTCTAACCCTTGTCTACACTTGGTCTTCAAACCCCGTTGGTGCTGTTCTCATCTTTGTTTGCTCTCATGAGAGTGCATCAAGAGTCTTTTTGCATAGTCTTTGTACACCCACTGTAATCACGCTAATGTCTTTAGCTGTGATGGAGAAAAGTCACTGTTCCATTCTTAGCTTTTGAAACAGGGCAGCCTCCACAGGAGGACACACGTGACACATGTGTTTTCCACATTCTGTCAATAGGACTGGCCTCAAAGCATCCCCTCCTCAGCGAAGTATTTCTTGGTGCTACATACCTTCGTGAAATCGGTATTTTATGACAAGCCCTCTGGGATGCACTGGCCACTTACTTTCCTTCAAAATGGTTTATCAAAGTTCTGAACCCTCATTCCTACCTGAAGGGCCTTTCCCCGCCCAGAGGGGAGGTGGCCGTGCTCCAGCTTTTCCTGTATTCCTCCCTCTCAGCCTTCTTCTTTCTCAGAGGCGCAGGGACATAGGCTGTCTGGTTGCTTTTGTTCGGGAGGTACTGGTTAAAAGGCACTGCAGACTTCGGCTCGCCATGAGAAGTCCGTCGGGCAGACATATCATCTTTCTTCACATCTGGCAACTTCCGGTGCGGCAAGTCAGATTCGGAGTCGCTTCCTCTTCCTGGGAAAGAGAGGATGAATACTGGGAAAGTGTGTTGGGCTCACAGAGACACTGGGTGACATTGCTATACAATCAAGGGTAACTCTTGTGTGTTCTAGAATTCATACCTTGGAAAATGTCTAAATTAACCTCCTTTGGAAAAAGGCCTCCATTTCAATGAGGGAAGAACAAAAAAACTACAAGCATGTTTTTTGTTGTTGTTGGTTTTTTGTTATTTTGTGTTTGTTTTTCTTTTTTTAAGACAGAGGTAAGCATAAGTGTGCTGGGAATTACAGTAAGAAAGTGGCCAGGCTTTGAGCTTTGGCCACTCTCAAAAGAAAATCTCACCAGTTCCCCCAATGGGGGTTTTACTGATCTCTAGCCAGAGTCTACTGTGCTAGACATTCTGACAAGTATGCATTAGAAGTTGTCTTCACGTATCTTTAACTCTGCCTCAGAACACAGAAAAGATGCAAATTATGTAGTAGCAAAGACAGATAAGAATGGCAGGACTTGGAAAAGTGACCGGTTGGGCTTCACTGAGAGTTTACCTTCCAAGAGGTTACATCTTCTTTTATACAGTTTTCCCAGTTCCCTGAGCTGGGGACAGTCTTCTTCCTACATCCCTAAACATGATCATGTATTCTCTCCTGTTACATAGTTCTTTGTACCTTTGTTTTGAAAACCAGAGCTGTTCAGCACACAGCTTCTAAGGCACACCATTTCAGCCAATGGGCATCTCACACTCAGATGGATACACGAATTAGTTTGGCTGAAAGAGTGTTTTGTTTTGAATGCAAAGGAAATCTGCTCTGCCAACATCAGTCTTGCTCCTGGATCACAGCCCCAATACCTGTAACATATTCTTTTTACCAAGTCTTACGTTGTTAGATTTCCAAGGTCTATTAAAATGAAGTTATCATTAAGTCAAACACAAATAATATGAGTAACTGCTACTTTAATGCTGGTTGAAAACTCTTAATCAGTGAATGAGAGCATGACATCATTCTGACTCTGTTGATAACAATGACATTCATGCTTAAGAAAAGAGCCAAGAGTTGGAGCAAGGCAGAGTGGGCAGTGTGTAAGGTCAGATCTCCTCCATTTCCAGCTCTGCTATTTAGTAGTCTTCTTAACCTGGCTACTAAAGCCTGCATTTTCTAAACTGTAAAGTGAGGGTAATAATGCCATCTGTTTATGGGGCGATTGCAAGGGTTGAATCCATCTACAACTACTGGCCCAGTAGCTGGCACTGAGTGGTATTAACCACTCGGTTGCCTGCTGTTTCTGTCATAACAGCTCTGGGTCCATCAGACATGAGCTGTGGCTTCCTAAGTTTGTCTCTAACACACTTAACTGTCCTTTTCTGTGATGTTGGAATGAAAGGGTTTACCCCAAAGATTAGATAACATAATGATGTTTAAGAGACCACAAAGGTTAAAAGCACTGGCTGTGAATAAGCTGTTCATTGTATGTGAACTATTCAGACTATGAATTATTCATGGCACTTACAGTGTCTTTTCTGAAATTTTGGTCATTTCCTGATTTAGTATTTGATTCATTGCTTAGTCCCCTTTCCCACCACAAGTCTTAACAAGTGTATCTGTCAGTGCCAAAATAAAATGTTGCCTATAAACAAATATGAACACCATCTTGCCTTGCCAAGCACATGGATTTATTTCTCCACTTGATAGTAGCCTCTCTTTATAAAGATAGACACAGGCTCAGAGGAGCCATAGCTCCCCTCAGCCCCCATGGCTGATTAGTGTGGGCTCAGGGAAATTGGATTCTGCTCTCCAGACACTCAAAGTTCTGTCCTGTGAGCATAACACTCTGAGAAAAACTTCTTAAAGTGTCCCGACGAGGGGAAACGCTCCACTGTGTAGAATAAAGCAAATGAGTTCCCCATCTACTATGACAGCTTAATGATGGTTACAGTTGTCTTGGATTCCTCAACCTGTTGTCTAGGGGCCATAGTTCTATATAATATCTAGATACTATCAAAATATAATGAGAGTCTCAAATTACTCTTCTGGACTGTCTCAACAGACATTTTAAGAAATATTGCCAATGTCCCCGGGCTTAGCTGTAATGTGCGTAGCTTCATAGACGTACAGCCAAGATAGCATTTGAGTTCCACCACATGCTAGCTCCATGACACTGGGAGTTTAAACCCCATGCACCCTAGGTTCCCATGGGCTACACAAAGATGACACTAGTGCTCGCCTGGGTTGTTGTCAGGATTCAATGAAGTGGGCACAGAGGACCTCAGGAAAGCTGGCATGGTATGCCTGCATAATTGTAAGGCTAGACCTGAAACAGATTTTTATTTTACTTCATCCTGTGGACATGGAAATTTACTAGGTTGGCTTCTCCCCAGATGTTCAAAGTTAGGAAAGCATAACAAGGCACACGCTGCATTATTATTTTATCAAAGTCTCACCCTTCTTTTCCATGAAGCTGCCAGCAAGTAGAGCTATTCTGTTTCCCTTACCCTCCTTCTCCTCCCCTTCTTCCTTCCACATACTTGCTGCTAAATACCCCTAAATTACAAATACTTTGTAATTTTTTCTAACGCTTTATTTTTGCTTACTCTTTATTTCTATTTTGTAAAACCTTTTTGAAAAAAAAACAGGCATAGTGAATTAATGCAATGAGTCATATTTATGAAATATTACTAATTTTCAAAGCACATGAGTGCAAGGTTGCATTTCCTGCCCAATGTGACCTCACAGGTGATGCTAGTGGAGTCTGAAGGTGGCAGTTGGCACCTGGCTGGCAAGACAAGATAGCGGAAGCAAGCCTGGGGACTTACAGCTTTCCTAACAAGAAACCATATCCAACTCAGAATCATGGTGCTTCTGAACGTGGTTTGTCTCTCTTGAATTGATCAATGGGTACCCACCCATAATAACAAAGCTGAAGCCTTCCATATGAACCCAATATAAAGGCAAAACATTTTTTTGGTAAAATTGCCCCTAATTGATTGTGAGTCTTGGGACTAAAAAATGTTAAGACATACAAAAAAAAAAAAAAAGTCTTCCTAACATGGAACTATTCATTAGAACTAGTAATCCTACTGGTTAGCTTCACTTTAAAGGAACATACTAGAAAGGAAGATTAAGAAATGTGTTTTTTCTTTTAAAGCTTCCCTTGGTCTTGATTAGTTTACAGGAAGATAAGCCTTGGGATGTCAGATTGACTGGTAAAGCCTGTGGAAGGTGCACAAAGAGGGGGATTGGTAAGGCTGTAGTCTACATTGTTCATCTGATGGAGAAAGCATTTATACACAGCTCTAGTTTATCAGTCTTACTTGCTACAACTAAGCTGTGCTTTGGGATGTTTTAGGGTACTCTTACTAATCACCATCTCAAATGCTTTCAAGATACGGTTTAAACTCTGAACCCCTCGAAGCTGGTGACAGACTAAAGCATCCACAGTACCACACACACACAACACACACACACACACACACACACACACACGCACAAAAAAAGTGGGAAAAAAGTCATAATTTTTAGAAGTTAAAACAAACAACATGGGTGACATAGTTTGGCCGAGATGGTGTTTGCAAAAGTAAACCCATGCTTGGGTTATACTAAAGCATAATTAGATCACTGACTTGGTATTTTAACTTCTAGTGCTGTGGGTGGTACTTAAGATGTCAAATAAAATTGCAGAAATATTTTTCAAGCAGCTCACAATGTACCATGGAATTCTTTAGGAGTCACACACTATGTGGCCCTGAGGCGAATCTGTCTGCTCTAAAGTGTGCGTTCAGTGACTTTAGAATAAAACTTCTATTGGGTAAAGAGAAAGTAGCCTGGGTAAATTAGAAGTACCCATTTGGGCCCACACTTCTTGAGGCTGACACAGCTAAACTACTAGACTGACAGTGATTTCCGACATTTAGAGATGATGAGACAGAGACTTAAACTCCTGAAGACACATCTGTAAAATAAGGATTAGGGGTGTCTCCCAGCTCCATGCAAGCATAAACTAAGATTTGGCCAGACACCAACATCTATGCTGAAGATTAAATAAGATACTGCATGCTAAGTGTCTAGTCTAACTGATGCCCTGGACCTGTGAAACATTCAAAGATCATAGTGACTTGCATAGCTGAGGGGTTTAGGGTACAGCCCTCACCTAGAACTTACAAGGCCTAGGGTCAATCTCTAGTATATCAGAAAGCAAACAAAAAACTACAGTAGGAATTTTATATCAGAAAGCAACATTGTAGCCACAAAAGGTAATCTTGATCTCAGACAGTAGAGGAATATCCCAAAATATTACTATCAACCAAGCAACATATGCCAAAATAGAAGCAAAAAATCTCCCTCCAGCCTTGCTGTTTTTCTGCAAGTTTACACATGCAGAGTCAAGCCAGCTGCCCTCCTTAAAAGCCCAAAGGTACAAGAGAACTAAACCAAGTAGCTCTTAGTAACAGCCACGGAAATCATATCAAGCTACAGGACCACACTTTTTTTTTTTCAGAGAAACTAATGTTCATTCCATACAAGTAATATCAAATTGGAAAGACTTAAATAAAATTCAGCCTTGGGGCCAACAGGCAGTCTGGCTAGGCACTATACATTCATGGCAATTTGCACTGAGCTAGCCCAGCAGTCAGATGTGCTAAGCATCAAAATGATTGATAAAACAGGTGCTAAGTAAGAGGGGCAGAGCCCCAAGCCCCTGCCCCAGCTTTAAGGATATAAAGCACACTTCTAGTTTGCTGGGAAGTTGCTCCATTTGCACTTACATAGTGTGTTACTCACTAAACATTTTCCTGCTTTGTATACACAGTATATAAACTTGAGTACACTTTATGAGCTAATGGTCTGCACAGCATCTTGATTTAGGCAAGAATGATGTAACTCATTTTCCAACAGAAGATACACTCACTGAGGCAGTTCAAACGAACTGCTAGCAAAGCCAATCAAAATTCTGAAGGTCATGAAAAACAACAGTCAAAGACATTTATTCTGCCCCTCCTCCCAGTTTTATAGAATTACCAGGCTCCAGCCAGGTGTACATGGGGACTGCCCTCCCAGTACTCAATTCTCTAACCATGGCCCTGAAACTCCTGCTAATAATTAACTCCAAGATGTGCGGTGTAGGAAGATCCAACCTACCATCACTGCTTCCCCTGAGAACTACATCTGGTGAAGGTGTCTGTCGGGAGCGGGAGCCAAAAGAATCCAGGCTGTCAAAGGAGTCATCCCGGCCGTGGCGAGGAGGAGAGAGGGAATCGCTGCGCTCAGAATCCCAGCAGTCAATGTAGCCGCTGTCTCGGATACTGCGCTTAGGGCTCTCAATGTCATCAGTCTCCTGTCCCAAAATAAAACGGAAGAATTTCAGATATGACTGCAGCATACATATATTATCCGGCCTCCAGTGGTCCGAAAAGCTACTTGCATAGACAATCTGGTGTGGAAAAGTCGTCGCAGCGAGCTAACCAGACTAAAGAACATCAACAGGTGATTCCTCAACATTTTTCTGCCACATTCTTCCAATCAGAATATTATGCACAACTTAAAAAAATATCCCAAGCAACTCACATCCCTTAATTTTTAGAAAGTAATTAAATATAGAAAATCACGAAGTTTGGATTCACAAGAATGCAATGATCATTGACAATAAAGACAAAACCTTTGACCTGTCTTTCGGAATCCATAACCGCATGTCTGTGGGACCAGTCCCTAGTTCAGCGCCACTGCCCAGGGTTGTGTTATCTGGCAAATGCAGGCAGAATGAGGGCTGTAAAATTCTGGAGCAGCGTGCTTCCAACTCCTGCTACCTTGGAGGGAAATTCCTGCTCTGAAAGCGAGCTGTCTTTCTGAGGCAAAAGTTAAAAAAAAAAAAAAAGCAATGAAAAATATGCAAAACGCTTTTCCTGATGCCTCAGAAGAATCCAGGCATGCTCTCTCTCCGCCAGCTCTTGGCGTTGGGGGAGCTGCAGGCACTTGTGGCTGACCCACATGTTCAGAGCAGGGAGAACAATGGCTGTCTTTGACAGCCTGTGATTATAAATTCTTTCCAGCACAAGCGGCACATACTAAAACACTGAAACTCCAGCAGAAGAAAGGTCAGTCAAAACCATCCTCACCCTCGTATTATAATAAAAGCCTTGTTCCCGGCAGTGCCTTCGCATTCATTACAATAGTCCAGGCTGACGAAAACAAAAATAACTCCCGTCACTCAAAGATAAACCTCCGCTTAATATCCCCGAGACTGTCGCTAGAAATCGAGACTGTGGATCACACTGGCTGAGGAGAATGCACTCAAGGACAAAGAGTGGAATGTTGCCCCATAGATTTCCCCTGGATGCACACGGAGGTCCCCTCTGCATTCCCAATGGAAAGGAAAAAATAAATCAGCATTCCCCATGTTTGCTGTTTGAGATGCTGGTCTATTCTGTCTGCGGTGCCCCTGGGAGCCCATGTCTTTGCAGGAAACATATTTGCTGGCTGCTTCTAATAATTATGCGGGGGGGGGGTGTGCTTCTTTCTGACCCATTTCCCACCCTAGGGTGACAGGCATGGGGAATGGGATGGTTGTAATTCACAAGGCATACTTGGGTTTCCCATCAGGAGGAAGGAGGAGCAAGAGGAGAGGGGGCAGGGCTGGGATGAAAGTCCTGAAGACCCAGCCAATTAATGCCCTGAAGAACAGGCTGTCAAATGCCTTGGTGAATCTAACAATATGACACTCTAGGGCAGTGGTTCTCAAATGCTGTGACCCTTTAATACAGTCCCTCATGTTGTTGTGACCCCCCAACTATAAAGTTACTTTGTTTCTGCTTCATAACTGTAATTTTGCTACTGCCATGAATTGTAATGGGAATACCTGACAAGCAGGGTATCTGATATGTGACTCCTGTGAAAGGGTTTGTTTGACCCCCTAAGCGGTTGAGAGCCACTGCTCTAGGGTAAGGCAAAAATACCAGTTATGGAAAGTAAGGTTAATTACTTGCAGGTCAAAAGTTAACCACAATTTAGAACAAAATCCAGGCCTGAGAAGTTGAAAAAAGAACTCATGACTCACTGAAAAATATAGACTTGAATTAGACGGAGGTTCAAATTTAGCTACCTTGGGAATGCAGTTATTATTATAAATTACTCATCAGCCAAATCTGAAGTTTACTTTTATTGAATACTTACTATATATCTGGGTCATGCTTTTTGCATATCATGTTATTTACCCCCATAACCAGCCAATGTGATAGTTAATAATATCCTTATTTCATAGAAGAGAAAAATAGGAATCAGGGAGTTACTTTAAATTAACCCATACAGTAAATGATAAGTATTTAAAAATAAAACCTAAAACTATTGATCTCTGGGAGTTGGCAAGATGGCTCAAGATAGGATGTTGCCTGCATCCTTGCATGGTGAATGCTGCCAATCTGAGTTATGTCTCCCAGTTAATGCTGTTTATAACTAAATGACTGAAGGAGAAATGTCACAAAAGAGATGCAAGTTAGGGTCGTGGCTAAAAGCTTAGCTCCAGAAGCCATAATGGTTGGGTTTAAGTTTTGCTATAGGTGTGATGGACAACTCATGTGGCCTCTTCTATAAAATGGAACTTAGCAATGATACCTACCAAACAGGGCTTCCAGGACTATTAAACATGTGATATGTGAAAAGTATTTGCAACAGGGGATGATGCAAAATAATGACTCTAAAAAAGTATCAGCAATGGTTTTAGGTACTATTTCTTCAATAAGGCATATACATTTTAATACAGAAATTATGCAATATTTATACACTGTGTCAAAGGCAACACTTTGCACTTATGTCTTGATGCCTTGCAAAAACAGACATGTAGGGGGTGGGGCCACTGGTTGCAGCTGGAAGTGACATGCTCACTTGGTCTGCTTGGTGCAACATGACAAAACTGAATTTTCAAGAAAATAATATCAGAAAGGCTTTCCTTGAAGCCTGGGTCTTCCCCACACCTCCAACTGCAGAAGATTCAGAAAGAAAGAGGGTCAGTGTGTTTGTTTCTGGAGCTTCAGCAGCTTTCTCCCTGATGCTCATGGGAAAGAAAGATAGAAAGCTTACCATGTTTATTACTATTTAGTAAGCCAATATTGAGTCTCTAGTAGAAAAACAAATGCCATGGACAGTCTGAAAAATGGAAAGTAGGTCACTGTGGCCATCCCTGGCCATGCTGGCTTCCCAGGAACACCATAGGTAAAGCAAAAAGTATGGCTATCCACTGGACTTCCAGTTTTACTGGTTTCAATTAAGCCACCACCCGCTTTTTGTGGGGAGGGTGCTATAAAGTGAGGCTTTGGGAGAGGGTGGAAAATATAAACTAACGAAGACAGGTATGTCTAAGTCTGTCATGGGGTCTAATTGTATTGTCTGTGCCTTTCATCTTGGAGCGTAGCACTCCTGTCTTCCACAGAGCTCTCAAGAGAAGGCATGGAGGACTGGAATTAACCCCCTGTACCAACTGCTCACTGTTTCAGTGAAAGAGGGTTCATAAAGGGAATGGGTGCTACTAGCTTCCACCAACTCTGAGCTTCACTAATCCCCCTTCTTCCTAGTCCTTCAGTGAGTGCTAATGAGAGCCAGCAAGGGCCTGTGGATGACTGACAGTATCTAAGACACTCCAGATGCCTTCTCTGAACAAGTCAACATTTTTCTGCTTGCTGTGTGATTTATGGGGTGGCTGAGTGCTGCTCCAACTTGTCTGAGGTTTAACTTCTCCAACATGATTGCCCATTCCTCACTCATCACACGGGTTGTGGAAGCGATTCATTCCACTAATATTGCCCAAGTGCCTTCTAGATAGTATTCTAGCTCTGGGAACACAGCATCATAAAAATAAATCAACAAACACCTTGTTTGTAGGAACCTTGTGTTCCTACAAACCGATACAAACTGGAAGACCACCGATAGGTAGACACAAAATTGGAGAATGAGTATGATGATCATGGCTGTTTTATATGCTTGTCTATCTTGCATTTGTTTGCCGGTCACATTTCCCCCTTTTTATCCCTTCCTTTTATTATGCCCTCACCTCTTGGATCACGAATGGGGTGGGCCAGTCATACCACTCCATGCCACCCGGGGACACAATGACTAGTGTAGGACAGAACAGCCATTCCTTGGAATTATACCTCTGGGCTTAGAGGAAATACTCCCTTACCTTTCAAGGAACTAGAAGCATCTTCCCTGGAGATGCTATTAGTTACATCCCTTTATGAGGATTGACTTGCTTACAGGAAAGAGAATAAATTCCAGAAGACATGGGGAATGATGAGTGAAGGTCACAGAGAAATAACCTACATTGCTCACAACACTGAGAATTCCAAGCTCCCTTCCATTTCAGAATTCTTATTAAGGGCTCTCTATATATTAAGTATAAAACAAGTACTCTATAGTTACTCATTTTGCACACATTTTCCTACTAGAAAAATGAGTATTAAAATTTTTTGATTAGTCCCCTTTGAGGAAGACACAAATTTAATTTCAAATTTATTTTAGCTGGCCTCTGTACAGAGTGTTCAATTGTCTCACAAAATCTGTCTACTTCTCATCTAGTAAAATAAATATTTATATTTATTTTTATAGCTGAAATAAAACCTTCTTTTCCAAGTCTTTACTTGCAGATGGGTATGAATGCGTGACCAAGTCCAAGTCAATGAGATGTGAGTTGGGAGTTGTTATTGTCCATTTTCTTTTGCTAGAACAGAATGTCACAGACTAGATAATTTAAAAAGAATTTACATATCAAAGTTCCAAAGTCTGCTAAGTCCAATGTTAAAGTGCTGGCATGGAGAAAGGCTTCCATAACATGGCCGAAGCCATTCTCGACTTAGAGCATGCATGAGTAATGGACAGTTTGCCTTGATAACACAGCTGGGATAACAAACCCACTCTGGCAACCACAGCATCAATCCATTTGTGAGACTGTACTCCCCACGGGCAAATAGCCTTGAGAGTATAAGTCCTGTTACCACTACCACAGTTAAAGTCCAGCATGAGTTTTATAGGGGGGAGGCATTCAAATCACAGCAGGATATAGTGTGTAATTTTCTAAACGTGCTCAAAGAATAGCCCCCTTTTGTGTTCCTCCTTCCTCCTGACTTGAATGTGGACACGACAGGAAAAGCCCGAACAGCTAGTTTGAGCCAGCAGGAAGAAGCCATAGGCTGAGGATGATGGCACAAGGTGAAGATGATGGCACAAGGGACAGAAGGGTCTGGACTTTCTGGCATAGCCCTGGTGTAGAACCTCCCACACTAGCTCTGGACTGCTTGCTGACACCCAAATCCCACTAACAGGAGAAGAAATAAAATATTCCTTTCAGCTGTTATTTTAAGTTTTTATACTTTGCAGTTGAACCCAGTCATAAGTGAGAACATGGAAGAATACAGGTTATATATAAAACACTGCCAGTATTTGAATAGATCAGTATCTTTCAGGTCATCTGTTCTCAATCACAGCTATGACATAGGAGTACCACAGGTGGCCACAGTTGTGAAGAGACACACTTTGCCCAGCAGTGCCAACCCCTGCATCCTAGCCTGTGCCATTGTCTGCATTCCCTCAAAACAGAAGCAGCTGCTAATGTTAGGCTACTTCAAGGCAGCTGAAGGCATCGTTTCAGCAGGCAGGGAACTAAAACAGACTAGTTTCTTCCCTAGTCTATCAGCAGAGCTGTGAGACTGAAACGGTTTTCAACAGATGACCCATCTCCTATTACCCAAGTACAAATGAATATAGAAGCAACCATTTACACTACCAACACCCGACCAACAATGACACTCTAAATAGTTGGATGAAAGATGAAGAGGCAATAGACAGCCAAGGAAAGATACAATGTGTTGTGCTTATCTTATGCCATGGTAAATACAAAGCTTGTTTTTTGTTTTGTTTTTCAGTGTCAGGGATCAAACCCCAGGGCCTAATGATTGCAGGCCAGTCCACTACATGGAATACACATCCATCCCTGCTTTGTCCATTATTGTTAGGTGAGCCAGACTGGCTTTGGGCAAATGCAAAGACTACTAGCTTTAAGGTAGTGGTTCTCAGCCTTCCTAATGCTGTGACCCTTTAATACAGTCTCTCACGTTGTGGTGACCCCCAACCATAAAATTATTTCATTGCTACTTCATAACTGTAATTTTGCACTGTTATGAATCATAATGTAAATATCTGATACACAAGACACCTGATATGTGACCCCCTGTGAAAGGGTCAAGACCCACAGATTGAGAACCACTGCTTTAAAAAAAAAAGATCAATTTATTAGAAAGTTGGAACAAATTCTTGCTTTTCAGAATTAAGTCACTAAGTTCTAAATATCCTGAAAACTTTTTGTTGCATCTCTCTCTTTGCCCACTGAGCCAACTTGCTGGCCCTTTTGCTATTTTCATCGAGTCTCAATAGGGGATTTATTTTGTATGGTAGAAAAGCAAGGAAGGACTGGCCTCAATTATTTGTGCTCTGAGATGGCCCTGATCAAAATACATGGATGATAACAGTAGGTGAGCCTTCCTGCTTAGAGGCTTCTCGGCAGGGATTCTCCTGTGCAACAATATGAACCAATATTTCGTATGAATTAACCATATTGCTGAGCCTTTAAAAGGCAGGTACATGCAAAGCATTCCATTGTTTCATTAACAAATTCTGACCTTCTGTCAGTTTTTCCCACAAGCAAACAAACCAAGTTGTTAATGCTATGCCATCCAATATTTTGTCAAATAAATACATCAAGCTTTAAAAACACCTTTTGAGTTTCCAGATCACCCAGATATGATGGTCACCAGACACACACAGTAGAAGGAATACTTCTAGCTTCTCAGAGCCTGTCCAGGGTAGGAGCTGTGGCAAGGACATGGCTGGTATCACCTCACCCACATCAAGGCCCTAACAGGCAAGCACAATGACCTTTAATCTGAAAGTGCAGGGCAAGTGTTTGTTTTGTATAATGCTACACTGTTTAATTCAAGCATCACTTCCCCCAAATGTACAAGCCAGGAGCTCCATGGTGTGTACATATACCAACATATCAAACTCACTCTTTTGAAACTACAGTTGGAGCCATCTCAGATTTGCCACTCACTGAAGAGTGTAAAGTATAAAACTTCAAGTGATATGAGCCTCAGGAGGCAAATAAGCTCTGGGTAAGACAAATAGTCCTTTTCTTGAGTGCATACCTTGGGTCAGCACTGTTCCAGCATGCAAAACCGTAATTATCTTCATTTTAGTAAAGACTTTATTCATTCTATGTGTATGAGTGTTTTCTCTGCATGCATGCCCACAGGGATCAGAAGAGGGCATCATATCCCCTGGACCTGGAGTTACCTAAGGTTGCATGCTACCATGAGGCTGCTGGGAACTGGACCTGGGTCCTCTGGAAGAGAAACAAATGCTCTTTCTGACTGAGCACTCTAGCCCCAGAATTGTAATAATCTTAAAAAACATGTTGCTTTCCCATTTTGTTCAACTGTCAGGGGATGAGGAGGAAAAGCCAAGTTACCTTTCGCATCTGAGCCAACAGTCCTTCGAACTCCTTCAGATTCAGTGTGGTTCCACTGTAGGATGCACAGCTGTTTGCAGCTTTCCCCAGCCAATAAATGGTCACTAACACCTATAGAGGAAAACAATGCATAAGAGTGGGAGGATCTGTCCTGAAGAAAGATATTTCAACTTGGGGATCAGTAACATTCCAGGAACAGCAAGGCAGGAAGGAACAACTCAGCAATGGCGACTTGTGAAAACCAGTGCACGCTGCAACCATCAATTTGAGATCGAGGTAATGGGAACCCAATGCTGTCTCAGTTGACCCAGACACACAATTCAGTCAAGTAAGTCTCCAGCTCTAGGAAAAAGGAGGTTGTGAGAAAGTGATCTCTGAGTGAGCAAGAAGGGGAAATAAATCCTCCAAAACGACATACTCATCAGACAGCATTTCCCCACAAACTCTGTGGAGTCTTTACCCAGACAAGTAATGCAGGAGACTGTCAGCTCCATTTGAGATGGGTGCTCTGGAAGCCCCTAATTTCCACTTGACAGCCTCCTGGAATGGATGGCAAAAATCCCAAAGGAGCAATAAAGGTTACTGAGTGTTCCACAGCACAGGATCAACACAGTACATCTGAGTGAAGTCAGAAGACAGCAATGCCTAGAGAGTGGGACCTGAAAGTCTCTCGCATCAGAGCATAGCCACATCCCCATTAATCTGAGATGGGAAAATTTTAGCCCTGACACAGTTGCTATCAATTAAACAAACTTGGCTGCTGAAGAATGTCCGTGAATATCCAATGGTCTGAGGTTACTGTCCTACATTAGTTTTGTGCTGTCTCTCCAAAGAGCTGTCCACAAAAACACAAATGTTCTTTACTTTGAGTTGGGGAAAAAAAGAGGTTGGCTAAAGATGTGCTCCTTAGCTGAATTAGAGGGATCAGAAGCCCATACAAAATTTTAGACTTTATGCTCACATTCTGTCTTTTTGCTTCATCTATGCCAGGAAGGACTTATTGTACTACCTTCCCCATGGTGGGCCAGAACATGCTCTGGATAATGAGACATAGGCATATAGGTCCAGCTGGCCATGGCCCAAAGTATAGCTATGTGCATGAGTACTATGATACGGTTCAGTTTTCCACCTCTTGTGGGAAACTCTTACATCGTGAATCCTTCAAAAACTTCCAGAAGGTCTTTTATTGACTGAGTTCGTACAAATAAATTCCCCGAGAACAGACAATCCTGAATGTAAGGACATTAACTAGAACCATAACATAACTAATGTGTGCTGACTGTGATCCCATCTGGGCCACAAATGGAAATGGCTAATGTTAATGTTGAAACTGATCACTCTTTTAAGAAAATGAACCGCACACAGAATACAAGCTTTTATTTGTTTATTTTGAGATTGAATTCTGATTAGAGTGAAACCTCCAAATCTACTATTTTTAGTTTTAGCACAGTTATTAACTATTCTATAGGAGAGGCATATACGTTTTCCTAAGAAAGAATCTTTTTACTAAGACCTATCAGATGCTCTGCATTTAGCTAAACATCAACCTTGGACCATTAAAGCTAAAAGTATACAAACTTGGAGAGAGATGTTAAAAAACTTACGTTTTTCAGCTTCCGGCTATAATCAAGGTTCCTAGGTAAGGAAAGAAAAACAAAACATTATTACAATAGCAGTTTCTTCAGTGTGGTCCTTCCTTAAACACCTTTAAGACATACTTGCAAAAACCACATAAAACAAAATCAGAAGAATATTGATGACTTTTTTAAGGCCCATGGCTGATGATTTCAGTTATAGGATAAAATTGTTGAGGGGAAAAAACAAAACAAAACAAAACAAACAAACAAACAAAAACCATTAGGAGGACCAGATTGGATTAAGGTTTTGCAGGACACCAGGAAAGTAAACACCTTTTAACATATGAAAGGTGAGAATTCTGTTTAAAACTGAGACTGTTTATATTTGAATTTACAAAGTTTGGTTGTTGATGATTCTGTCTAAAAGGAAATTTGATCACATCTCTCAAGTGTTCTTCATGCAAGTAGATCTAGTACAGGTCTGAAAACTTAGTGAAACAGACCTGAAAATACGTGTATAAGAAGCAGTACTATCCAACTGGTCCCCCCATCCCCCTGCTACAAATCAGAATGAAAAATTGGCCACACACTGGAAAATATGCATGCTATTTTCAAATGTGTGCACATGTGTTCAAAAACACACATAATGTTTATTCCCTAACTAAAGCCCACCAAAGCTCTGACTATTCACATCATGGTGTTTCAAAATGTTTCCAAAGGTATTTGAAAGCTCCATGAACATATCTACAAATAAGTATTTATTAGGAAAATTAATGTTGGATTTCTTTTCTCTGGTCACTTTGGTGAGGTGTGGGAAGTAGAAATCCCATCGTATAAACTAGCCAAGAATGCCTCAAAGCATTTAGACCATAATTACTTGCTTCTAGCCCATGCTAACAAACTAGGTGTGATGAGCTGGTGGGCAAGTTTAACCTGATTGATATTGGAAGGACTAGTAAACACTAGTCCCACTCTGTGAAGATCAACACAGGGTCTGGGGCTTCAGTTAAGACAAGAATTCATTCAATTTGCATTTGATTAAGGACATGTTTCTATATTTTTTTAGGAAAAAAATAGCATGCTATTCTCGGCTTAAATATCTATGAAGATTGTTTTTCCGTTTAACAACAGAAAGATGAAATAAATCCAAGGAAAATCTAAAGCATCTTAGAAAAACAAGGATAGGGAAAATGACTCTCTTCCCACATTGACAATAAAAGTTCACCAACTGAAACTGTGACTGGGTGCTAAAAAATTTTATGTGGCACACAGTAGGACCTCACAAAATATTTGTAGAATTATCTCCTCATAATCACCAATTACTGGGAAATACTTCCAAGTTTTAGAGAGACTTCTACCCCAGAAGCCAGCCACAGCCTCTCCGCATGCTGTGTTGATTCCCCGGAAGGTCTGTGCTGGGTGCCCCTCTGTGCTGAGCACCTCCTCTGCACTGTGAGCCTCTCTGCACTGTGAGCCCCTCTGCACTGTGCACCCCCTCTGCACTGTGCACCCCCTCTGCACTGTGCACTCCCTCTGCACTGTGCACCCCCTCTGCACTGTGCAGCCCCTGTGCACTGTGAGCCCCTGTGCACTGTGCAGCCCCTGTGCACTGTGAGCCCCTGTGCATTGTGCAGCCCCTGTGCACTGTGCAGCCCCTGTGCACTGTGCACCCCCTGTGCACTGTGAGCCCCCTGTGCACTGTAGACCTCTCTGCACTGTAGGCCTCTCTGGACTGTGAGCCCCTCTTCACTGTGAGCCCCTCTTCACTGTGAGCCCCTCTTCACTGTGAGCCCCTCTTCACTGTGAGCCCCTCTTCACTGTGAGCCCCTGTGCACTGTGCAGCCCCTGTGCACTGTGCTTTCATTTCCATCAAATCTGTCTGGCATTCATTTCAAGTAGAGTTCATGCAATTTCACAGTCAGTAATGTAATAATTTGAAGGTTTCTCCTCTTAAAATTTTTCTTTTTTTGTCTGCTCAAGTTACATTTGGACAGAAAAGGTAAGAAAAATTACTTATACTTAAAACTAGAGTGTTTTGTTTTTTTTTTAAAAAGAGACAATTTTAGAAAACACAAATTTCCCCCATGGGATCTATCCCTTATCCTGTATCTCCTTTCTGATACTCTTGTTAAAATGATGCTCTCTCTCTCTGCCATTTGCAGCTCAACTCTCAGAAGGGAAACTGGAGAATAACAGCAGCGGTACTTGAACCTATCTGAGCTATAAAATTAACACTTTAAAAACTAGTCCCCGACTAGTGCCAAAAAGCAGAATCACCTATGAAAATATTGTGAAGCTTATTCCATGCTCCCCTCCTACACCCCTGCTAAACCCAGAAGCAATGCCTTTCTAAGCTCCACAAATTAATTTGTGACATAATTTTAGTATAAATTCTTTATGATTTTCTAAATACCACTCTAGTGAGACAATCTTTCTACATAACGATTCCAAGTTCAACACCCCCATTGTATATGAAGACTGCTCTCCTCACACTTACCCTGAACTACAACCCTCCAACCTCACTGGGTCCTTTTCTTTTAAGCATCCACAACATCTATTTCCTTGGCCTTTTGCTTGCTGTTCCTCCACTCCAAACATCCAGCAAATCTGCCCATGGCTGATGCTTCCTTCTCATTTTTGTTGCAGCCTGAGTCCTCAGCTGAAATGCTACCCCTTCAGATGGCCTAAACTTGACCGTCTCAGGATGGACCACTCTCTTTCCTGCCTCACTATTTTATGTTCTGCTCAGCACTCTCCCTTCCCATGGTTATTTTCTTTCTTTCTTTTCTCCTCCCTCTCTCTCTCTCTCTCTCTCTCTCTCTCTCTCTCTCTCTCTTTTGTTTTTTTCATCTGGAGCTGCAGACCAAACCCTGGGTCTTGCACTTGCTAGGGAAGTGCTCTACTACTGAGCCAAATCCCCAACCCCAGTTATTTTCTTTCTTACTTAATACATTTCTAAGTTATTGACACTGCAGTGTAAATTCAACATGAACGGAGGCCCTTAGTCATCTTGTTTGTGCATTTTCCTCAGGGAGGGGAAGTATCTCACACACAGTAGCTACTCAGTAAACATTTGTTTAATAGATGAATGAAGGTACAGAGACATAAGGGAAGGTGATGGAAAAGCAGTATCTAAAGATTAGAGTGTACAAGTCAAGGACATTATAAAATGCAAAGAGTGAAGAAGAAATGCAAAAGAGAGGTAGATGAGAGGAAAAGATAAAGAAGGAATCGGAGGTGGGAGGCAGAAGAAGGAGAAGACAGAAAAAAGGCAAAATCAAAAGAACAAACAAATGAAGATACTGCCATAACAAAGGAACTGTGACCATTTGTGAATGGCCTAAGTGGCTTTCTCAAGGCCAGTTGCTTTTAGTGCCTCTGAGTTAATATATCCCTTTAGAAGTTGATTGCCTTGTTTCCCCAGCCCTGCAGTGACCAAGCTTTACCTAGAGTCACATCTGGAAGACTATTTAATCCAGTCCTACTCTGTAGATGACAGCACAGAGCTAAGTAAAGATGCTTAACAAGCCATAGATGTAGGGAGCGCTAGACCTGGAGCTCCAATCCTGATTGTTGTAGATAAGCAATGAAGAAGATCTGAGTTTCTGTTTTAGTTTCCAAAACCCACTGGCCTCAGAATTCTCCTGCTCTGGTAATTTATCATTTAAAGGTAGCCAAAAATAATTAAAAAAGGAGCTAGAGTAAACCACCGGAGTAAACTTGCCTTAACCCTCCAAGCAATGTGTGTGTGACTATTATTACCCATGGTGTTACACAATTGCTATTGTTTCTGGGGACTTGCCATGCAGGTGAAACTAGAAACATGAGATGAGGCAGAACTTGAAGTGATTTCCCAAAATGAAGAAGAACTTAGCAGAGGCCGGATTTAGGCTCAGTGACAAATGGAGCATGTGATGGTTGCAGTGGGGCCTATGGAGGCTTTTACTGTGAAATATTGCAACTTTTGTTTACTTTTTTCGCTTAACATCCACTTTCCATGAGAAATACTAAAGAATGGCACATTAAAATCACAGAAGTAACTTTAGATCATCAATCATAGCTGCTGACTCTCCTCGTTTCCAGCCACGAATCATAAAATCCACTGTAAACTTCCCAACTTCAATTCATTCAGTAGTTTCAAGTCTCCCATCATCATAATTATGAAATCAAGGCCAGGGGATAGAACAAAAAGAACAACTCTAAATTGTGGCTTTTTCCCTTCTGTGTTCTTCCATGATATAACAGCACTGCCCCCAAATTATCAAGTCACAGATCCCCTCTACTCAATTCAGCTTACTGGGTTTTGTTGTTGCTGATGTCTGCAACAGGGTTGTCCTTATGAAGCCCTAGTTTGTTTAGTATATGCATTATGTAAACCAGGCTGGACTCAGTTGTGTAGAGATTCTCCTGCCTCTGCTTCTTAAGTGCTGTGATTATAGGATATGGCACCTACCTTACTTTTAGATATTTAAAAAAAAGATTTATGTTTATATAATGTGTATATGTGTATATCAGTGTATGAGCATGGGCACATAAATGTAGGTGTCCTTGGAGGCCAAAACAGAGATCCAGATGCTCTGGAACTGGAGTTATAGGACATTGTAAGTTGCACCTAATATGGGTGCTGAGAACTGAACTGTGTCCTCTGCAAGAATAGTGTTACCCCCTCTAAACCACTGTGCCATCTCTCCAGACCCAGGAGAGAATCCAGCTTATTGCTCAATCATACTGTTTGAATAAAATGACAAATGCTTTATATGACATCATGGGCTCTGCAGAATCCTTGAACTACAGGCAATTTATTTTTGCCATCTCATAAACACAGATTCCTTTGCTCATGAACTATCTCTTTATACAGAAGAGATATATACTGCAAGAATTCTTTGGTCCCATATATATGGTTCACTAGATACAGGTAGAAATGGCCAAAAGGTCAATGATCCATCTCTGAAAAAGCTTAATCACTGTCACAGATGAGAAAATGGCTACAGATATAAACTAAGGAGCCAGATCACCACCTTTTCCCCCATCATCAACAGCTCTCAATCTGTTTGAGTGCAGTCTGCCAAGAGCCCATTCAACTGTCCCACTGGAGCCAATAAAAGGGTTGCTGTAAAAAGCACACAGATTTTGTGCATATTTCTCTGTAGCCTTGCTGCTAAACTCTACTTAACATTTTCTCTTCTTTGAAATTCTGGTTCTATATGCATTTGAAAAATTTATATTAGCTCAGAATCAGAGCTCTACAGAGGACAGGACACTGTTTTGCAACAGTGTTCTGTTGCAAAAGCTTGTTGTCGCTTGTGCATTTTTAAAATTAGGTATATGTGATCCTCTACCTCTTAGAACTTACAACATCCTCACACATCTGCAAATCCAAACATCAATGGTTTCCGTTAAACATCAATCAGGCATACTCACTTGACAGTGACCCTGCTGGACGTATCCTGGAGGTCACTTGGGTCAAAGAGTTGAGATTCTTTAAGGCCAAGCTCTTTACAGCCTCTCAAGAACAAGATGGTGTTGTCCTGGAAGGAAGAAAAGAAGCCCAAATGTTACTTTAGATTATCTTTGTGACAGAAGCACTTCATTAATAGTCCAAATTGCTGTCAAGATGCCAGCCATCGTGGTTGCTAAAGTCATATCTAAATCATGGTGTAACACACAACAAAATTGCATTTAGGACACACCAGAATAAACAGACACTTCAGATTTCCAAAACCCTAGCCACACCAAATCAATTTTCCCTTTAGCTTGATACAATTGTAAACAAGTGCAAGTCAGATGCTGCTATAAAGGGAATTTAGCATCTTTTTTTAATTTGAATTAGAAACAGGATTGTTTTACATGACAATCCCAGTTCCCTTCTCCCACCCGTCCTCCCCTAACCCCTGCCCCCCAACTAAAACCTTATCTTTTTAAGGAACAGTACTTTAGACAGCCAGGTATTTTCCATTGCTTATAAATTGTTTCCCCATGCCTTATTGCTTAGAACTTTGTATCAATAGATACTTTAAAAATATAATTAGAGCAGGGGGAATGGCTTTGTTGTTGGGTGTTTGCTGAGCAAGCATAAGGACCTGAGTTCAGATCCCCAGTATCCAAGGAAAAAACCAGGCATGATAGAACATGCCTGAAGTCCAAGCACTAGGAAGCTGGATGGGAAGCTGGATGGAGGTAGATGATTCCTGGGGCTTACTGGTAAGCTCCAGGTTTAATAAGAGGTCTTGTCTCAAAAAAGTAAGGTGGACAGCTGTGTTGGTTTGAATGAGAATGGGCTCATATGTTTGCAAGGTTAGTCCCCAGTAGTGAAACTGTTTGGGAAGGGGTAGGAGGTGTGATCTTGTTGGAGAAAGTGTGTCAATGCAGGTGGACTGTGGGGCTTCAAAAGACTCCCACCATTCCCAGTGTGCTTTCTCTGCCTACCAATTATGGGTCAAGGTGTGAGCTCTCAGTTCTTCCTACTGCCTTGTTTTTGCATTGCTATCATGAACTCTAACCTTTGGAAATCACAAGCCCAATTTAACACTTTCTTTTAAAGTTTTGTTGGTTATGGCATTTTATAACAACTATAGAAAAGTCATTAATGAATAGTGATAGAGGAAGATGCATCACATTGACTTCTGGTTTCCAAACACATGTGTCCACATGTGCATTGCATGTATATACATGTACACAAAAACATATGGCACACACACAAAATAAGACATTGTAAAATATAGGCAATTTGAAGATAACAAAAGGTTTTGTTGCCTAAGGTGCTCTCATCCTCAACTTTTTCTAATTAACTGATTTAAATATATCCTTTGCAAATTTTTACACCCTTCATGCATTCATTATGGGCTTTGACTAAAATAACTTTTTAATGGATACAAGATGAATTAAAAGATAAAAGAAATCGAGTCCTTCTTTCCTATCACATTTACTCCATTGCTCTCTCCTGAATATTTGGGGGAGGAAAGAAATAGCAGGTAGAGGGGATGTGGGAGAAGAGCAGAGGTAGCCCAAAGTGCAAGATACAATGCTATACATGCAGATGCCATGATGAAACCACTACGTTGTTTGCTAAAAATTAACTTTACAAAATCTGAACTTGGTTGGGAAGGAAACTGTGACCAAGGAAAACTTCTGAAAACAATGCAAACACTCTTCTCCTCATGGTGATACAGGCACAGATTTACTGTGAACAGCAGAGGAGCAGGACTGGCTGACAATTATACTCTAAGTTAAGGAGGGTTCCATCTGGGCCACCCGCCCATGTATGGGAAGCCCTAGTAATAAATGAGTTCTGAAAGTGAATGCAAATTGTGGGTCATCTTTTGAAGACCCCAGAACAACTGACCAACAGATTTATTGTTATGAATCTCTAATTGCCCTCTTCTTGAGAGAGTTCCAAAGGTGTGGATTGACTCCATCAATTTGCAAAAACTACAGTTCCAGGAACCACGTTAATGAGAAACCCCCTGAATGCTGATAAACTGCAGTAAACAACTGAACTGAGGGTGGTGATTATCTAGTTCATCCCAGGTAGTTCAGATCAGCAAAGATGGTATTTTTAAATACCCAGTGTGTAGGCAGGACCCTCAGGCCCCTAAGAATCCTGCCTCCAGTTGCACACACCCTAAGTAACTCCCCTTGAGAACAAGTGATAACCATGACTGTGATAACGTCATGGCACTGAACAATTGCCTCTAAGTTAACCAAGAGAAAGATTATCTGATTGGCATTGATTTAACTAGGGAGCTTTTACAGAAGGTGATGGAAGAGTTACCTGAACACCACAGCTGCAAAGGATCGAATTCAGTTAAGTGCCATGAACTTGGAATGGGCTTGGGAGATGTTCCAGGTCAGCTTTGCAGACATCTTGATTTCAGCCCTATGATATTCTGAGAAAACAGCCCTGGCTCACCCCATCCAGACATCTAATCTATAGACAATGTAAGGTAATATATGGGTACCATTCTGAGATGTTAGTTTATGGTAATTTTTAATGTGGCAATAAAAAATTAATATGCTCAAGCTCTAAAGAGTGATAGTAGAAAGTTGTTGACCTTTCTATGGCCCATATTCTGTGACCAACACCCTTCCAAGGGCTGCATTTATTATATTAACTGTTAATCCCCACACACCTTATCCTCTACTGACGGATGAGTGAGTGATCTGCAGTCTAGAACAATTACGCAATGATCCAAGGTTACGATCAGCAAAAGATGGAGGTAGCAAAACAGCGTAGTATGTCTGATGAATCCAAGCATGGAACTTGAGTTCAGTACCAAAGGACAGTGGGGCCATGGAGGTAGGACTGATCTCAGAGGGTCTTACAGATGCAGAAAGCAGGCTGCAGGAGGCAGGGACAGCTGAGACATAGAACTGTCACTCCTCATACTGAATCAGCCAGCTAAACCTGCATGGAAGCTAACTCATCACGAAGACAGGATGGGGATTCCCCAGAGGTAAAAATGCTAAGCCCCCAAAGTTGCAATTCTTGTTCCCATCTCTCCAGTTTCTAGTTGTTTATGCTTATTCATCTATCCCCAATTTCCCACCCTCCTGCTTCTCTCCATTTCTCCCTCTTTCCCTCTATACCTCCTTCCCCTCTCAGTTTTTCTCTTTCCTGTTTGTCTCCCATTAGAACTCAAATATATTCCCTCATTTCCTTCCCTCCCTCCCTCCCTCCCTCCCTCCCTCCCCCTCCCTCCCTCCCTCCCTCCCTCCCTCGCTTCTTCTCTCGTTCCCTTCCCTCTCCCCTCTCTGTCTCTGCCTCTGTCCCATTCTTTTTGGCTCTGACACTCTTCAAAGACCCCACTGGTTCTGAGGCTGCTATGTTCAAAATAAGGCATGCCCCTGCTTTGCAGGTCCATATTTCAAAGGGGTAAACACACACTTTACTGAAGACAACAACTCCAAAGAAGGTAGTGATCAGTACAGATGCCAGGTGAGCTTCAATGAGCATTTGAGTGTCTTTTGGAATCCAAGTGAGTGCCTCTCAGGAAAATGAGGAAGTCAGCAAGTGCTCTCTAGGAATCACCAGTGACCACAATAAAGGACAGGCCTCTGCCCTCCATGCAGTCCCCTAGGATTATGGCGTCCCGGATCGTGAGCACAAACAAGGAGGTGTTCTCCATATGCACAGTCCCAGATGCGCACGTGTATCCTGAACACAGCACACCATTCAGCACACAGCCCACAAACATACAAGCTCTGTATGGCAGCCAGCAGGGACAATTTGGCCTGGAAGATTTAAATAACTGTAGGTCTGTTTCCAACTCCTTGCTGTAACCTAATGATGCTGGAGAAGAGCCAAGCCCTAGTCAGAGGCAAAGCCAGAAGGAAGAGCCACCGGGCCAAGAGCTAACAGAGGCCAGCCACTGGAGCAGGCAAGAACAACCGTGTTCTTAATTACAAAGGACACATCCCGTACTTTCTCATCTGCCTTCTCTATGCACTGAGATGTCTCTACATTTACAATTTCAAGCAAAACCCTCATCTTAGTAGCTCAGGTTCAGAGTTAAACCATTTAATGGTGTCTCAATCCCATGGGAGAAGTGGGAGACTCGGATTTACTATAATGACTATTATATGTTGTTACACATAGCTAATGATTCCACTTAGTAATCTTTTGGGGAGCTTTCTAGGGACTTGAAAAAAAATCATTGTTACAAAAACAAAACAAAACAAAAAACAAAAAACAAAAAAAAAACAAAAAAACACCCTGGTAATTAAAGATATATGCTGACCAAATGTATGAGCCTTAACTGGACTCTAGATTCTAGAAGGAAAAGCAAATAAGGCTATGGTGTTGACTATGCGCATACTATTGAATAAATTACTGATTGGGCATTAACTTTCCGAGGTGTGGTGATGGTAATGCAGTAAAGTGAGTGGACATCTTATTTTAAGAACACATCTGGATTGTTTAAGGGTGTGTTACTTCTGCAACACAACTTTGAATGGTTCAATTAAAATTGTGTGAGCATGTCTGTGTACATACATGTATTTTCACATGTGGGAAGAGGAAGGCCACAAAGCAAAAGACATGGATGAAGAGGAGGGTGAGGTGGAGAGACTGTACAGATGTTTTTCTGTGTTTAGAGAGAAGAATACACAAATAGCAAAATATTAAGAATTGGTGAGTACAAAGACTGAACCAACAACCAGGAAGCCTGCATGGGACTGAGTTAGGTCCCTTGCATGTATGTTACAGTTGTTTAGCTTGGTGTTCTTGTGGGACTCCTAACAGTGGGAGTGGGGGTTGTCTCTGACTCTGTTGCCTGCTTTTGTGACCTTTTCAATTACTGGGTTGCCTCATCCAGACTTAATAGGAGAGAAAGTGCCTGGTGTTCTGCAACTTGATACTCCACAACTGGTTGATATACTGGTTGGTGGCCTGCCCTTTTCTGAAGAGAAACTAATGAGGAGGAATTGATAGGGGAGAAGAAGGGAGGTGGGGAGCACTGGGAGGAGAGGTTGGAGGGGAAACTATAGCCAAGGTTGTGGTGGAGTATTGAAAGAGCCAGTTAGAAAAGGGAGGGAATTTTGGGGTCAGGCAGAAACCTGGTGCAAGGATGATCCCAGCTAAGACTCCTAGCAATTGCAAATATGTAGCCTTGAACTGGTCATATCCTGTAACTAGACAAGATTTCCAGTAGAGGGACTGGGACATCAACCCAGCCATATAACCTTTGACCTACAGTCTGCCCTGCCTATGGATGTTCTGGAAAGGTTGGTTAGTGGTAAGAGTGGCACAGAGATTTTGAGAGTGGCCAACAAATTACTGCTTCAGCCTGAGACCCATGCCATGAAAGTAAGCCCACCCCTGATACCGCACCAGGATCCAAAGTCTGGGTGGCCCAGAGATCTAGGATAGAACCAAATACAACTGGAGGGGAAAATCAATGTAATCATGTCTAACAATATTCTGCTGTACTCATAGATTGGTTCCTAAGAGTCATCAGAGAGCCTTCATCCAGCAACTGTGGAAACAAATGCAGATCCATAGTCTGGAAAGAAAGACTCCTACAAGTTGTTCTCTGATACACACACACACACACACACACACACACACACACACACACACACACACACAATTCAAAGTTCACATAAATAAAAGCTTTGTATCAAATTAGACAGTAGATATAAGAGAACATGACATAATTGTTTAGGAGATGAAAGGACTTCAGTTAGAACCTCAGCCTCATCTGCATTCTGGCTGTGTGTTCTTGGTTAGACTTCCTAACCTTTCTGATCCCCACATCTCTAGTCTGAAAGTAAGGATGCTCTCAACCTTGTAGATATAGGTGTCAGAATAACAGGAAACACACATTAAAAGCTCAGCCCAACTGTCTGGCATATTCCAGGCATTTGTTACAGTAGCTCTCCCCTTATTTTCTGTTATTCCCATAGGCAACTATGGTCTGGAAACATAAGATGGAAAATTCCAGAAATAAATAATTCTTAAGCCTTAAATTGCATGCTATTCTGGATAATGTGATAAAGTGTTAATACTGTGTCACTCTATCCTGCCCAGGATGTGAGTCATCCCTTGGTCCAGTGTACCCTTGCTGCATATATAACTTACATGTAAGTCATTCTGCAGCCGTCTTGGTTATCAGAACTATTGTACCACAAGCTTGAGTAATCCATATCTTAATTAATGATGGCCCTTAAAGCACAAGAGGAAATGTACTCAAAATTTCGTTATGGTACATTATCATAATTGTTTAATATTAGTTAACATAGTTTAATATTGTTAACATCTTACTATTTTATGTATCAAATTTATCATTGCTGTGCTTGTGTATTAGTTACATTTGCATCACTATGAGAGAATGCCTGGCAGACAAACTAAAGGAGCAGAGATTTACTTTGGCTCATGGTTTCAGAGACCTCAACCCATCATGGTAGAGAAGTCATGGGGTTCATGATAGCAGGAATGTGAGATGGGAGCTGTTCACATTAGAGGGGGTCAGGGAGCAGAGAATAAGGCAGAATCAGTGGCAGGGCTATCACTTTCAGAGGTCTGCCTCTTACTATTGACTTACACCATACGAGACATTCCACCTTCTAAAAATTCCACAGCCTCATGAAACAGCACCATCAGTTAGGGGGCAACTGGTCAAAGCATGAGCTTGAGAAGAACAGTTTAGATCCAACCATGATTACGTGTGTTGAGGAAAAAACTAGTATGGATGGGTTTGGTACTATCTGAAGTTTCAGGCGTCCACTGGGGGGGGGGGCGGGTCTTAGAATGTATTTCATGCAGGTAAGTGAGGTCTCAGATACAGAGGGCATCACCAGGACATTTTTGTCCACTCAGGTCAAGAAAAATTGTGGAAGATAGAATGAAGAACAGTTTATGCATCTGAGAAAAAGAGACACTCGTGCATGAGCTGTCAGGTATATGGGAGATTTACAAAAACAGGAGAGATGCTGCTGTTATTTGTTAGTTACCAACTTGGCGTAGCAGGCAGCCTCAAGCTTAGGAGCAGGCTAATATATTCAAAGGTCATGTGCAAGGTAGTTGCCTGTATGTAAATCATCATTTGCAATTATTACACAAAAATAAATCCTTAAGAGATCCTTCCCAATTGAGTCCAGAAAAGCCTACTTAATCCAAAGTGTATGTGTAGGGCTATTAATTACTGGATGGAGCAAAGCCCTGCAGTGGGAAGACACATGCACAGATGTCCAGTGCTCATTGCTCCTGGCTACAGTTGGCTCACAGATCCCATCAGCCTCTGTCCACAGAAGAGGCCTGCTTTGCCATTGGCAGAGCTTCAGGATGGAGAGGCCAGCAAGGCTCTCCAGTGCAGCCCCTGGGGAAACGCTCCGCCACCTCATCCACATCTTAGGGCTGCTGCTCTCTTCTTCAGAAGGCAAACAAGAAACTGCTTACGGCTTTTCACTTTACTAAGCATTCATTTCTATCTAGAAAGGAAGGGTCCCCTGTCTCCTTAATCCATTCACTACACAGGGGATGCATCTGGCCATGATTCAGGAAGCCAGCCAGGAGTAGACCCCTTTTAGTGGGGTGGACCCACTTTCCTTGGTTTTATTTCTTCTTCTCCAATAGAGAAAGATCAACATGGTTTGAAGTTCAGAGTAAATGAAAGCAATGCACATTCAGGCTTCAGACAAACTCACTACAGCCAGGTACTTAAAATTCAATATATAACACATCCCTGTAATTTTCACTCAATGTAAGTGAAAAGACTAGATGGAAAGTAAAAAATGTAAACTGTGATCATTTGTGGATTTATCATTTTAATATACCACCTATAATACATTTGCCAAAGACCTTAATAAGCAATAGGATATCCCAGAAAGATGTGGCAATCAATATATCAGAGACAACCAGATCTTGTTAGAAAAATCAACAACTAAGATTAATGTTACTTTTCTATTCCTCTTTATAAAACTCATTTTTAAATGTGTTTTTTGTTAGGTTTTCTACATGTGAAGCAAACTCCCTTCAACACATATACAATTAAGAAGTTCAAAACTTAAGGAATACATTACCAAAACATCTCCAGGATCTTACCCCATAATTAATAGAACACCGGGGTTTCCTGGACTTGCCTTGTTCACAGTTCCTGCCCAGTCTGTACCAGCTATAGTCAAACTCCTGGAATTGGCTGGAGTCCAACAACAACTGGCACTCACCAGACTACCAATTCATTTTTATTTGCCAGGAACACTTAACAAGGACACTAGTTCTGCCACTGAGAGGAAAGAGCAACTTACTGCAACTGGGAGACTTTAGGGACTTGAACCAGAAAGGTGACATCTGGATGGGCTCTTGAAGGAAAAGAAAACACATCAAAGGGAAATGAGCAAAAGCAGGGTAGGTTTATGAAGAAAGAATGTAAAGGAAAGAGGGAAGAAAATTATGAGTTTTAAGGTTGATGGGAGGGGGTGAACACCCCTCTCATAAGCTCTTGGACGTGGAGAACTTCAGTCAGTTCATGTGGAGTCTTGGAACTCCACCTCTAACTTAAGCAAATACGTGTGGTTCTGTGGGAGGGAGAAGGTCCACCAAAGAGTCTCTTCAAAGACCTTGGGGAGAAGTAACTAAGAAAACAACAAGATTGATCTAAGAGCCAATGATGCAATGGGAGAGATTTTAGGTGATGCCAAAGTTGTAGCCACTGAAATGGTCTTAAGAAATAAGAAGACCTGGTGAAAGAAAAGGAGCTGGAACACCCGCTACTCAAAGAGCCGCATCTCACTGGGGACATCTATGTGGTCTAAGATTCAATAATAAGGCCACTGAACAATACAGAGGTTTAGCAATCAAGTACTCAAGTGCACAGGAAGGGGGGAGATCAGTTAAATGTCCTGAAAGTGACTTTATTGATTTTATTCTACACTACTTAACTTCAGTAACTTGATGTTTATCTCATTGTTCCCTTGAAATTCTCAAAAAAAAAATCAGTAATGTCCTTTTAATCAGAAAATTCATTCATTGGTGATTGAACAGTATTCACCCAAAATAAGTATCATCTGGAAACCATTTACTGGATTAGTGCTGTGTGCTAAAATTTCCATTCTAAGTGCTTTATGTACTTTTTTCTTATGTAACACCACACAAGAGTCTTGGCATGTTCTAAATCTCCCCCACTCTTATGAGCATGCAACCTACACGTGTTTATTGAGTGCTTACTAATTACATACCAGACATTGTTCTAGGCAACATCTAGAATTTAAGTGGGGGAAATAGCAATGCCAAGGCCCTTGGCAGGGTTCTACCTGGCATGTCCGGGAACCAGTGAGATCATGTCCATTTCCACTCTGAATGTCCAGGCTGCCATTACTCAGTTGTGCCTGACAGATTCCAACCCACCTTTTCCTCCTTCACACCAGCTCTCCCCACTCTCGGGCTTCTCAATTCCCTCAAAATGCCTCCCCTTTTTTTCCTCTGCCCATTTTCCTCTCCTCATGTTGCCTTTCTTGGGGATTCAGTTATGACCAGTGTGTCTGTCTGACTCCATTGCCTGTCTCTCTCCAATATTCTACACAGAACAAAGAGTAGAGAAAAGAAACAGTACAAATGAAACAGATAGGTTTGTTGGCTGAACCAAACTTCCCTCATCTGTACTTGAAGAGGAACCAGCCATGTGCTTCCATAGAGGGATCTTGGCTAATATAATACTCATAGCCCCTCCTCCTCTTCCCCTGAGTGCTTCAAGAGAAGAAATGGGGCACACACCCAGCTCCGCTAGTTTGGGATAGCCTTTCCATGGCAGACAGCCTGTCTGTCAGACACATGTGTTCTGTTTGTCTCTACCATGTGGGAAGGGCCTCTCTATGGGGGATGCCTGCAGATGTCCAGCTGTGGCAGGAATGGATGACTGGGTTTGTTAATTCAAGAGTGAGGATCAGAAAACCAGCTTGGCTGCAGCTCCAAATCCATGCACTCCGGTTTGCTTCACGGGATGTAGTGCTGATGGTCTGCCTCCTGTGTGACTCCTGGGCTTATATGTCAGCTTAGGGGACAAGTGGGGCATTGCTTATTGACAGCTCTAAGCCCCTAGCACTCAGTTCTCCATGCTACTGGAGGTAAGAATGCTGTTCTGGATCTGGAGAAGCAAACACATGAGCTCCGTCGGCCTGTTAGACATACTTGGTAATCCTTCTGGGCATATGGTCAGCTCCCTCCCCATCCTTGAAGAGGCTTTCCTAAGCCCCCTGCCTCTCTGTTCTTTGTCTTTTTGCCATCTTTCACCATCTTCTGTCTAATGGATGACATTAAATCTCCTCACCCCACTCATCACAGGTTCTGCATCTAAAAACCATTTCTATTTAAAAGACGAAGTGGGATACCCTAAGGCATTCTGAAATAATCTGTTGATTTTTTTTAAACAATAGGAGCAAGATGTACACCTTGGCTGGAGTGAAGATTAAAGAGTTAGAGGATAAGCAATATTAACTTTCATTTAGTTTCAAACATTTAAAGCAATCCATCGCATATTTACTGCATGAAAAGTAACGTGTGAAGGGCCCTGAGCAGGAAGGTTCATCATCAGGGTTGGATCCTTATTTGCAAACAAGAGAAGCGCAGAAGAAATAGATATATGTGGATTATAGAGTCAGTCTAGCACAACCTGGGAACAGGAGAACTCAACCAACTGTAAAACGAAAACCATAGGAGTCCCTTAACCTAGGGTGGGGAAGGTTGGAAATGGCTGTGACATAGACATGAATTATAGGGTGGACCTGAAGTAGGCATAAAGGTGACCTTGTGAAGTAGCAGTAAGACAGGGCTTTGTGATTGGGGGACCTGCACTTACTTCTTTAATCTGTCAACTATGCCTGTTGGCTTGTTGGCCCTTACTGCAGTTTCAATCTTGGTAATGACTCTATAAGGAGGGCCATTTTTCCTCACTTGCATCAGAAAAATATGCCAGGAAAAGATCCCTATAGGCCCCCACAGAGTCAAGTTGTCTCCCACAATGGCTAAAGAGATGGGGCAGACAAGATCACAAACCCTTCTAGTAAATGAAGAGAAAAGGCACTTTCCAACAGGAGAAAAGGACTCTTCAACAGGGAACCTGGCCCAGGAACACTAGCTTCACTCTCATTGAGGGTCAGAACTGACTTTTTCCTCCCAAGTTCTGCTCTCAGGGACTGGAATATATGGTTATTACTACCACTGTCAACATATTAATCAAAGCTAATCAAACTTAGTGTTCCTAAAAACACAGTAGTCTATCTTCTAAGCCACAATGCTGCCTCGGTGTCTCAAAGTTAACAACACAAATGCTACAGAATGAAACAATAAACTTCTCTTACAAGAGTGTTTTCAAGCACAGTTGCCCCACAATACAGCAACTGAAGCACAGTTCTTCTCTTTATGGGGTATTTAAGATCTAGAGTGCCCAATTCCAAAGACTCTATGGCCTTTGTCACTTTGATCAGCTTTTCTGGATTCCTCATTCAGGGCCACGCATACAAGTGCTCTCAGAGTTCAGACAATCAGGAAAACTGTCTAGATACCATGGAATCTAATCCTCTGAAAAAGTACTGGCATGCTTCCTAAACCACTTAGGCTAACCCTAAAATGCAACATAAGCAATAAAATGTTACATTGGCCATCATTTCCCAATATATTCCATTAATTGTGCTTTGGGAACTGAATGAAAATTAGTTTGCATGTGTATTAGGATCAAACTGCTCAAATTATCTATCATACTCTATCAAATAATAGGCATGTACCTGAGTTATGAAGTGTGACCAGGGACATTGATAAAAAGTGGGGTACAGATTGCTACGGATTTGTTAGTGCTTCATGATGAAATGGATAGAGTTGAAAAAAACACTGAAAAATGTTTAAAATAATTTGGCATTGTAATCAAGTCTAACTGTGGGGTCAATGGACTTAGCACACAGAGAATAAATACATCAGTGTAGGTGTCTTCCAAATACACGAGTCATTTATTGGCAGTACCAAGTAACAATGGAAGTAAAAACTAGTGGCCATTGACTAAGCAACCAAATTAAAAAAAAAAACAAATAAAATGCAATAAAATACTCAGTAGAACAGTGTTATTTTATGCAAAAATTTTTTAAAAGTGCTGGTAAAAAAAGTAGAGGAAGAAAGCTCTGTGCATTCCTGGTAGAACTACAAAAATGATATAGATATTAAGGGAAATAAATCAGTAGTTCCTCCAAAAGTTGAATTCAGAATTACAACATGATCCAATAATTTCACTTCTGAACATATACACAAATGAATGGAAGAGGGATCAAACCTGATTCCTTGAACAATGATGTTTATATTCATGATAGCCAAAAAAAAAAGATGCAATCCAAATGCCTACCAGCAGACAGAAGGAAACAAAGAATGTGTATGTACAACAAAGGAATATTATTCACTCTTAAAAGGGAGTAAAATTGTACATGCTACAATGATGGGCATTAAGCTTATGGGAATAAACCAGACACGAAAATAGAGAAACTCTGTTTTTTGCTTGTATGAAGTACCTAAGAGTGGTCACATTCAGAAGAATGGAGGGTAGAACAGAGGTTATCAGGGTCAGAGACAGAAAGGGAAAATGGAATGTGATTGTTTAATGAACACAGAGTTTCAACTTGTGGTGATGAAAACGTTCTGAAAATAGTGTTAAACATTAAATGTCTTCATTACCCAGAATTCACATTTTCTAACCTCAACCTCAAGATGAGTATTTGGAGGAGAGACCTTTGGAATAAAGTGATCATGATGGCTATTCTTGGTTGTGTATATATAGAATGAACGATAATCCAGAAATGGAGGACACACATCTTGAGGCAGGAATACAACATGCTTTTGCCCTGGATCTTGAGACTGGATGACACAGACTTTTAATTTGGACCTTAAGGCTGGATGACACACCTTTAATCTGGGCCACACTTTCTACTGGAAGTCTATATCAGGCCAATGGAAGAAGGAGGATGTGCTCTTCCCCTGCTTGCCCTTGCCTCGTCAGCCCATTCATTCGTTCTTCAACATCCCAGCAGACCAGCTGAGACACCCAGCCTTGTGGAACTGAGCAGTTACTGGATTCTTGGACTTTCCATTCACAACTAGCCATTGTTGGACTGCAGCCTGTAAATAATTCACACACACACACACACACACACACACACACACACACACACACACGCACGCACGCACGCACGCACGCACGCACGTGGAGAGAGAAAGAGATTCATTCCGTAAGTTCTGTGACTCTAGAGAATCCTGAGTAATACAGTGATGAGGACAGATCCTACATAAATGGATTTTCCTATCCCTACACCCTCCATCATGTGACATTACAGATATAAAATAAGCACCTATGAACCAGGGAACAAAGTTTTACCAGACACAGGATCTACTTAGTGCCTTGATGTTAGACTTCTCAGCCTCCAAAGTCATGAGAATCAACTTCTTTTGTTCATAAGCTAGCCAGTTTATTGTGTTTTGTTATAACAGCTTGATGAACTAGGCAGATAATAGTGGAACCAACTGTCACTCAACTGGATATCTAAAATGGCAATTTGCACTATGTATTCTAATGTCAAAGGAAAAGAGGGGAGGGGAGGGGAGGGGGAAGGAAGGGAGGGGAAAAGAGGCCATTACTCGAAACAAAATTTGCTTTGTCATACGATACAGTCCTGGAATACATGACCTGGGAAAGTGTGAATCAAGCCAAGTAGGGAGATGTGGTACACAGTATTCCTCAACTGAAGTTCATGGTGCTTAGAGTCACTGTTACGAGACATCCATATGTATGTATGTATGTATGTATGTATGTATGTATGTATGTATTTATGTATGTTTGTACATATGTATGTATGTATGTATGAATGCATTATGCATGCTTGCATGAGTTTGTGTACCACGTTCATGCAGATGCCTGAGAAGGTCAGAGGGTGCCAGATGCCTAGGACTGGAGTTACAAAAGGTTGTGAGCTATCATGTGGGTGCTGGGGACTGAACCTGGGTCCTCTACAAGAGCCAACTCTCCTGACCCCAAGATATCCTTTTAAACCCTTGCAGCTCAGCTGTTCCTAGACCTGTGAACCTCAGAGTCCTCTGTTTCCATCATCTTCCTCTCCATTCATAAAACATGGCTTCAGAAGCTGAAAGTGTTGAGACTGTCACGTGACACTCAAAACAGAGTGAAATCACTGCCACTCACTCCACTGTGACCATATCCTCTCAGTTCCTCTGCCAGCAGTGCCAAGCCCAAGGCATGCAAGGCTCCCAGGACTCCAACAGCTAGGAGCTGCCTCAAGGGAAAGGATGCAATTCACACTGGCTCTCTAGACAAGGATTTACTGGTGAACACTGATCCCAAGAACAGAGTCCTTCACGGTCAGGGTCAGGCATGTGGATGACATTAGAAAAAGAAACAAGAAGGAGCCATACTGACAGATTCCTTTTGCACTGGTGGGTCACAACCTCTCTGCTGGGAAGGGCAAAAGCCAGTGAGGAAGGAAATGCCACAAAGTAAAAAGCCATACCAAACCTTTGCACTCACCAACAGACCTGGAGTAATTTCAGCACTTAAGATATTCAGCTCTGCTAACATGTAAATGAATGTGAAAAAGAAGAAGCAGAGGAAACTCAATGTTGGCAGAAAGGAAGCTGGTGGAAACAACACTGGCATGGCACTCCTTTTGTTCTTTCATGTCTGACAGTTTATCAGCTACTTAACTGAAATCAGGGCACCTTCACTATGCTAGCTTTTTTTCTAAGTAATTAAAAAGGGGGATGGAGAGAAGGCTGTCTTCAAATAGCCCATAAATTCCTGACTTGATAATTATTCAGGAGTGGAAGCCACAAACGCAGTTTTAAGAAAAAAAATTAAAGTATATTCAAATTAAAAATAAAAAACTCCATGGATACTGCAATGTTTTGTCTAATTTATACAATAAATTTAATACGCAAGTTATCCCTTTCAATAGTATCTAGCACATTCCTGGCATCTGACTGGAGTTAACATATGTTCACAAAACATTTATGAGACAAAAGTCACCATAGAGAGGGATGAAGAAGGCAAGGTGAACAAAGGAATGCAGAGGCACTAATGTTTCTACACAGGACCCTCTTCTAAGCACCTGGGGTTCTGAAGGGGCATCCATGGGTACCTAAAGACAAGATGCATCGAGGCCCTAGAAAGAGTCTGGAGCTTTTCAACCTCTTCTACACTGACTTCTAGCAAATCAACCCTAAGTACCTTTCAAATGTAGAAGATCATGCAGAAAGTGTCATTTCAGAAGCTCTGCTCTTTATCACGTATGCCGCTGTCTCTTGGTGAGTATATTTTGGCCCACAGTGTATAAAGACAAAATTGTCACAAACTTCAATATGATGCTCCAACCAAGCATGCCAGGGGGTCATCAGTAATGTTAGGATTGGTACCAAAAAGTTCATATACATGTAATCTCTAAGGAAGATATTATAAAAATTCTGCTCAAATGTCTCTTGCCATGGTGATGTCCACATGTCTATGGATCACACTCCCTTGCCACAACATATCCAATGATCATAATAATGGCATGCATGTACATTCTGGGTTAGGGCAGGTCTATGAGCCATCATGTGTGGAGTCATACTTAGGGTATTTTAGGACTAGCTCTATAACGGACAGACCACAGATGTAAGATACATTTTAAAATTTCACTTGGAATGGTTTAAGTCACATGTTTGTGTCTGTACTTGTGTCTACACTATTCCCCACAGCCAAGATCAAGAGGCAGCCGTGTCTTTCAGTGGATGAAGAGATACAAAGAAAATGTCATTCATCCCTAAAAAGGGAGCGAGTGTCTCTTGTGACAATGTGTATGAAACCTAGAGCATTCTGCCATGTGAAGTAAGGCAGATATAGAATGACAAATATGGTCTCATCTTACTTATTTGTAGAATCTTAACTTACCAAAATACAAAGAAATACAGGATAGAATGGAAGAGAACAGTTGCCAAAGGCTGGAGAAATGGTTATGGGGTATAAATTCTCAGTAAAAAGATGAATAAATTCTAAGGATATAATATACAAATATGGTGACTATGGTTATTAATATTGTATATTTGAAATTTGCCAGACAAGATCTCCTGAGCAAATTGGGAGCAAGGGAGGAGGGGGGAGGGAGCTAGGAGAATGAGAAGGGGAGAAGAGGAGGGGTGAGGAGGACATGAGGGAGCAGAAATGTTGAGTCAGGGGAAGAATAGAAGAAAACAAGAATGGAGATACCATAATAGAGGGAGACATTTTAGGTTCACAGAGAAATCAGGCACTAGGGAAAGGTATGGAGATCTACAAAGATGACACCAACTAACAATCTAAGCAACAGAGGAGAGGCTACCTTAAATGTCCTCCCCTGATAATGAGATTGATGACTGACTTATATGCCACCCGATAGCCTTCATCCAGCAGCTGGTGGAAGTAGAAGCAGACACCCACAACTAATCACTGAATTGAACTGGAATCCAGTTGCAGAGAAGAACGAGTGATGAGCAAAGGGGTCCAGACCAGGCTGGTGAAACCCACAGAAACAGCTGACCTGAAGATCAGGAGCTCTTGGTCCCCAGACTGACAGCTGGGATACCAGCATGGGACTGATCCAGACCCCAGGAACGTGGGTTTCAGTGAGGAGACCCCAGAAATCTACAGGACCTCCTGTAGTATTTCAGTACTTATCCCTAGCATAGGTGTGGACTTTGGGAGCCCAATCCACACAGAGGGATACTCCCTGAGCCAAGACACACGGGGGTGGGCCTAGGCCCTATCTCAAAAGATATGACAGACTCTGATGACCCACTATGGAATGCCTTACCCTCCCTGGGGAGCAGAAAGGATATGTGATAAGTAGCGTTTTAGTTGTGAGGGGAGGGAAGGAAGTGAGGGAGAGGGAACTGGGATTGACATGTAAAACAATCTTGTGTCTAATTCAAATAAAATAAAAAAATAAATAAAAAAATCCTAAAAAAAGAAATTTGCCAAGAAAGTAGTATTATGTGTTCTTACCACACACCTATGAAAGGTAATTATGTCGGAGGAATGATGTTTTGATTGATTGAGGGAAGAGGAAGACAGTGTAAATTCCTTGGACATTTATCAATCTATTTTTATGTTTTTGCTTATATCTTTGGACACTTTCATGAAATTCATCTGCTTAACAATTTTCCATCAGCCACCTAGTAAGATGTGATAAGAAAAAGCATGAGATGTAGGACATAAGATCCCATCTCCTGCAGAGATTTAGGTCTCAGCATAATCTGAACTATAAAGTATAAACCACAGCTGGCCTACCTAACGAGAGCTTGCTTCAAAACCACAAGAACATAAAGTGTGTTTCCATTCCACTGAAACTGGCAGAAGATTAGCTCACCCGAGTGTTCCCTCTGGTTCTGTGATCTCTTCCCCTGCCCCAAAGACACAGGTAGCTAACCAGATAAGAAGCACCTCCTATCTGCAGTCTTGGAACTGCAACAGAAAAGTCTTTGAATGGAGACTGGCTCTGGTCAGGCCCCATGGACCACACGTATGGAGAAAAGGGCACTGTGAGGCATGCATGTGACAGTCTCCAGAGGATGCTAAGGAAAGGCAGTGATCCCGGATCAAGGGTCTTTTGAAGCCACTAAGTGTTTAAAAGCCTTTAAAGCATGTTGAAGAGTACAGTGTGGGGGAGGAAGGGGTGGACAGAAAGCAATTTTGTTGTTCCACTTACCACTGTAGAGAATAGTTTTGAAACTAAAGACTGATTGAAAAGGACATCAAAGGGGTATGATTTGTTTGATGTTTAGACATCCATATATGATGCAGCTCACTGATGTATTCATGGTGACCGTCTGTAAGCCAGATGGACCAGAGGACTCTCTCAAAAGACATCTAACTCAGTGACACTGAAAGGCAGGGCAAGGTAAAGCCATCCTAACACAAAGGACTCGCCACCTCATGCTTAAAGATACCTCTTGCTATTGGAGTTTAATAATTCAGGAAATCATAATTAATTTTAGCAGCTTTCATGGCTGACTCAACATCATGAAAGAATTGGAAGTGGTGACCAAATGTAGTGACTGATAGGATTCTGTCCTATAAAATTCTTACAGGACAGAGAACAAGATGGGGTAATTGTTCCTGATGTGCAGACAGAGTCTGGTATAATTCAATGGCTGGCCTCAAGATTTATATAATAATTTGGGCCTTGATATTTCTAAAAGCAACTTTTAAAAATAATTTATTTATTTTTATTTTATGTGCATTGGTGTTTTGTGTGCGGGTGTCAGATCTTGGAGTCACAGACAGTAACTGTTGTGAGCTGCCATGTAGGTGCTGGGAATTGAAACCCGGTCTCTTGAAAGAGCAGTCAGTGCTCTTTACAGCTAGGCCATTTCTCCAGCCCACCAAAAGCAACTTTCAATCCAGATATCTAACAAGCAAAAGGAAGAAGGCCAAAAATTAGTACATCCTCTTCCTTCTAGAACATTCTTCTAAATTTTAGTCTCACTAAAACATCATTTACTTCCTTTTGTTATCTTTATTCACAGGATGCAAACACCTGACAAATATACAGGAGGAGAAATTTATTATGCTCCTAAATGTTTTCTGTACATGAAAACCATGACATGAAAACAATCCAATCCACCAGACTAGCAGGATAGATAATAATAAGAGTCAGTGTTTGGGAAGGTGTGAAGAAATGGACAGCTTTACTCCAGCTAACAGGAAAATAAAGTAACTCTATACTACCTTTCAGAAAGATAATTAAAAAGTAAGTGCAAAAGCTGTAGTCTTGTGTATTTCTTGGACTTGCTGATTTACCTTTTAGTAATCTTACCTAAAGATATACACACTGAACACTGACAAGCATTTTTCTGTAAAACAATACACACAGCAACATGGTTTAAAATGACAAAGTGGGAACAGATGTAAAACAACAGGCTGCTTTGATAATCATGTGACATACGCTTAGGTCAGAAACTACAGTACTGTGGATAAATCCCTGTGTTAGGCATTAAAATTATTTGAAAAGGTTTAGTCTTTAAGATCAAATTGTGCAGACATTCAAAAGGCCAATAATAAAAATAACCATTTATTACTGAACTCAGAAGAAGTATTATATTAAGACAGATCATTTTTCAAAGTTAATTCTCTGTGAATATGTATAGTGTTTTTTCCAATTTCTAACACATTTTGGGTTTATTCTGGCATAGGGTTTCAGGGAGACTGAGTCCAGAGTGACAAGACAGTAACAGTTGGGGAAAGCATGGTGCCCAGAACTGGAAACTGGTTAATCACATTTTACCCATCTACAGAAAACAGAGATATCAAACAGGAAGTGGAGCTGGGCTATAAAACCTCAAATTCTGCTCTCAAGGATATACTTCCTCCGGCAAGACTCCACATTCTGAAGGTTCCATAAACTTCCCCAACAGAACCACCAACTGAGGACCAAATATTCAAATATATGAACCTATGTGGATGTGTCTCCATTAAGCCACAATATTTAGTATGGTGGTGGTGACAACGGTACTGCAACAAAACCTTAAAAACATTTCACACAAATGGGAGCTCAACTGTAGTATGCAATAATTCAAGGGAAATAATTTGGCTAAAGCAGACAGCATAGTGGCTTACACAAGTAAGCACTGGGGAGGCTGAGGAAGGATTACTATTACTGTATGTCCAAGTGCAGCCTGAGCTACAGAGTGAGTTCAAGGACAGCCTGGGATACAGAGTAAGTTCAAGGGCAGTCTAGGCTACAGAGGAAGACCCACTCTCAAAAACCAACAACAAAGAAAAAATAAAATCTCTGAGCCAATGTTTTTATGTGGCAGATATTTACAGGATGTCTATCAAACTGTTGTCATCATTCTTACATTTCTACATTAAACAAGCACCTACTTTTATAACAAGAAAAAATGCCTTCAAAGTTAAAAATCTGTGAAAAATATAGATTGGGAAGGTTTAAAATATTCTTAACCGTTAAGTACCTAAAGAGAAACAAAAACCATAAGTAATGAAAGTTGTGGTTATTTAAATTACATTGATGTTTCAAACCAAACACACGCTCCAAAAAGAAATGTGTGCAGGGGCTGGGACCATGGTGCCATGGGTAAGAGCTGCTGCTCAGACATGAGAACCTGAGTTCAAATCCCCAGCACCCACGCATAAAGGCTGGGCATGGCCATGTGTACCTGTAACCAGAGTAGTCAGAGACAGAGTCAGGTAGACCTAGGAGCTTACTGGCTGGCCAACCCAGTGAAAATGGGGAGCTTCTGGTACAGTGGGAGACCCTGCCTGCACACAATAAGGTGAAGGGTGACAGAAGATATTTGGTGTCCTTCTCTGTCCTCCACATGTACACACATGGGCATGTATGCCCCCCTCAGGAAATACACATATATACCACATACACACTCAACACAAACACACACACCCAAGCACACAAAAACTAAAAATAAACAAAAGAAGTATGTCTGGATGAATAAATTTTGCAGTCAGAAAACACACAAACAGTATTGTAGTAATTCTATTGTTTATTAGTGCCCATGCATGTCTATGACCTTCTTTTTATTTACTCTATCCTATATTCTTGTCTGTCCACCTATGCAACTCAATTTTCATTTGAAGTCAGTAAATGACAACCAAGGCTATCTTTTCTCTGGTCAGAGAACAAAGAGACTACCTGACTACTTGGGAGGTGGGGCAGCTATTGGAGGATCAACAGCATCTCTTGTAGTTGCTGGAACTGAGGAGAGGAGAATTTTGTTGTGAGACCCACAGATGGTAATATTCACTATAATCTGCATCATCTCTATGTCACTAGAAGCAAAGTTTTCTTCCACAACTCTCGGGAGAAGCCACAGATCTTTTTCACTTAAAATAATGAAATGCACATTTGCCAAAATATGTTTAATAATATTCTATACCAGGACCCTAACCTTGAGCCACTTCCTGCTACTTCTAAAGACATTCTTGGTTTGAGCTTTATATTCAGAACACATTTTTTTTTTCTCGATGAGTCAAGAGACCAAGTACAAAATGCTCTCCAGTAACTGTGACAGGGTACGTTTTTAGAGGCTCATATCCATACAATGAATTATTTCCAAAAGAGCATTTATCAAAGTGAATATAATTTTAAATTTTGGCCTTGTAATTAGTATGTAAAAACCTGAAGCATAATAAATAAATATCCATTAAAAGATTACATCTGGGTCAAGACAGACATCCACCTATGAAAATCATGTCTGATGATGCAATGTGGAGCTGACTGGCGAAACTACACTTTCTCAGGGATGATCAAAAATCTTAAAGAAATTCTCTCCTTATTTGGCATGATACTACATATCTGGATTCCCAATTCTGGGGCATCCTGGGGAGGAGGACTGTGAGCTCAAGGCCAGCCTGGGATACATAATGAAAACCAATAGCTAAACAAGTGCATTATAGAAATTAATTAATTAATTAATGAAAAATAAAAAAGGCTATCCTGTTAGTGTCTTTACACTTAAGCAATGACCAGCCCCAGATTCATGACATGTGTCTTCTAGTGCTAGACATCCCTGCTCCTTCTAACCTTTTGCTAGTATAAAATATGCTTCAAGGAAAAAAAAAGAGTGTGTGAAAGAGCAATGTCACATAAGTGGGGGTTCACCTGCAGAAGTGAAAATGCACTAAATATTTCAGACAGCTTTTTAAAATAACAGTTTTCAGACTAAGCTTAAGATTCTGAGGGGTGAAATTATCCTCCTAAGGTCATATAGGTAGCCAATGACAGAGCTGGGGCTTAAAACTGACCACTTTTCTCCTTCATAGAGCCAGCTAGATGACATCACATAGCATAAAAGAACGCTGGCCACTCTTAAGATCTGCACCGCTTAAACCCAAAGCATTAACCATTGGCAGCAGGGATGGTTAATGAGCTAGGTTTGTGGCCTCACCTTATCTCCCGCTGAGGGCTCAGAATGCTAGAGCATGTCAGGGGCCCCACGTGAACAGCAGTCAGATCCAGAATGGTCTCTGACATAAGCTCAACCCATTTGGTCCTTCTGAAAACTTCACTGGACCATGCCTGCCAGATCCTACCTGATTCCATGTAATAAAATCAGCACAATGAAGCCAGGGCTATTTCCTGCCTCCAAAGTTTGTGTTCATAAAAGGAGGCGCATTTGGATCACTTGGCACAAGCTCCCTTGCAGATGGCACATATACAACAATTTTCTTCTTCGTTACATTATGGATGAGAGCTATGGCAAAGATCCAGAACTTAGACCTTTAAAAATAGTTCTTAAAGCTAATGACCTAATGGCCGTCAGCTTTCAAAATTAAATATCCCCCTTGGGGGCTGTATGGTACTTTTCACCTGCATTGTGTGTATTGCAACCTTTTTGAGGAAGGCTTGACAATGTCTCAAAAACCATAAAAATGTGGGTTTTCTTTGATGTAGCAATTTTACCGCTGGGAATTGGTCCTAAAAAAATGGCTAGGAAAAGGGAAGATTTATGCTCAGTATTGTTCATCTTAAGTTGATTTATAATAGCTTAAGAAATAGAAACATCCCCAACTGGCCAAAAAAAGAAAAACGCAAGTAATTTATTGTACAACCATATGGGGAAAAGGTTATATAGCCATCAAAATAGCATTTTCCAAAGAATTACTTAACAGCATAGGGAAATCCTCATGATCAAGGTCAAGGAAGAATAAAGGATAGAACTAATGTATATAATAACCTTGACCATGCCATTTATATAATAAGTTTATATAAACAGACGGAGAAAAACTGGGCTGCAAACATACAATGCTAATACAGACCAGACCATTACATGTGCTTTTATTTTCTCATACATTTAAGAAATTTTAATTTTCATACAATATAAGTATTAAAGCTCAGTCCAGAAAATATGACAAATTTTAAAAATAAATTGATTTCTGGTGCTGTTGATTCTCAGCTAGGGGCCTTCTGCAACTACAGCCAAGCCAACATGAATGATTAGACACGGATGGTTCCTCATCTTGTCTTCGGCTGTCTGGCCAGCTCTTCACTGGTGTAGAAAAAGACTGTGTGATCGTGAGTTTCAGGACCAACTCGGTTTCCATGCTTGAAGAGGATCTGAAAGTTTTACCTTAGTCAAACTTAATAGAGATTTTCTTTATCTATACAATCCTTGACATACAAAGTGTTCCATTACTGCAGACTGCTACATTTTGGACTCAGAATAAGAACCTCTAGCCTCACTGAATGGCAACAGCCCATGGGGATGTCTGATCCCTCCTTTGAAGGCTCTTATCTGCCTCTTGTTTCAATACCTTAATTCCTGGAAGTCCTTAGTCTTCTATGTTCTTAATATTCTAAGTTTACTAAGTCCTTACCTCCTACTCACTCAAAGGCTATCTAACCAGACACTGAAATGAAAACACAAACTCCCCATGCCAAATCTGAATTAATTCATTTCAGCCTGATAGCTCATCATTCACTATTATGACAGACTGTTTGAAACCACTTTCCTTGGCCACCTTTTGTTTTGTTTTTCAAATGTGCTACCAGGAGCCTTTCTTCCTTCTGCCAGAAAGCCTTGTATCAGAGGTCCTTTTTATTTACCTCCCTGTCAAATTCCATATCCCTCCAGCTCGTTCCTGGTTTACCTCTGGGAATTAAGGCATCTCATATTTTCTTTGCTTTTGTTCAAAGAGTAGGATTGAGGGCCAGGGGCTATAGCTCAACCGTAAAGCACATGGCCAAGCAAGCCTGGAACCCTGGGTTTGATCTTGGTCACCAAGAAAAAAAAAAGCAACAACTAGTTGTAGAATACACCATTTTCTTACAGCAAATCTACTGGGAATCTATTAAAGTCCATTGTCAAATAGAATTGTGGGTTTTTGTTTTGTGTGCCTCTTGTGGCTCTACCCCCCCCCCCAAACTGTGTTTATAAGAACTTGAGTGGCTACTTGGCAGACCATCTCACCTCACCTGCATTATTGTGCTGCCTCTGTGAGTAGAGCTGATGCAACAGTGAGAAACTTAACCACCCTCAGGAGAAGTCCAATGGAGCTGCTCTTGGTTTGGCACTACAGTTGTGTCTCTCACACTCAGCACTCACACCCATCTCTCCAGCTGCTCCTCCTTCCCACATGAACAATACAACCAGCAAACACATTTAAGAGCAACCCCGCCCCCATCATCTCTTATTCACCCAGTGGGAGACATCCTTAGAGATGAAAACATCCTCCACATCAGTCCACTTCTAGTTACCTCTGGATTACAGGCAGACATAACATGTCTTCCAGGACCTTACAGGAATTCATACAGCGCTTGTGTGAGAGCTGTATAAGGACCAAGGTGAGTTTTGGGCAGGGAAAGTTTCCTGCCATTCTTGATACTGAGACAAAAAGGAGCCACCCACTTCCCCTTCCTATCAAGCCAGAATCTCCTTTGGAGATCCACTATGAACCATGTCATCACCTGAAGTAATACCTTGGAAAATGCATTCCAAACTCCTTGGTTAAATACAGTATCCTCCAGCTCTCTCATCCAATGCACCTTTCATTGTGGTTCCCTTCTATGTCCACTGCTTCCAAAACTAGTTCTAAGTTCTTATTGAGACCACTGTCTTCTCCCATCCCCCTCAAAAACTAATCCAACACAGACTTCTCTCCCCATGCTTCCTGTGGGATATACTCTGCTGATTTTTGGATATCCTGGCTGATGCTGCATGGGGAAATTTGAGACCCCCAGGAATGACACTGTGACCTCCCCAGTCCTTATGCACATACCCCATGTGTTCACCTCCCTTCCCTGCTCTGAAGTCAGGGCTCACCTTCTTTGACAAGCCTTTCCCTTCCTATAATCCAAGACTTTTCTCTACCATTATTCACCTTCTTCCCAACAGTGGCCATCTCTTTTTCCTCTGAACAAAAACACTCTTACCCAAAGTAATAGCGCTCCAAGCAGGGTGTGGCTCCCTCAATATCTGCTTCCCTTGTGTCCCATGATTGCCCTATCTCTTGGGCCATTAAAACTGTCCCTACTTAGTCTATTTTCTTCCTATTTGATCCCCTCACAATCTGATTTCAGTTCTTACCATGTGCTACAAATGTTCAAAAGGTTGACCATCAGGCCCTACTTGCTAATCCAAGGACACTTCACAGCTCTTGCCATGGTTAACTCTCTGCCTGCCATTGGTACAGCTCATGGACACCTCTCTTTAGACAATTCCCTCCTTGTTGATATTATAATGCTCCATTTCCCACCTCCTATCTCCTTCCTTTTCTCAGCTTGCCACTGAGTTCCTTCCATCCACTTCTTAAATGACCATTTCCCTAGGTCATATACCTCATGGCCAATTACATTTTGCAGTCTGTTCTTTTTTGGACAGTGTCATTCACCCCCGTGGCATCAACATTTCCTTAAATATTCTTGATTCTTGAGGCCTTCTTGTCCAGAACTATGTATTGGAAATCATCAATGCTACAAAATGTCCAGAGCAGGGCCACTGTGACATCCGCTGTTTTCCTTGATATATATACCACAAGTCATTCCTTCTCCAAAACTGACAGCTCACTGACAAGCACACAGACCAAAATAAATAAAGATATGTAAGCTTTTCAAAGGCAAAGTCCCCCAAGTAAAAGAGAGCAGAATCACACAAATGCACCTGCTGAGGAGCAAGGCCCCTCTAGTGAGCAGGTTATTTCTGAGGGTGAATTGGATAAGTATTCAGGTTTGAGACTCTGCAGTGTATCATTATCTCTGGAACTATCTTGATCTTTATCTCCAGTCATCTGAATATCAAGGTATGGTGATGATAACCAGACATTTGGTTTTGTTTATTTTAAAATCACAGATGTCAGCTGCATGTCCTAACATGTTGCCCAGGGCAGGCCTTCCTAATCTCTTGTTTTCTGTTTCCAAGGAGAGAGACCGCCATTAGAATAAAGTCCCCAGGTATGAGCTAGCCAAGTGGTGTGTTCTGAGGAAAAAACAATGAAGGCTCTGCCAAGCCCCTGCCTCAGCGTCTGACAAGAGCAAGGCTTCCTCTTCTCCTGCACAATAGATGTTTTGTGGGTACAGCCTGTTGGGGAGACCTCTGTGTGTCTCTCTTTCTGGGGCTTGGTGGGTAAGTCTAGCTTGGCGCAGCGTGAAACAGCAGCAAGAACATTTGCTGCAGACCAAAGTCATGGCTTTCAGCTTCCCTCTAATCATGTAGAAAATGAAGCTGAGTGGGGTGCCCTACACACTTGAGGACTGCTGCAAATCTGAGACCAGGGGTACACAGTGCTCCCCCAGAACAAGAAAGGAAGCATTCTGATCATCTAGCTAACTCTAACTCCTGCATCTCTCAATACAGGTAATCAGATACAGTGACAAACCAGTTCACCACCACCATCATCGCTGGTTTGCAGTCAGCTGTTTACCCTCTCAATTCTCAATTTTCCTTGCCTCACAATTTCTATTCAGTGTAGCATTAAGAAGCACAAAACTCCATTATGTGAAACGTTTCTCTCTTACATTCTGTGTATATTTCCATTGTCCCATAGCTGGAAGGTCAGAGGAACAAAGCACTAGAAACACAAACAGACAAAAGAAAAAAAGAAGTATAACAAGACAGCTAATAAGCAAAGACAGGCACCTAACCTGCAGCTCTCCTGGGCTGGGTGGTCACTCGCTAACCAGCTGAAATGCACAGGATTCGAGAAGATTCTTGCACATGCTTATTCTTGCACTCAATTTCAAAGTCAAACAACCTTTTCCAAAAGCTATTATTATTCAGAGGGACTGCCAGCACCCAGACTTGTAGCCTCACTGTGTTTTGTGACAGAGAAGACAATTTACATTTGATTATACCCAACAACATTCACAGACATTTCATCAACATCTTGGCCCACTTTTAACAGCATCATATTTTTCTTATTCGCTCTCTCTGAAGGAAAGCCAGAAGAAATAATCTATTTTAGAGTATTTTTCTCACATGGATGTTTAAAAAAATTTAGACCCAAAATAAGTAGAACATTATGTCACCATAGTTTCAAGAACACTCACTCACTGTTTATGTGGGTCAGATCCATGACACCCCATTACAAGTGAAGACCACAATTCTTGTGTTGTAATACTGGTGCTAAAGGGGGCTGGGAAGTGGCTCAATGGGTTAAGCTTTGCTGTGCAAGTGTGAGGATAGGAGTTTGGATCCCCACCTCCCATTTAACTGCAAAGTGGGTGTGGCAGCCTACCTGTAATCACAGTACTAATGAGGTAGAGATAGGACAGCAAGCTGTCCTGGCTAGAGTTAGATTGACTGAATCAATGAGCTCCTTGTTCAAGTGAGAGACCCTGCCTTAATTCACAAGATAGAGCAATTGAGACAGATATCTAGTGTCAACTTCTGGCTTCCACACCCACTGAAACACATGTATGTTTACACACATGTACACACACAGACACACACAGACACACACAGACACACACACACACACACACAGACACACACACACACACACAGACACACACAGACACACACAGACACAGACACACACACAGACACACACACACACACACACACACACACACACACACACACACACACACACACACACACACACACACGCCTTTAATCCCAGCACTCAGGAGGCAGAGGCAGAGGCAGGTGGATCTCTGTGAATTCCAGACCAGCCTGGTCTATAAGAGCTAGTTCCAGGACCACAGAGAAACCCTGTCTTAAAAAACAAACAGACAAACAAAAAGTTACTTTCAGGTTACAGAATATATTGTAAAGTGGTTGGTAAACTTCCTTTGTGGTGAGCTTGTTAATCCACTATTGCTTTTGGTTTAAATACTGGATCCTTGACCATTGGTTCCTCAAACATCATGTGATGGCCCACTCAATAAATGTCAGAGCTGCAAATGTTACCTAGCAAGGCAAGTAATCCATCACATTAATAAAGCTAATAGTAACACAAAACATCCAAAACATGTCTGACATTGATCTTTTGATGTATTAATCTTAAAACACATTCATTTTAATATTTTAACAGCATAATATGGGAAGAAATCAAGGCATAGAAAAGTTAGGTTACTTTAATAATTTTCTTTAATTTTAAAGAAGTTTATGTGTGTGCTTTGCCTGCATCCATTTATGTGCATGATGAACATGTGGTGGCCTCTGGAGTTCAGAAGAGGGCACTGGTTCCTGGGGAATTGGAGTTCCAGGTGTTTGTGAGCCACCATGTGTGTGTGCTGGGAATCAAACCTGAGTCCTCTGGGAGACAGCAAGTGCTCTTTTCTCTCCAGCCTAAGGTCAGGTAACGTATACACAATAAGTAACTCAGATAAGGTCCAAACCTCATTGACTCTCCCTTAACACAATGATCTCACCACCACCTGGTTAGAAGTCGATTGCTGGAGGTATGCCACTGAAGGGTGACTTGGCCCCCAGAACCTTCCTCTTTCAGAAGCCATGAGATGAGACATGGACTCGGCCACAATCTCCCACTACCATGGTTTTCTGCCTTACCTTAGGCCCAAAGCAACAGCTCAGTTAACTTTAATTTGAAACCATGAGCCAGAATGCATCTTTTATCATTTAAGTTGTTTCTCTCTGGTAATCTTGTCAAAGTGATGTAAAAGCTAACTCTCATAGGCCAGAATGGGGAAAGCTGGAAGTAGACTAGACATGGGTTCTAGTCCCAGTTTAGCCAGAAGAGCAAATGGGTATGAAGAATCATCAAGGCCAGTCAGTGTTGTAGTATGGCCTTTTAAACTTGGGGCACCACATAATCACCATAGCTTGGTAACCATGGCAATTAATTACAGTGGCAGACTGGTCACTTGCTTTCTAATTCCAGGTTCATAACCCTAAATGGGTTACTACTGTACTCTGGACTCCTTTGCTGCTGTGTAACATTAGGGGAAGAATATTGTCTATATTCTATATTAGAAGCAATTGATGTAATATGCAAAGCACATAGAGAGCTTTTGGACCATGAAGAAATTCAATAAACCTTAGCTGCTGCTTCACTGTTTGCTAGCTGAGAGGCCAAAGGTAAATCTCCTAACTACCTCATCTCTATCATTTCCTCAGATGTAAAACAAGGAGCAGAAGCAGTTTCAGAGTTCTTCCAGCTCTGGGTGAAATGAAGAGGATGGCTAAGGAGTGCAGCATTTTCTCAGACTCAACAGGATCCCCAGATGGTAAAATAGAATTCTGACTGTTGAAGCCAGAATAAAGAAGTGATCAAAGTGAAATGGTGCCTTTGTCTTCATGTCTGACAGGTGTCTCCTAGGACTGAGGTAATGACAGTGATGTCCCCACACCAGAAGGAAATGTGGGCAAACAAGCCTCAGTACATATGGCTCCTTTGTAGGTAAGGAAGTAGGCCCATGGCTGTTCAGGGCATCTATGAACAGTGTTGGGTCAACTTTGCAGGGGGACATTATTGTTACTTCTTGTCAACCCAACAAACGTAGACATAACTGGAAAGATGGAATCTCAATTAAGGACTTGCCACCAACAAGTGTTAGAGGGCTCATCCTGCTGTGGGTGGTACCATGCTTGAGCAGGGAGGCCAGGACTGCATAAGAAAGGTAGCTGAGCAAGCTAGGGTAGCTAGCCAGTAAACAGTGTTCCTCAATGGCCTTTGCTTCAGTTCCTGACTCCCTGTCTTGAATTCCTGCCTAGGCTTCCCTCAATGATGGAGTATAACCGGTAGGCCAAATAAACTCTTTCTTCTTCAACTTGGTTTGGTCAGTGTTTTATCACAGTCTCAGACAAACAAATCAGTACAGTGAGGAGGGAAGTGAGGTGCTGTTCTCCAAAGCATGGTTGCTTTTCAAGCCATCTGTATATTGGGATCCCTAGAAATTTCCCAACATTTCTCAGTAAACTATACAGATTAAGGGCTGGAGAGATGGCTCAGTGTTCCAGGGATGGCTGTACAAGCATGAGGTTCAGGTTCCCAGGACTCATATAAATGTCAGGTGAATATGATGGCCTAGCCGTAATTCCAGCCTCAGAAGACAGAGAGAGCAGATGTCCTGAGCATGCTGGCTAGCAAGACTAGCCACATCAGGGCATCTGGGTTTGCTTGAGAGATCCTGCCTCATTGAGTAAGGCAAAAAGGTGAAGGGAAATAATTCTCAACATCACCCTCAGGTCCCCAGCCATGAGCATCTGCCTCCACGTGTGTCAATATGCCTATATGCAACACACACACACACACACACACACACACACACACACACACACACACACACACACACGCGCGCATTAGACATGAAAATATTTAGAAAACTATTCAGCCTAAAAGCAATGGAAGAAAGAAATTTGCTGTTGGTGTCTTTCAATATAAATTAATTTAATCCTGTCCCTTTGTATAAGAAAAACATTAAAATGTATCAGCTGGCTACTTGAATTTGGGGGAAACTCCCTTCACTTTGCAAGCCAGCTGCAAGGATTTGATTGGGTGTGCTCTGGGTGTATTTTGGGAAGGGATTAGACACACAGCATAACCATGATGATATCAGATGATGCTGCTAAGTGCCTACGGTGGGCCTATATAGTGCTGGTCATTTTATATATGTCATATTTTCTCGATATGACAATTCCTTGATTGTACTGCCCCTAGGCTGTGCAGATCAAGGACACCAAGTATTGGAAAGGTTCTGTGACCTAACACTGTCACAGAGCTAGAGGGTAACAGTACTAAGATCTGGCCCAAGAATGACATAGTAATAGTTTGCCACAAACATTCAACTATTAACAGTAGACCAGTCTTTCCCACTCAAGCACAGTGTTTGAAGTTTACATAACAGTCTATCTTCATTAAAAAACAATGCTGCTCAGGTTAATCTAGTTTGGAATAGAGGGAAAACAGCTCAGTACTTACTTCACAATCACAATGACTTGAGTTCAGATCCTAAGAACCCACATAAAAACCCAGATGTGGTGGCACCTATCTGTAATCCCAGTGATTGAGGGCAGAGATAGGTGGACCCCAGGGGTTCACTGGCCAAATGGTGAGTTCCAGATTCAGTGAGAGATCCTGTCTCAAGAATTAAGAGAAAAGGGGAGATGCAGAGATGAGTCAGTCAGATAAGTATCTACTATGAGAACACAAGGACCTGAGTTCAGATCCCCCCATCTACGTAAAAACCTGGGTATGGTGGTATTATGCCTGTAACCACACATTTGGTGGTGGTAGTAGGGAAGACAGGCAGATCTAAACTCATTGACCAGGCAGCCTATATGAGTCTAAAGTTTCAGGTTCTTCTGGTTCAGTGAGAATCCCTGTCTGAAAACAATGATGGAGAGTCTGGAGAGAGGTTCAGAAGTTCAGAGCTTGTGCTGCTCTTGCAGAGGTCCAGAGTTGGTTTCCAGGACCTACAGTGGGTGACTTACAACTGCCCATAACTCCAGCTCCAGGAGATCCAACACCCTCTGCTAGCCTCTGAGGGTATCACATGTGTTCACAAAGTTGCCTGACACATACACACTCACTCACTCACCCACCCATACACACACACACACACACACACACACACACACACACACACACACACACTTTAAAAAATAAAAAAGTGAATCTTTAACAAAAAATAAAATAAAGGTAGACAGTAATCATGGAAAGCATCTGATGTCAACCTCTGTTCTCCACATGTGCATGCATGGTTATGCACATTTGTACACACATGTACACACATGTGTAACACACATACAGTAAAAATAATAAACCTACTTAGAAGTGATGTAATTGAGAAACCAAGCCCTCTTTATAATCTGATACCCAAGGTAATGATATTGTTTGTTCTTTTTAAATAATCCTTCTAGCAAATGTCTGTCAGTTCTGGAAAATGGAAGATGTTTCCAGTGTTATCAATCATATAAAGGTCGACTCTCCTGGGGCTTCATAGCCTACTGTCTGCCCAGATGGGGGGGTGATGTAGTCACACATCAGCCCCAGGGAAGCAGACACAGCAACTCATACCTACTCCTTAGTCTATACTATCTGAACTAACCATTCCTTCGCCAGTAACTATGGCCAAAGTGACTATGCCTTAGCCCAGATATTAGGGGGTAACAATGTGGAGTTCTGCTATTTGTTACTGGCCAGCACACTTGACTGAGAATGCAATATATTTTTAGAGCAGGCTGATAGGATCCATGCTAACTCATGATAAAGCAACATTATTACCTTCCTATTTTAGCATCTCATCAGGATTGTCATGCTAGCACCAGACTTCCTGATATTTTCCCCTTTTCTTTCACTTTTAGATAGAAACTTGATTAAGGGACACTTTCAGCCTCCTTTAACTGTTCCCGGAAAAGAGTGAAAGTCAAAATACTCTACTTAGAAAGCCTGATTTATCATCACTTCAAAAAGGAGGAAACCAACAGTTTCTCATCTAGTCCCTTAACTGGCTGGAGAGTCAAGTCCATAGTATGCAAAGTTAAGGAGAGGTTTCTAAAACCCCCTCAAAAAAAGAGGTGTTACATTCGTGCTGGTGACACATGAAAAGGACCATTTTTGGCTACTTTTGAAACTGGCTCAGAGGCCACACAACAGATGCAAAAGTAAAACCAAATCTCAAACCCACAAAGCCATCACGATACTGCCTCCAAAGAGTGAGAGACGTGCAGAAATCATTTTCTAATCAGAACCCTCTCCAGACAGAAGGGTTTTTAAGGCCTCTGGGGAGATGTCTGTGGATTCTTAAATGCCATTTCGGGAAGATGTTTATTGAAGTGCATGCTCTTGTGACATCCTTCAATTTCTTCACATTGTAATTACAAGGCATAAAGAATGGGAATGGTGGGTGACTTTCCCATCTTCTTCCCCTAAGTCTCTTGTTGACTGAATTCTTGGTAGGCACTCATAATCTACCACCATTGGAATTTTTATAGTGTATTCCTTTCCCTTGATTTCTTTCTTTCTTTCTTTATTCTCTTTTCGTCATTTTGTTTTAATGCCCAGGAAAAGGAACTTAAGATCAAGGCATTTAAAGAAATCATAAAAACTAATTTTCATATAGCAATGGCAAGCACATACTTCCTCTTGAAATGCAGACACAAGACTTGAAGTCCCAGATGTATTTACAGCCTTTTCCTACAAAAGTTCGTTCACACAAGTGCTATGACTATACATTCTAATGAGCTCTTCTGTATTCTGCTCATGTGCTGCCGGCCTCAAAGAACCTGCATATTCCCATCGTTTACAAACAAGTCCTGACTCACCAAGATTTACAAAGCAATCAGTGGCACAGAACTAGGTTTTTCTAAAACCTACAGAAAATTCCATGCCATTCTGAAAAAAAAAAAGAAATTAAAAATACAGCACACGAAGCAAGCCTACATTTAAATATAACATTCCTGACACAGAGAAAGGAATAGCAAGGGATAATCACCCACAAAGAACACTGCCACATTCTGGGACAGCAATGTTTCTAGTGCTTTCGCAGAGAGGTTTGATCAAGCAATATAAGACCAGAAGGAAAGAGTCTAGTGAATTCTACAGATGGAAGTCAAGTCTTGGATCCGCTCACCGGTCTGAATTCCTGGAGCAGAAAAGGGGTCATAACTGATTTGTGGCCAAATCTAGGAATGATAGCATCAAAAGGTATGCATGAGCATAAAGTTTTGAGAGAGGTAACTCCCTCTGGGAGAGGCGTGGACTGGGGTTTTCATATAGGTTCACTTGCCTCAGCTCCTGTTTGACCATGTAGGGCACATAGATTTCCCCTCGTGCCTTTACTGCTTCCAGTCTTGTGTGGCCTTGAGAACCTTGAAAAGTCATATGAAGGACTTTGCTGTTGTTCTGAAGGAGCAGAAAAGTAGCACACTCCTCATGTGTGTCAGGAACTCTGACACAATCAGCAGGAAGAGGCAGAGTGATAGAGAGAACCCAGGTGGAATTTACAGGCCTGTGGAACAACCCCACGGGCAGCTAAGCATTGGAAATGGCTCCAGCAAGATGGCTGAGAATGTAGGATGGCTTTTAAAGGAAAACAGGTCATTAAGAAAATGAAGTTACCTGATAGAGGGTGGGCTAAGAACCACATAGGAGAGCTACATAGGAGGGCCACACAGAGGCAAGGTAATGCCACCAATGGATAGAGCAGTATAGCAGTCCCGTGGGAGGCAGCAGATGTACCTTTGTGTCTCAGGGTGTAGGTTTAAGCTATGAGAAGGATGGAAAGCAGTCAGGGTTAGAGTGACAGGAAATATTGAGGAAGTGTGAGCACCTGTGGGAGAGTCACACGTGTGCCCTAGAGAAAAGGATGGAGAAGCTGGAACTGGAGAGATGCAGCCAGACTCAGGAAAGAGAGCAAAAGGAGAATGGAATTGATGAGTTTTGTAGATGACAGGAAGGAAATGACAGTGAGGCAAGGAATAGAAAAACGTTGTGACAGGCTTCAGTGTGGGCCTTCCCTGAGGACATTCGGAAGGGCAGACAGAGATAGGGAGGATAGGACCCTTCTTCCTACAGGCCTCGGGGAGGACAGGACACAGGATGCAGGAAATGTCTGAAAAAGGAAGGAGGCTCAAGATACCTGAGCAGGGTCCCTTGATGCTAGACTTCCAACTTATGATTAGCATCTTCTGTTAGTAACAGTAGCAAGAATACCTTATTCCTTATTAAAGTCTGCAATATGCCTCCTCTATCCACTGTCCCAAGGATTCAAAATTAATATGCCAAACCAGATAAAAGCTACACAGATGAGGCCCTCTTGGGCAACAAAATAAAAATACAACTGTTTCATAAAGCTAGTTAAATACATAGTATCAGAGGGTAACTGTGTTTTATAGAAATGAGTGTTTAAATGGGAAATCCACTCATTTTAACAAAAGCAACCCTGAGATACAAGAGGAGCCCTCATCTTTATAGCATCACACTAAATCAATCTCCCATGAGCTATAATCAAGGCACACAGTGAAGGAACAGGCAAAGGTTTTTAATATCCATGGAATATACTGTCTCAAGAGGAGAATCCCAGACATATCTTTAAATATGATGTGACTACTCCTAGCAAGGAGAGCTGTACTGGAAAATGGGAGCCCACCCAGAAGTTTCCAAAGGGGACTTCAGAGAGGTGACATGAACTAGATCACCCTAAGGGTGGTCGGTCAAATCAGGCTTCTCTCTGAAGAGGGAAGGATAGAAAAGAATGACACTGGGAGGTGGGAAAAGTGAGATAAAGGGGGAGGAAATGAGACTAGGCAGGCTGTTGAAACGAATATGGATTGTATCCTGCTGGGGAAGGAACCAATAAACTTCTAACTGGGAGGATGCCTCATCAGTATCCAGGCTACTTCCCCAGCCAATAGTTCAACAGACACCATGCTTGCTTTCAGGTAATGCCTACAAGATCTAAGGCCAGTGCTTTCTTATTCCTGCCTTTACAACCCCTAGAGACCAGCTTTGAAGTTCTGAAAACTAATTACTAGTATTGGCTTTTTAAGACTCAAATGAAAGAGTCTTAGAAAAGACTCAAATGGCCTGAGGGTTGTCACCAGTGTGTGAAAAGGTTCCCAAAGGCACAGAGTGTTTACTGGTGACTTCTATTTGGTCTGATGTGTATGTAGCAGCTAAGCCTGGAGCTTTAAGGAAACCTGTAGTCAGACCATGGGAGGCATCCTGGAGGTGCCCCACAAAGCTGGTGCAGGGGTACACATTGTCATCAGTTCACACCACCCTTCAGGGCAGTTAGAGTTTGCACTGGTGCTAGGATCTGCTCTCCAGTTTTAAGCCCTTGGCCTCACAATTGAGGCCTGCACAAAAGTTCCTCGATGAATAGAATCCCTTGGGAGTTTACATTTGCTATCTAACTCCCCTCACAGAAGAACCCCTTTCAACTGTGCAATGTGTGCAGGGAATTCTGGGAAATCAAAGTTTCCCATCATCCTATATTTCTAATGGTATCTGAATATCTCAGTGTTTGGGGGGGGGAGGAATACTTGGGATTGAAACTTTGGCCTCACACATACTAGGCCAAAGATCCACTCCTGATCTTTGTCCCCATGCCCAACACTGATGTGTTTAAAACTGATTTGGTTCTGATCCTAGAAGAGGTATACATTTTAACAAACAAACACATTTATGTGCCTTTGCTTGATTTAAGGTTATTGACTCAAAGGAAGGGTATTAGTTAAAACTGTCTTAGAAAATGGATGGAACTCAAAGAAACCATTCTGAGCGAGGTAACCTAATCACAAAAAGACAAACATGATATGTACTCACTGATAAGTGGATTTTAGACATAGAATAAGGAATTACCATCCTACAATCCACACTGTCAGAGAAACTAGTAAACAAGGAAGACCCTAAAAGAGACAAACTTTGTCCCCTGGAGAAGGGGAAAGGGTCACCATCCCCTGAGCAAATTGAGAACATGGGAAGAGGGGGGAGGAAGCTATGAGAGTGAGAAGGGAATAAAAGGAAGGATGCAGAGGTCATGAGGAAGCAGAAATTTTGAGTCAGGTGTAGATTAGGAGAAAGGACATATGATAGGTAGGATTTTAGTTGGGGGGTGGTAGGGGAGGAATGGAGGGAGAAGAGAGTTGGGATTGCCATGTAATTCAATCTTGTTTGTAATTCAAATATATAAAAAATAAAAAACTAAAAAAAATAGACTTTCAGTTTCTCAAATTGTCCCACCCAAATGCTTGTAAATTCCCAGTATGTGGGAGAGTATGGTTGTACTTTTGTTAATGTCTTAACTACACTGACTACACAGGGCTCCCTTGTATAACTCCCTTTTTCTAGGTCTCAAAACACAATTTTACACTTATCTTTACTTCCACAACATTGTCCAGTCATGATGAATTATTGACACCAAGTTGCTAGGCAGCAGGTATGAGGGACTCCATTGTGACACAGTTACCACAGGGAAGTGTGACCCATTCTGCAGCAGGCTACTCTTTGACCATGTTTGCAACAGTGGAAGAGAAGGAAAGTCTGAGTTTATTATCAAGCATCATTAGTTAATGCAGTTCATCACCAAGAATTGACTGGGTACCCAAAGGAATTAGAAATCTATCCCATTAACAATCAAATGGACAGGATGGCTTCATGGTAGTCAGATATACAAAAAATGTGGATGGCCTCATTAGATGCCACACTCCAAATGTTTTTTCCACTGTTGGATGAGATTTCCTGGGAAAAGTTGATCCTGACAAGGACTTTGTAGAGTATTAGTAATGTCATATTCTGTCTTTCAGTACTGACCTCCTCGCATCAAATCCTCTTTTTAACTTGGGGATCAAACTCAAAAGTCTGATGCATGATAGGCAAGTGCTCTACCAGTAAGATATGTTCCTAGTCACTTAAAAAACACCCCCAAATTCCTGAATTAGTTTCAGGCCATTCCCACTAAGGTTATAATCACAAGAGAAACCACATGGCAAAGAGAAAAATACTCAGGCTTTTGGTGTTAAGAGTTCAAAGCCAGATTTAAATTCTTTCTCAGCTGCTGCTTGGGATATCGAACTTGACTTATTCTGAGTTTTCATTTCCTCAACTGTAAGTGGGTATAGATAATGCAGCCCATCTGCTGACAGATTCCAAGCAATATATGCAAAGTATCCAATGTCTTGTCTCCAGCACTTAGAAATTAGAAGTTAACAACACCATCGATGGACCCAGTGATTTTGGTGCCAGCTGTCTTATATACATGGTTGATATTTTTCAATGGCTATATAGTTAACTTCTTTTGTCAGATATTTGTTCAAATTAATCCAATCAGATGAGACATAGTCTTTTGTCCCAGCATTCCATGACCTTGCTTATTGAATTCATTGCCTAGCGTATTACTTGAACTTCCTACTTAATAGATTAGTAGTGGCAGCCATGTTTCACACTGGATTGTGAGTGCAAGGGCAGGTGTTTTGTTCGCTGCTGCATTTCTAGTGCTTGGTGAACTCTTGATATTTGAGGAACAATATTAGCTATTGAGAAAAGACAACACTCAAGGCAATGCCAATGTGGTGCCTAGAACCAGTGGGGGGCTTTCACCTGCCTCTTACCCAAGGCACACTATAGAGTGTGAGGAGGCAGAAAGAATTCATTGCATGGATTAAGTTTTCACCACCTGCTCCCACACCTAAAATGCTTCACGACTTAAGCCCATCATGCAACACAGGGCAAATGTTTGAACATCCCATGAAAAGTGGGAGGAAATGCCTGCTAAATGAGCATCTCCAGGAGTGTGATGTTGCTCAAGTTCATGATGTTCAGTAGAAACCTGCTTTTTGAAATCTGTGGACCGTCTTGTTCAGGCAGCTGTGTCAACAGCTCACCAAACCCTCAACTGTCAATCAAAGGTCAATGACTAGAATTTTAATCAAACACAAGAGCTCTTAAATAGAACAGAGAGGCCTCCATTGTGAAAAAGTACAACACTGACAATACCTGGGATCCTGACTGCCAAACCTTTAACATCGATCAGAGCCTATGGTTGGAATGAACTTCATAAGAGAAAGGATATCATCCATACCTAATCCTGGGCACAATGTTTAGTGCTTGTAGCTACCTGATAAATATTTATTGAACAAATGAATGAACTTAGTTAATTCAATACATATTTCAAAGACCCTTTATAAAATCTGAAGGATGAGATACCAAAGACAATTGATTCAATAAGATGGATAAAAGTTGAACAATACACACATACACACATTTTGTGGGTTTCTTTTCCTTCTGAGCTTGACATGAGATAGAGGTCCAAGCATGTAACTCATTTGTTGGATGAACTAATGCAATATCAGCCCAAATTGACAATTAAGAAAAGCAAATGTAGGGTCTGAAGAAATGGTTAGTGGTAAAGAGCACTTGCTGTTCTTGCAGAGAACCAGAGTTCAACTTCCAGCACCCATGTGGTGGCTTCCAACCATCCAGAACTCCAGTTTCAGGGGATTAGATGCCCTCTTCTAACTTCTTCAGGCACCAGGCACACATGTGGTGTGCAGACATGAATATGAGAAAAACATTCATTCATATATACATATACATATACATATATATATATATATATATAGAGAGAGAGAGAGAGAGAGAAAAGTAAAATAATCCAGAGCATAAGAAATAAAGGTTTTCATGCACTAAAAACAAAACAAACAAAGAAACTAAACAAAATGAATGAGACCATATCTAGGAAAGAGATACACAGATCTGAGCACACATTTTAGAAAAAAAGTAAATCTTGACATAATGGTGAGTAGTACAGAAATGAAGTTGCATGGATACTAATGGAAGGAACTAAATAGTATAAGGACATGCCTGGGAGAGTCCATCAGAGAAAGAGAATTCCTGAAGCAATGCCTGGTTACCTCATTATTTTTTCCCTGAGCCTATCTATCTTAGACATATCAGTGATTGGCACTTGTTTATTGCTCTTGAGACCAAGGGCAATAACAGAAAAACCGAAATAGAATGATGGGAAACCTTTCCTATATAAAAAGAAATTAGTTTTTTTCCCCTTAGAGTTGGTTCTAAGGTTTAGTGATGAAGAAGAAGAAGAAGAAGAAGAAGAAGAAGAAGAAGAAGAAGAAGAAGAAGAAGAAGAAGAAGAAGAAGAAGAAGAAGAAAAGAAAAGAAAAAACACTTTGGCTTTATAGACATTGGAGTCCTCCATTGCAAAGCATAGGCTTTACTGAATTTGAGCTTGGAAACTAGTAACTGAGACAGTTTTTCCAGGCACAGGCTGCAGAACCTGCCCTGCTTTGCTCTGAAATTGCTGTCACTGAGAACTTGAAGCAGGGACAGTGGGCATTTTGTTTTTAACATTACCACACATTAAAACAATAGCACAAGAGTATAGTCAATATATAGTAAGTATTTGGTAAATTAAAAATAAAATCAAAGATACTAAAGCTGGTCACCAGGACCTAGATTCAAGAGCAAACTATTACAGAAACCATCAGGCTGCCGGGACTTCTGGTCTACCCTAGAATACTAAGCCAGCGGATCACTCTGCTTGCATCCCTATCATGCATAGTTAGCAAAGTTTCTTTAGATTTTCATTAGAAGACATTCCCAGCCCTGTGATCTGGCACCCAGGGCTTCTCAATTCTTGGTCCTTCCCTCCCTAGCTTCCTGTTCTCCTACTACATCCTACTCTGCTTTGAGCTTAGATCCTTGTACACAGTTTGCTCTGTGCTCTTCACGTTCTGCCATCTGCCTGATGAATTTTCTGTCCAAAAAATCAAAGTATTGCAACAAAACTTCTAAACTCTCATTTTCTCTATCCAAAAAACACTTTCTCCAAATTCCCAAGTAGGCTTCATTAATGTCCTTCTCTGTATTCCCACAGTACCTTGGCTACATCCTTCTCAATACCTGCTATTCTAAGTTGAAATGCTTGCCTCCCTCCACAGATAATTGGTTCTCCTAAGGTGGACAACTATGCCTTTCATGGCTAGAATATGAATTCACAGCAGTGGGCACTGTAGATGGTCACATAGTCTGAAACAGTGAGGACAAGTCAGCTGCTCTTGTCTAGAGTGATCCAGAAGTCTGAAACAGTGAGGACAAGTCAGCTGCTCTTGTCTAGAGTGATCCAGAGATCAGTGGTCATATTTCCCCAAAGGGGAGATCCTTATGATGCCAGAACACTGATGACAAATGGCATTGATGATTACTTTACAGCCCTCATAATAATCACATAAACTCCTTCCAGACTTTGAAAACGAGAATCCTTCCATTTTAAAAAAATAACTCAGCTCAGCACTAGTGTAATTTCCTAAGTGGATAATTTTACAAGTTACTCCCAGGAGCCCTGAACTTTCTCAATTTTTAAGCTGGTCCTACCTCTGCTTACATCAAACTTTCAAACAATTATAATTAAATAATGGCATCAAATGAAGAGCCTTACAGAAAGCAAACAAATTAAACAAATATTTTTAAAAGCCATTTTTTATCCAGGCTCCTGAGAAAAAGAAGACACTAACAGAGAACAAGATCAGTGTCTAGGATGAGCAGGCATGGGGGTGGCTGGGATATTTTGTGACACAAAATTTATGTTTACAATTTGATAGGTTAGTTGGGGGCAGCCTCAGAGAGGGGCAAAGAAAAATCAGATTCTAAGAGAATAGCAGTCATCTGCTTCATGAGCAAAATGGTATAGATTATAAACTCCTGGGCACTGGGCCTATGATTACAGGTTTCTAGAACATTCTTTCTTCCTCTCACAATGATCCTTATGCAGGTTTAGCAGGTGCCATGTTTTAGAGATCAGTGGGTAGGGACATAGAGAAGGAGCCACAGAGACTGAATCACACAACAGAAGTGTCACCTTGCTCACACCACAGCAAGTACCTTCTCCACCACTATGGGACCTTACAAATTTCCTTAAAAGACCAAATAACACGTAATTTTGCCCTCGAGGGCCCCATGTTTCCTGTCATAACTGCTCATCTCCAACATTACGGAAGGAATGTAATCAGGATATTGCATAAATGCAGGAACATGGCCGATTCCAGTGTTTACAGATAAAAATTAAAATTCCACTTCATTTCCACATGCCACACAATATTCTTCTCCTACTATTCCCTCAACCTTTTAAAGGCATAAAATACAGTCCTAACCCAGGCCATGGCTTAGGCAGTGCTTAACAGTTCCCTGCTCCGTTCTACACAAATGCTCGTTTGATCTCATATTTGTGTTTTTCTACAGCCAAATGCCAGAAAAATAGCCCATTACTGGAAGATTCTCGGTATTTGACCATTTTGATGGTAAACTTAACTTTCATTTCATAAAGCAAAAAGCTATAAAAAGAAACATCTATCTTACAAGACTTATTTTCTTTCTAGCCATTTTCTATGGAGGTTTTGAGGCCTAGGTACCATTCTGCTTGGTTGGTTGGTTTTTCTTCATGAGTTAGGGATTTTTTAAAATTATTATTAATTATTTTTTTCATTTATTTTACATACTGACTACAGTTTCCCCTCCCTCCTCTCCTGTTCCCTGCACCCCACCCCAACCCCCATCTACCTTCCTCCCTATCCATTCCTCCTCTGTTATGTCCGTTGAGAAAGGGGCAGGCCTCCCATGGGTGTGAACAAAGCAAGGCACAAGTTGAGGCAGGACCAAGCTCCTCCCCCTGTCAAGGTTGGGCAAAGTAATCCAGTATAGGGTTTGGGGAACAGGTTCCCAAAAGACAGCTAAGCATCAGGGACAGGTCATGATCTCACTGCTAGGAGCCTCACAGTCAGACCAAACTACACAACTGACACATACATGTAGAGTGCGTAGGTTGGTCCCATGCAGACTCCCTAAGTCCAGAGTCCATGAGCTCCCACCAGCACAGGCCAACTGTCTCTGTGGGTTCCCCTGACCTTGACCCTCCACCCTGGCTCACACAACCCCTACTTCCTCTCTTCAGCAGGACTCCTGGAGCTTGGCCCAGTGCTTGCCCATGGATCTTTGCATCTGTTGAGCACTATTTTGAATGGTCTCTAATGAGTTTGGCAATATAAGCCAAGGATGTAAGAAATGTCCATGATTATGAAAAGTCAGTGAAACCCACAGAGTCTATAGAGTTGAGAGGCACGAAAGACACAGAGCATTGCTTGTGGACCATCTGTTCTCTTGTCGAGTTGAGCAGCTGTCCTAACAATGACTTCCAAAATTTCCCATCCTCAATGACACTAGTCTCCTTCCTAGCACAGAGACAGAGAGATGGGAGAAACATTGGAATCAGAGTTCATCTTCTATATGTGTACCTATAGTAGGATTTCTTTTATGGCTAGCTTTCTTTTCCATGAAAAATTGGTGTGACTCTCATGAACATTGAAACTTACATAATGGAAATCATATTTTCCATGCGCTAGGAAGCTAAAGTCAAGTTTCCATCCCAATTATAGAAACTATATATTTATCTTTTAGTTATATCGATACCTTCCATGGTCAAAGCTTTTATTTTTTCCCAACTATATTAATATATTTTTATAAGCTTTTGTTAGAACAAAAGTGAGATATTAATTAACTCGTTAATCTTAGTAGCCTGGTCTTTTGTTCAAACACACACACAAAAACAAGCATGTTAGTAACACATACATAAAAGTATGTTAGTTACATGATCATATCAAGATGAGCCAAACAAAGGCTTTCTTTCAAACATCCTCTTTCTCGAGTCTTCCACATCTCCATATGTTTCTGTTCTTCATCTGGCTGTTAGCATTTTGTTGCCATGGCACTTATTATTTACACAAACAATAAGCAAGGGAAGAATTTCTGCCCATTTCCTGACAACTATTACTTAGAATTTCAGGCCAAGTGCTTGGGAGTCCAACTCTGTACACCAGAGATGGTGAGGCAAGATAAGCATAAGCCGTTTAGTCTGCATTTTGAAAATGGAAGACTTATTTTTTAAATGCCTAGAAGAATGAAATAAGCTAACAGTATCAGGTGATTTTCATATCCATCTTGCCAGCTGGTATTAATTGGGCATATAACATAATATAAAATGAGCCAATCAGATTGTGCATCACATTTTGACTCTTACCTTCTTATAAACAGGAAACAGATATTTTTATTGGCTTTTTAGGTATGTGTGTGTGTGTGTGTGTGTGTGTGTGTGTGTGTGTGCGCGCGCGTGCGTTTTATACACATGTATGTCTATGGTATGTACACATGTGAGCTCCCACTCATGGACATGCGTGCAGAGACCAGAGGAGGATATTGAGGATTTCTTCCTCTATTGTTTTTTGACTTACTCCCTTGAGTCAAGGTCTCTCACGGAACCAAAAGCTTCCCATTTGAGCTAGGCATGTCGGCCAGTAAGTTCCAAGGACCTGCCTGTCTCTATTCCCCAACCACAAGCTTGCATAGCAAGTGCTTACCCACTGCACTATCCTCAACCCAGGAAACAGACTGTAGACATAAGAGGATAATACAGAGAATGGAAGGAATGCTCTACAGGAGGCTATGTGAAGCTGTTGTGTCTTGTTCTATGGTCCACAGTAAAGTTTCAATTTTGTTTGGAAACTAAGACAAATCAGAAAATATATTATCCTGCAGTATCTTCCCAAATAAAACACATCTACACTCAACAGGGTGTTTATTATACAGTGGTTTCTGTCTGTAAAAAAAAAAATGTTTAAAAAGCTTTCAAAATGCACAATAATGTAGGTTTTCCCTAGTTCACAATGGTAAGTAGGAGAGCAGAAAGAAGTGCATTTCGGTATTGACCAGAGTGGGAAGAGCCACCACAGAACTAGCTACTGGTCAAACTGTTTACTGCTCCTAAACTGTTTTTTTTTTAACTATATAAGATGTGGGTTCTACACTCCTCAAGATTGCTAAGAAAACAAACAAACAACAACAACAAAAACCAACCAAACAATCCAGGGGAAGAGGGCAGTGCTTAGAATGTGGCAAAATAAAAGTGAGAAGATGGTTGGAGAGATGGCTCAGCAGTTAAGAGTACTGGCTGCTCTTCCAGAGGACCCAGGTTCAATTCCGAACACCCATGTGGTGGCTCACAATGGTCTCTTAACTTCAGGCCCAGGTACCGGGCATGTATGTGGTATATATACATACACATATATGCAGACAAACACCCACACACATAAAATAAAAATAATTGAAAAAACTTTTTCAAAATTAATAAACAGGAGAAGGACAGGATGCCAGACTGTAGGGTTCCATCTGTCACTCAGTGTCTATGAGCAAGGACCTCCCAGCCTCAGGTGTCAGTGTCCTGTGAAACACAGCCACTCCTCTCATCTACCACTTGGGATTACTATGAAGAATAAACAACAGACACAAAATGCTTAGCACATAATCAGCTTGTAACACATATTTAACTGTCATTAACAATGTCTGACACATGGGAAGCGTTCAGCTGAGGTAACCATCACTAATAGCATGGACCCCAGTAAGAGGACTAGGGTCCCAAGTCTCACGGGTATAAAGCTCTCTGGCACCATTCATTATTCTTTCTTTCCACAAATAGAAAAATTTATGCCCTCCTGTGCTGGAGGCAGAGCCTGGTCTGTAACACATGGCTTCGGGCTTCTGGTCCTCCATGCTTGGCTAGAAACCACACTGCATTCCTGGTCCTTCTGTCTCCAGGAATGGTGGGGTCATTATGGAAACCAGTTCCCCATGATCATGCTCATAAAGGAAAAAAACTGGAAAAAGACTTAAACATAGGGTCAGGCACAGGCTGCCACTGGTTACAAGGCACAACTCAACATTGTGCTTGGTCCACAGAATGTGTATCTGCAAGACATCAATATTTAATTTTTTGTGAAACTGGCCAAAGGTCTATAAATTAAAAATATAACCATAGGAAATCAGAATGACTTTGGGGAATTAAAGACTGATAAATTATACTTTTGGACAGGGCCAGGGCATGGAATCATTAATCACATAAAGACCCTGATTTTTATTTTTAGTATGAGGAAATTTACTAGGGTCTTCAGAGTTTTTTTGGGGTAGTGACAAGAAATTTCTCAAACAGGATTCTCAAAAAAAAACAGTATTGTGATCATTGCTAAAATATTTTAAATGGAAATATTATTCCAAGTGTTTAGTTCAGTACACACTTCAAATGCCAAAAAAAAAAAACCAAGAAGGCAAGTGGCTGATCACAAGCATTGTGTGAGTTTATGGTTTATAACACAAACCTCAAATAGAAGGTAGCCATAAATAGGAGAACCGTGGTCTTATAAGTGGCCAAAGTCCAGGTTACCATTCATTGAGGGTTCATTAGGGCTGGACAGCACACTGAGTGGACCTATGTGCCTTTGTTCTTCACAAATGAACTGTGGTGGTTTGAAAGAATATGGCTCCCAAAGGAGTGACGCTATTAGAAGGTGTGGGCTTCTTGGAAGAAGTGTGTCACTGTGTGGGTGGACTCTGAGGTCTCTTTTGCTCTAGCTTTCACTCAGTGTGACCGTCAGTAGACTTCCTGATGCCTGTAAGACTTAGCACTCTCAGCTCCAGCACCACATCTGCCTGTATGCCTCCATGCTCCCCGTCATGATGATAATGGACTGAACCTCTGAAACTATAAGAGAAACACCCTAATTAAATGTTTTCTATATTAGAGAAATGTTTTCTATATAAGGTCATGGTGACTTTTCACAGACACACACAAACACACACACAAAAACTAAAGACAGATGCTATTGCAGTGCCATTTCACAGATATGGAAGCAGAAATGGATTCAGGGAAGGATGTGAGAGACATTAACACCTGCAGGAGAGCAGAGATTGTCACCACCTGCTTGGGAACACATCCCATGCCCCAGGCAAAAGTCTAGTTACTCTGTTCATATAGCTCAGTTAAATCCAGCCACAGCCTCATGAGGCTGGTGCTAAAGTTACTCCTCACTTTACTGAATAAGGTTAAAACAAGTTGACAATAGATTACCTAACAGAAGTAGCTCAGCAGGACGATGAGGCTCCATAACTAGCTCATTAGACAATAACAAGCAAAGGAGGACAAGTGTAATACGATCTCATTGTATGTGGAATCTGGAAAAGTCAAACTCACAAAGTACAGAGTAGCCTGGTAGTGAGCACGGACTAGTGAGGAGGACAGAACACAGTCGGGATGGTGCCAGTCAGAGGGCACAAGGGTTCATTTAGACTGGAGGAGCTCCCGCATGGCATGACAATGTCTGTGACTAACCATAATACATGCTAAGTCAGTTCCAAAAGTCCCCACCTCAAAATGGCAAGTGTGTGAGGTGATGTGCAGACTAATTCATCTGGCAGTCATCCTTCATCATAATATCTCACCATACCCCACAAATACCTACAATTATCTGTTTCCCAAAACTAATTGGAAAAAGAACAGTACGAAACAGCAAGTGTGAAGAAAGTCCCCATTTGCAAACCTTTAACTCTTCAGTAGTGAAGACCCAAGCTAATGGGGTGATCTCTAGGATGGGAGTGGGGAAGGAGCTGCCTTCGTAGTTGCTGAGGAACAAAACATGGAGCTGAGCTAGTGGCATCTAGAACTGAATTCAGAAGGTGGTATTTGCTAATCTGTGTCACAGCTCATGCCAACACAGGGCTGTGATTTATCACAGCGGAAGCAATATGTTCACTATGTGGAACAACATGCTAAGTGGGACAGTAAATCAGGGAAGAAAAGGGAGGTTTATGTGCCCAAGAGACCCAGGATTAGGGAATGAGTGAGGGGGCTAAAGAGAAGAGGAAAGTGGAGATTGAAAAAAAACAAAACAAAACAGAAATACATCAATTCCATTCCACAGGCAAACAAGGATAACACAATACAAGTAGGCTCATGGGGATTTGTCCTCATTAAAAAACATAGTTACTGGGATTGAGGTGGCTCAGTCATGTACTACATGATGCATAAACATGAGGACCAGTGTTCTATCCTCCAGAGCATACATTTTAAAAAATGGGTGCTGCAGCACATACCTATAATCCCAGTCCTGGGGAACCAGAGACAGCAGGTTCCCTGAGGATTTCGAGCAAGCAAGACTAGCTGATTTGGCAAGCTCCAGGATCAGTGAGAGATCCTGCCTCAAAAAAAGTAAGGTAGACTGAGATATACACTCATTGTCAGCTTGTGCCCTCTACACACATGCACTTGCCCATGTGCATCTGCATATATACGTGTGTGTTCATCCCTGTGTGCACATACAAACAATAGATGGATGAGGGTTCCTTCTACATGGAAGGCAGTCTGTGACAGAATCTGGACCATCTTGAAGGATAAACAGGAAAGGCAGGCAGGAGCAATAAGTCATTTTTTAAATTGTTAATATTTCATGTTTTCAAACTGAACCTACTTAACCTGAACCATGTCCCCAAACATCTAAAACACCAAATAAACATAAGGTGCAACGAATGTACATTACTAAATATATTTTTCTTCTGTTTAAAATATAAGCTCTCTGTTCACCTAACTTTGGAAAGTCAAATATTCACTCTAGTGAATTCTTTTCTGACCAAGCATGAGAGACTGTCACTCATTGGCTTAGTGACTAAATGGTCATGACATAGAATGATGGAGAACTCAACAACTACAAGTCAAGATAGAACAGTTTCTTCTCAAGACTGTATGGAAGCAAGTAGCCACTGGTCAAGGTCAAGACTGAGATTATAGACAGATAGAGTGGTAGCTACACTATCACTCCTGCTATGGCCTTCTCTCAAAGTTCTTTGTTTTCCATCCCTGATGATAACTGTCCATCACTTTCCATAGCTACTTTTTTCTCATGCTGACAAATAGGAAAAACAAAACAAAACAAAAAACTTACTCAACTTCTTTCTCATATAATATGTTCCCCACCATCCCCAGGAGATCCAGAGCTCAAAGGGCCCTGATGCTTTTATCAATGCCACTCAATGTCAAGGACAGGAAATAAAAATATTTTTCTTTTCTGACTCAAATACAATACCCCTTTGTGAAGCTGCTAAAAAACTAGAAATAGAAAATTTGAGAAATATTTCAGGTGAGAGATATTCATCAAAATATTCCATTCTGCTAAAAATATCTCTCAGCTTTTCTTAGCATTCCAACTTACACAGCACTGAACTTCAGTGTGATTAATCTGTTTCACTCTTGCAGTGGAGGGAACTCTGAGGTCACCACAAAGGCAATAGCAAGGAGCTGTCCTGTGGGACAGAAGTCCCTGTAGGCATGTGACAAGTCAGAGGGTTGTTTTCACAATGGAAACAGGACAGGTGGGCAAGGAAAGAGAGAATAATACAAATTACTGTATCCTCATTACCTGGCAACTGGAGTTTAGATCAAGGACCCAGGAGGTAACTTAGGCAAGTTGGAGAGTCCCTGAAGGCTAAGCCTATGACAGCAAAGTGCGGGTGTTCTCATCAGCTGCCCAGCACAGATAAATGAGGCCCTTAGTTTGGAAGCTTAACCGTGTTGATGTCAGTTGGGCTGACCTAGCAACTGGAGGTGAAACAGGACAACAGGAGGTGTGGAGTATCTAGAATGGGCTCAGGCACTAGAGCTCCAGTGAAGTAAAGACATGCACACAGATATATACATGGTGGAAACAGGGCTTTGGGGAACAGGGTGAACTTTGTAATGGAAAGCTAGGGAGCTGCAGGGCACCAGAGGCTCCTCCTGGCCTCCTTCCTTAAAGGCTTCTCCTCACCACACCAGTCCCTTGGGTCAGCCCTCCCCTCAACAGGAGAAAAGTAGATGACAGCCAAGTTTGCTTCAAGCCCTGCCAAGAAAAACTTTGCAGGGTTAAGAACACACACACAAATGCTTTAAATATCATGCTACTGTGGTTATTATTTTTTTCATAAGTTTTCAGGGCACATAGACACACGGGGAAAGATTGCTTTTATTCAAGGGGCTCAAGAATGTTCACAGTCTATCAAAGAGCTGCTATGTCCTTCAGTTCTTTCACCAGCTGTATCTGTTCTCCAGAGGGCTGGAGATTTATTTCAGAGTGGCTGATCTTTCAGTTGGCCCATTAGAACCCAAAGCATAGCATGTAAAGCCTCCAGCACAATTACAGATCTGTAGCTGAACAGGCTTGGGGGACATGGTGGGCAGTTGGGAAAACACTAGTTCACCGTGTTACTTGAACAGGAAAGTGTCGCCACAAGAGGAGACAAGGTTGAATTCCAGACAGAAATAGAAGTGTAAATATCTGAAGAAGGATGATTTCCACGATGGTGAGTTTGTTGAAATGCCCCACAAATCTATCATCCATACATGCAAAATAAAGGAGGGGTGACTAACCAGGACATATGAAATGTCAAAGTGAAAAAACTTAATCTCAAATGCATGCCACACACTTTCTAGAAAGGTGTAGACAGATACCTTTGTATTATCGTCATCATCATCATCATCATCACCATCGCAGCCTGATAGTCAAGATGCCAGGGTCCCAAATGGCAGCAATGATCTGAGACTAAGGGGCCTAACAGAGGACCTAAGATCTGGATGGGAGAATCAAGATGGTGACAACATACCTTAATGTGTTGTTCAATCAACCATGTTCATAAAGAAGATGCAATCATTATGAAGGAACCCATCAGCACGCTGTACCACACACTAGCTAGCCTTCATCCCAGTGCTCATGGAAAAGGAAAAGCTTCATTCTGAAGTGTTTAATTATTCTTTATCAATAAAAACTCAGGAATCTGATATCAGAGTTAAGAACCTGAATGATCAGAGAAACGGCAAAGAAGTGACCAGTGATCCCCTCTCTCTCCTTCATCCGTCCAAAAGGGGCAAGAATATTTACAAGCTCCTCCCTACTACTTCCTGTGCCTCTCTGCCTGGCCTCCATCCTCCAAAACCTCTATGACTAATTGTGATGAGCTAGTAGCTGGCTTCACCCTCTGAATCAAAGTCAACTTTATTGTCAGTCTCAGGAGTGTCAGAGTACAATCAAAATAACCTACAACACATCATTCAATTCAAGGAGAATAAAGAAGAACTGAGCTTTAGTTGTCATGTGTATCAAACATGTTGATTTCATGAAAAACCTGACTTTCTAGTTCAGATACAAAATACCATCTCTCCCTCCCCTGATAATGAGATTGATGACTAATTTATATGCCATCCTATAGCCTTCATCCAGCAGCTGGTGGAAGTAGAAGCAGACACCCACAGCTAAACCTTGAACTGAACTGGAATTCAGTTGCAGAGAAGGAAGACTGATGAACAAAGGTGTCCAGACCAGGCTGGTGAAACCCACAAAAACAGCTGCCATGAACAAGGGAGAGCTCTTGGTCCCCAGACTGATATCTGGGAAACCAGCATGGGACTGATCCAGACCCCCCTGAATGTGGGTGTCAGTGAGGAGACCTGAGAAATCTATGGGGCCCCTTGTAGTAGATCAGTACTTATCCCTAGCACAGGAATGGACTTTGTGAGCCCATCCCACATGGTGGGATACTCTCTGAGCCTAGACACAAGGGAGTGGGCCTAGGCCCTATCCCAAAAGATATCATAGACTCTGAAGACCCCCTATGGAAGGCCTCCCTGGGGAGCAGAAGGGGTATGGGATAGGTATGGGGTTAGTTGGGGGGGGGGGGGGGGAAGAAAGGGAGGGAGAGGGAACTGAGATTGACATGTAAAATAATCTTTCTAATTCAAATTTTAAAAAAAGAAAAAAGAAAAGAAAAGAAAAAACACTCTATAAGAGCTCAAAGAAGACCTCAATACATTTGAACATAATTCACCCTTTCCCTGCAGAATCACTATGGTGGCTGGGATCCTGCACTCATATCCTGAAAACTGGGGGTTGGGGTTACAGATGTCTTCAAGGTCCTCCCTCATTGCTGCTCAGTACAGTGAGGATCAGGTCTACATGTCTTCATACCACCCCACTTCTACTTTGGCCAAACCAACTGCACCCCTGAGTTTCCCCACAATTTCCCTCCCAATGAGGTTCCACCATTTGAGGGTAACAACAGATTCTGTACATTTGGCAGCAATGCCATTGCCTACAATATTGTTTGAGCAAGGAGGAGGAGTTGAGAAGTAATCCTTAGGCAGCAACTCACGTGGTGCAGTGGGTGAGCTTTGCCAATAGTAACATCATTCCTCCAGCCACCCAGGAACACCTGCGTGTTCACCCCCATGGGCATCATACACCATAACAAACAGACTACTGCAAATGCAAAGGGGGATGTGAGGTGAATTCTGGGACTGATGGACACACACTTGAAGATGAGGACTTTTCTGGTGGTAATACTATCACTGGCTGATATCACAGTTGTTGGCACCCTGCTGTGGTTCTAGAGACAGGTCATAGAGTCTTGTTAGACCTTACCCAATACCTAATAATGGCTCCTCACCTGCATTAACCAGCCCCAGTTCATGGCTGTCATGGGGGTGGGGATGAAAAAATGGCCCAATTGGACGCTAAGAAGTCTGCAGAGAGACAGCCTCAAAAGGATACCCCAAGGAAAGAAAGTGGTTCATGGGAAGAGAAGAAACCCCAGGTTGAGTGGAAAGAAGAAAAAGTGCAGCTTCCACAGTTCCTGAAGGGGAAATAGATGAATATGAGCAGGAAAAGGCTGCGAGCCCAAGACCAAGAACCCTGTCACTCACCTGCCCAAGAGTATCTTTGTGTTGGATGAGTTTAAGCATACGTGCTCCAATAAGGCCATCCTCTCTGTGGCTCTGCCCTATTTTGGGGAGCACTTTGATAAGGATGGCTGGTCCCTGTGGTAGGCTGAGTTCTGTTTCTCTGAAGAGCTTCCTCAGACCTTCATGAGTTGTAACCTCACCACAGGAATGTACCAGAGATTGGATACACTGGGGAAGAATGCCTTAGCTAGAGCTACTCTCTTTGGAACCAGCAACAACAGATCCATTTCTGGTGTTTGGGTCTACTGAAACGAAGAGCATGCCTCTTTTCTGAGTTTAGATTGGCAGGTGGACTTCCAGTTATGTACATGGTGGAAACTAGGTCCTAAAAGCCAGGAAACCTATACCCTGGTTTGAGAGTGCTTTTGTGGGACATTGAAACAAACACGTAATTCATATATTTTATATCTTTATATGTACATGCACAATTATAGGTCAACATATTTCTTTTGAAAGATAACATGTGCATGTTTAGAATCAAAACTAAATACCATTAGACATTCTGAGCCCCGAGGTGGACCACCTGTCCTGGGGACACTCCCTAGAGATGAAAGTGCTGGATCCATTGAAGGAATTGGCATCCAAATCTCTTAGACACAGTTCTATATGTTATCTTCTCCTTCACACACTTGGGCAATTAGCTTTCATCAAATCAAGATATCAATCACCCCAAAATCCCAAGCTGATGATAACAGAGGCTCAGTATTTCTCGAGAGTCAATGGCTCCCTTGGCCATTACACACGGTAATTGGTAATAGGTAATTCTTCAAGACTATTACAAGAAGCAGTTCATAATTTATTTAGCTCTGGTTTTCACCATGTGAGGATTCATCTTCAGAAGTACTGCATAGGTGGTTTTTCTTTCTTATTGTTAATACTTACACTGATGTAAGACGCTCCCACTATGGAAACATGCAGAGTAGTATCCCTCAAAGTGAGACAGGATGTGATGCCTGCAAAATGATGAGGTGGAGAAAGCCCTGTGTATGTTTATTTTAAGAGAACAGAAGATGAATTTATTTGAGGGAAGAGAACAGGGTCAACGTCAGAAAACAGCAGGGGTGTTTAAGGGGGAGGTGAGGGAAAGGAACAGCCAACTTTTCCTTCCTTTCTTCTCTCTGACCCCTTCTTTCCGTCCTCCCTTCCCATCCATTCCTTTCTTTCTCTCTCCCCTCTTACTATTTCCCACTTTTCTTTCTTACCATTCTACTCATATCACTTTTTCCTATAGGTATTTTTTCTTCCTAAAAGTTGATAGCAGATAAGTAGGTAGGTATATAGGTAGATGGGTGGGAGGGCAGATAATTTGAGCAGAGAAGCCCCTAGCATCAGTCCCATGTGTGTACAGGTAAACACACATCCATGAATATATATCTTAAGCTTATCCACGTTTTTAAGTGAAAATGTAGAAGCAGCAGTGTGGATAAAAATCAATACATTGGAAACTTCTAGGCTGGTTAGATAAAATTGAACCTGAACAAGGAAGTCAAAATAAAATTCTATCAAAAATGATTCCAGCAGAATCTGGGCTGGAGTGAAAATCCTAAGACATATAATGAGGGTAAAGTGACTCAACCAGAGCTGTGTTGTGGCCCAGAGATGTCAAGAAGAAGCCAGGGAAAGCAGAGCAATTCCAGGCCACTGCTCATTCCACAAATATGGCTGAGGTCAGGGTTTCAGTGGTCAGCCCAGGGTTCAGCCCTTGGAGAGGCAGGGAAACCACAGCAACTTTTCAAGATGTACTCTTTATGGTATTTGTAAGGACAGCCAACAACAGCCAGGGGGCTGTTTACCAATAGCATTCTCCAGCACCTCCCTCAGAAATGACTGTAGAAATCCCTGCCAAAACTTACATGGGAACCAAAGAGAAGAGACTGAATATAGCCATGTAAAACATGCCCCAGTCATTTCGTAACCTCCAGCTCCTTGCAGATGGCTGCTGTGGAAGAAATGACTACTTACAGAAAACAGAGCCCAGGAACCCATCCAGCTTCCAGAAAGAAAGCAGAGTGAAAATTAACCAGCACACTCTGAAATTCAGAGCTCTCCCATATCTAGGAATAAAACATTCACAAAGAAGGAGGGAATGGGGTCAAGGGCAAGTACAGGTCATTGTTGAAGGTGTTCAATGTCAAAAGGACAGGCCATACTAAAGTAGATGTTCTACAGATTGGAGAAGTCAGGTAAAACTTCGGACTTCTCACATACCCAAGAGATGTGAGGCTCTGGGCTCTGTAAGGAACCAAATACAAGCTCGATTACCAATGTAGTATCAAAAGCCATGGAGTCTGGCATTCATCAAGCCATCTGATCAAAGCTGGGCCTTAGGAGTCTTGGGACCCTTGGGACCAATTACCTAGGGCTCATCCTTATCTCTCCTGTGTATCGATTTTCAGAACAATTTGGTATGCTGCTCTATACATAGACAACCCTCCCTGCTTCACCTTACAGCTGCTTAGGAATGAGTACAGAAACATTGTCCTCCTAGATCTACTGGGCATTCCCTTCTAAAGCACCAGGAAAAGGGGCATGGAGCTGAGTTTCTTGGTCTGATTAGTTGCTGGCACCCTACAGTCTGATACACCCTTCGGAGTTTAGACAGCAGTATCTATTGGGATAAAACTTGAGATGGCTGGTTCCAACACTGACCACCTGACATCTGCTTTAGTACCTTGATGAAGCAGAAGTGCAGTCAGAATTCAGGAACGATGAGAAGGAATACACACACACACACACACACACACACACACACACACACACACACTCAATGCATGTACACTCACACATAAACACACACCACATTCTCTCTCTCTCTCTCAGACACACACACACACACACACACACACACACACACACACACACACACACACACACACACACTTAATCTTGAGAACCCAGATCTCAAAGGACTCCAAATTCATCTCATTGATCAATCCTCCTCTGTCACCTCTTCTTACTCCCTTACTCCTCTCCCCTTCCTCTTGTCTCTCCTTATTCTCTTCCTTTTACTTTCCTTTCTTCTTTTCCTGCTTTTGCAGAAAAACCAATAAGGCAGTTGTCAAGCCCATTTTACAGGCTTCAAATGATTAAGGAATCTGCTAGAATACACAGGCAAAACTTCAGGGTTTCAGATTAGGCCAACTGACTACAGAATGTCAGCTGCTAACAAAACATACCACTGCCTCTGAAAGATGGATTTTTAAGAAGTTTGGGGGTCATGGGGAATGGATTGTATTCGTTCAGCACATACCTATTGAATATCTACTGTCTTCCCAGGTGCTGAAAATGCCCAAGTGGCATGAGCTTTAGCCCTAAGTTGCCACACTCTCACTGCTTCTTTAGTCATGTCTTGTTATCCAGAACGGCTGCTGAATATGCTATTCAAGGGAGCCCAGAAAGCAATTCTTTTCCATGTCTTTAAAGGAAACAATCCCACTCCTTTAACATGTCTGAGGACTCTCTAAGAACCATTTGGTGGCATGCAAGATACTGGAGGGATAGCTAGGGACATGAAGGAACACCGGGAAATGTATAGCATGAAGTCAGGAGGGAGGAGAAAAAAGTATGGTACCCTTTGTGTGCCCTCCTTCCCAGTCAAATATGGAGGGAGGCCTGAAAGAGAGGTGTATTCTTGTCCCTTCTTTATCCAAGCTGGAAGACTTACAGCCATCCATAACACTCAACACACCTGCAGAGAATGCAAGTTGCAGAGTGTGGCTCATACCCTAGGCAGACTCCAAGGTCCCAGGCAGCAGCAGAAATTTGCAACCTCTGGTAGTCCCCACCTACACAGTGTGGAACAATTCCCTTCTCCCCTGGCTTCTGAATCAGCCCAGGCTGGAATGGTCCAGTGAGAACAGTTAGACTCAGGAGACATTTGGTTTACTCGGCACCATGAAGGATATCACAGTAGTTCAGAGAGAGAATAAAAACAAGGAGTTGGCAGAATAAAGGTGATAAAAATAGATTTTCCAACTCTATGAAGATGAATCATTTTGCCACGGGGATTCGTGAAGCTGTGTCAATTTGGTTTTTGATCCAGTCCCATAAATTTGATGATGGGATATTTCCTTCCCTTGATAAGCAGTGCCATGATGTCATCAGTGTTCGGACAGCTTTGACAGGATTTTATTAGAAGACTGCCCAGGAATAATCCCTGTCCTTTCTTTGCCTGCTATAAATATAGATTGTGATGGACAAGGACCAGTGGGTAAGGCTGGTTATTTAGCCCTTGAATCCAGAACCACTGCCTCTTCCTCCCTGCCCACCTTTCTCCCTGATTATTTCTCTCTTTGTTGCCAGGAGAGGAGATTTTCACAATGCAAAGGGGGCAATTGAGACAAGAGCACAGTGTGAGAGAGGTCCTAGTGAGAGGTACCTCCTAGGTATGTAGTCACACCTCTATGACACCAGGTGCTGTCAGGAATGACGTTGTGAGGGCATCAGTCTTCAAAATACTGCAGGGTTGCTTCTCATTCACGAAATTCTTAACCTCCTCTTGAGCTTGACAAATTAATATGTGCCTTTAGCTATATACCCATAAAGGAAAAGACAATATTCTGCTTAGTAGATAAAGCCTATTTAAAACAACTGGTGGGAGGGGAAGGGGGCAAAAAGTAAAAATCCGTATCAAGGGCTAAGTGATAGGAAATTGATCTTGGGATTACTTTAGCCTTAGTCATAAAGAGTAATGTTTTAAACTAAACATAAAAACCGACATAGCCTCCTTCCTTCTCCCCTGAACACACATCACATATGCTTTGCAATAAGGGATCTTACTCACCCCAGCATGTCCTCATATTCTGCCTTGAGCTCCAGCAGACCCCCACACACAGGGAGATGGGAGGTGCAGCTCCCGTCCAGGGAGCCTCTCACAGCAGCCCAGATGCCCCTACATTCTCTTGCCCAGCAAAATCCTCACCACCGCAGGGCCATGCTTGAGCAGAGCAGGCTGCAAGAGCTGAAATGCTGAGGCAGGGAAAGAGAATGAAGTGCTAGAGAGCTGATTGCCACACCTATTGGGAAGGGAGGCGGGATCCTGCTCCCTCAGAGCAACAGGGGGAATGTCCCTGGAGCTCCAGAGACCCAGACACATTTCTGCAAGACAACATGGCGACAGTCTCCAACACACAGTAGGCTTGCAATACTTCCAACACACAGTAGGCTTGCAATACTGTCAGCCATTCTGGAACTGGACAGAAAGAAGTGTGTCTCAGGGCACAAGGCTCGAGTTCCAACTCTGAGACAAACCAGCTGTGGGGTCCTGAGCCAGTTACCACCTTCTGCATGTCAGTTTCCCCATTTCTAAAAGAGTAGAGTTGTTAAACAGTTAGATGGCTCCTAGTCCTGCATCCATGAAAGTAAACAGAAGCCTAGTAAGTAATAAGCACTGCTATGGTTTACTGAAAACATACTACATACCATCCACCATCATCTTATACATTTAATGTGTGTCAGTTTGCTTGGTCCCACAATGCCGAGAGGAGATTTATTAGCTCCATTTTATAGATGAGGAAACTATCACACGAGCTCTGTGAATCCCCATGAACATAAAAGATCATCATATCCATTCAGTGTTTTGAATTTAAATGGAGGCATTTAATCTCTGTGCTTGAAACTGAGATGACATCTGAGAGTGGAATCCAGCGCTGTTGGGTGATTAATGTGTTTACAGTCTCTGCTGGTGTAATTCTGAGATACCAGTATTTATGGTTATAGTCGCTCATGCTACTGCAGAATCCATTTTCCACCTGTTGTTTTTTATTAAAACTCCATAAAGGGCATGAAATATTTCTTTGTGCAGATTCTAAAAACAGGGTCCTGAAATATGTGAGCAGAAATACCATGCATGGATTTACTGTTTGGAATTTTCAGGTGCCATAAAACACAGTGTTTACAACCAATCCATCACTTATAAAAGTTTATTAGATTGATAGGCCAGCAGACTCTCTGGTATCCTGCCATTTATTGACACTAATATATCATCGGGTAGGCTGGCTTGTAACATTTATTAATAACTTCTGTGTTTCCTGGACCTTTCACTGTTTCCTTCCATTGTGCCCTCCTCTATTGTTATTGTCATTTACTCTAATTTTTAGGTAAAATCTTTACTTGACAGAGTTTTTAAATTTACAGAAAATTTGCAAAAATAGAAGAGTGACAGTAGAACCCAGACCCTGAATCTCAGTGCTTGGGAGCATCTGTACCAGCTGGTGAAAAGATGCATGCAGAGAATGCTGTGAACCAAACTCTGTTTCTCTCGTATTTCCTTCATTTTCCCTAATGTTCTTTCTCAGCTCTTTGATATCACCTAGGCCAGCACATTACATTGTCAGCATGTCTCCTTAGCTTTCTCAGGACTTTCTGTTTTTGAAACTTGCCCTATTCCTTATGACCTTGGCAATTGTGAAGAGCTCTGCTCAGGTACCTTCTAGAATGTTTTCTACTTGACTTTGCTGTTTTTTCCCTCATGCCTAGCCTTGTAAGGAGACCCATTAAGGTTAAATACTATTTTACAATATTGTATCATCCATGCTGCTTTTATTTTGTTTTTTTGTTGTTGTTTTGTTTTGTTTTTTACTTTTTGTGGGAGTGGGGAATGGCTGTCTCACTTTTCCAGGCTGGTCTTTAACTCCTGGTTTCCAATGATCCTCCAGCTTCCATTCCTTGAATAAGGACTATAGGTCTGTGCCACCATGCCTATCAGTCATCATATTTTTTAAAGCTTTATATGAAAGTCAAACAGAAGCTTTAAGGTAAGAAAAATAGAACTTTGAAAACACCAGTTCAGTATCGAGGCCTTTACTTAGTCACCCTGTATTTTACCCTGTTGAGAGGACAAGAGTAACAGAAACTAACATTCACCTCCATTTTTAGATGAATGTGGAACCATGCTAGCGGGAAGCCAGTTAATTGCCAGGTAGGTGTCTCAAGATTCTTTTTGAAATGCTTGCCAAGACAAACTTCCTGCAAACACAGTCTCAGAGGAAGGCACACTGGGAAGAGCAATGTTGTTTCAGACAAGTATGGCCTACTGTTCACTGGTGTAGGGACATTTTTTTTTTCTTGTCAAACTATAGAACCACCCCCCCCCAACTCAAGTTGGAAGTCTATGGTAAGAACTAGTGCCATGGAAATTTCTCTATGTAAGCTGTGAATATGTGTTCCTGCTCTCATATATTTTTCCTCACAGGTCCTAATTAAAGATTTTATTCCCAAGAGGGGAAAGCAAGGAAGTGATGTAATGTCATAAGCTGCTGAACTCTGCCCAGTGAAAGATAAGGGAAAACAACTGGGCTCTTTCTTCAAAGAAAGGTTTCTTTTTTCTTCCCCCAGAAACAGGAAGAAGAAAAAAACTTAAGAGGAAGGATAAAAAAGCTTACAGAATTTCTATCTATAACTCCCACCTTGTAGGAACACAAACAATCGTGGAAACAAGTTTGGAAAGTAATTTATAGTGCATGAGGAGGCCATTACACATCAGCAAGAGACTCTAGTCATTCATAGTGTGTGTGAGTAAAAGGTTAGGTGGCTGGCTGGCTTACCCACTGTGATGAGTTAAATTGTAGACCCCACCCACCCACGCCACACACACACACACACACACACAACTCAGAATTTGACTGTATTTGACTTTAAAGAGGTCTTTAAATTGTAGCAGATCATCTCAGTGAAACCTAAGCCAAGCTGTGATGGTGTCCCCATAAAAAGTGGAAATGCAGACACAGACAAGCATGTAACAATGCAAAAGATGGCCATGTCCACAGTAGAGAAAAAGGCTCAGAAGAAACCAGGCCTCATTGCACCTGGATCTTGGACTTTCACATTCCTCCAAAACTGTGAAAAAACATGATGCTGTTGCTCAAGCCCCCTAGTGTGTGTCACTTGTTACAGCAGTAGAGCAAACTGACACTCACCTGGTACTAACGGTAAAAAGCAAGGAATAAGAGAAAGGCTTAGAGCATGAGCCTGATGGAGCTTACCTAACAAGCTGTCAGTCAATTAGACAAAGGACTTTCAAAGTCTCCATTGGTCCTGACTTCAAATCTAACTCAAACAAACAATGACTCCTCCTGTGGCTTAAAGTCCCCTTTGTCTCTCTCCTTTTCCTTGAGTAGTCTCAGTACTGCTTAAGCACACCTAAAGACAAGACTATAGTTGGAGGTGGGGGAAAATTCAAAGCTTGTTATTATACAACAAGAGATGATTTGCTTTTTGACCATACTTAAACATAAAGATTTAATATCAAAAGTTTTCATTCATTAACTAAATCCAAATTTTGTCATATCCCCCTTGAGTTCCAACCCAACATGTCCTTTGCTCTGCCAGACAGCTGCTCATGACTGTCTCTTAGAGATAGCCAAGTCAGTACGGCCAAAACAGAACTGATCTTTGTTCTTGGAACCCATTTCCCATTCCCCTGCTCCCATGATCCCTATTAATGGCATTAGCATCTTCCAAGTGCTCAGGTCCAAACATGGATGTCATCTTCCTAGCATTATTTATTGTGTCTTACCAGGTCCAACATGTACATATTTTTAACATCTGAAATAAAGTTGCCTCTTTCCATTGCTGGTGCCTTAGCATTGTGTCATAATTGAACTGGCAGGTGGTTTTTATTAGCTAGACTCCTAAAGGCAGTATGTCTTATAAAAATGATGGCTTATTGCATTTGGAGACAAATTCTATCTTCCCATGTTCATTCCCCCTGGCCTTCGTCTAGAATTAGATGTGTATCATCTCTCATTTGGATTTCTTGTCTCCTAATCAACTGATTTTATTCCTGGTTTCTTCCCATCACTGGCTTCCCACATTGTTAGTGTTTAAATCTGAAATGTCTTCCCAAAGTTCATGTGTGAAAAGCTTGGTCCCCAGCGCAGCAGTATTAAGAGTAGGACCCTGAGAAGTGACTGGATCATTAGTATGCAAACTTATACATTGACGAAGTCACAGCTGAATCGGCTATTACAAGGCGTGCCCAGTGGGAGGAGATAGGCCACTAGGAATGTTTTATTGGACGATATGCTTTCTCCAGTCTCTTCTCTGCCTGTTTCCTTCATGCCTGCCATGAGGATAGGAGTCTCTTCTGCCATACATTCCTACTTCCATTAACCCTGCCTCCTGCCAAGCCCAAAGCAACAGAGTCCAATGACCTTGGACTGAAATCTGTAAAAACAAACCACAAAAAAAACCCTTTTTTTCCTGTAGGTTTTTCATCTCAGGTGTTTTGTCATGGTGATAGAAAGCTGGCTAGCCACATACCTGCAGAGTTATCTACAACACAGAAGTCCTTTGCTTTCAATGGGTCCCAATGCAGGGAAAATGAGACCAACTCTATGTACATGGCATTTCTGGCCTTAGTGTAGCCTTTCTAAAACACTGACTTGGCTTGGAGACCCTTAGCTCTACATACAGTCATATGGAAAGAGTGGCCACTCACGGACAGCATCTAAGCTCTTCTGGCTTGACCTTCTACATTCCTAAGAAGAGCATCCTTTCCACAATGCCAATGCACTTTATGTTCATGGGAGTCTTAGTGGCACCTCACCTTCCAAATCAGGCTTTGACCTCAAGTCAACACACCTTCCTTGTTCATCACTGCATATTAGACTTCTTTAGCATTCTACAGTTGCCCCAATGTTAGACTTACTTATTTGCCTCCTAGAAGGAGATCCCCTAAAAGTTATAGGTTATGTCTAATGTCAGAAGTGGATTCTCATTTGGAAGGCCAGAGAAAACAAACCATCTCTTTTGGTGCAAGGTACAAAAAAACAAAAACAAAAGAAAACAAAGCAAAAAACAAAGTGAGGAAACAAGTTGGATGTCATACAAGAGAGACTGTCTCAGGAAACTGTAATCTTTAAAGTCCTATGACCTTAGGGACATGTCTTCAGAAGAAGGAGTGATCTGCAGGTCAGTAGAGATGCTTCTAGGTTTACAATGGGGATGAGTCCTGACAAACACATCATAAGTTGAAAATTCAATTAACACATCTACCCCACCAAACATCACACCCAGGGACACAGGGCACAGTAGTGTATGTTGTTTACTCTTACACATGTGTGACTCACTGGAAACTATGGCCCCTGCCACTGTCAGGATTTAGAATGTCATACTGCACACCACCAGTCCAGGAAAAGATAAAAAGTAGATTCCACTGAATGGGCATCACTTTGCATCATAGTAAAGTCAAAACATTTGAACCAAGCCAGCTGGAGAGTATATGTACAACAATTTCATCCCCTGTGACACGGAAGTCTGAAGGCACCCAGGGATCACTCCTGGTATTGGAGCCCTTACACAAGCTCCTTTGTTGAACGGAGGGCTGGATCCAGTGACTTGCTTTTACTTAAATGAGTATGGCAGAAGTAATGAAATGCCACATCAGAGATTAAGGTATAAAGGACTGTGACTTCTGCCTGGAGTGTTGTGCTGTCTCTCATTCTCCCTCTCTTCTTCTTTTCTCTCTCTCTCTCTCTCTCTCTCTCTCTCTCTCTCTCTCTCTCTCTCTCTCTCTCCTTCCTTCCCACTCTCCATATCCCCCATTCTCCTTTTAAGCAACTTCCCTAAGCTTTGCTCAGACTCCTAGCCCGTGGGAACGATATGATAACCATTGTTGTGAGGTTTATCTATGAAGTTGGGTAGTCAATTTGTTACACAGCACTGGATAACTAATTAACTCTCCAAGTAAAAAACCCAAAGAAAGGTCATAAGTACAGGATAAGTATAAGAAACAAAACTTTTCAAAACTTCTGCCCAGAACTGGACAAGGACACTAATGTGTCAGTCTGATCGGAGCATTCTAGTGAACACACACAAGTTGTATATACAGCAAACAGTAGTGTATGTTGTTTGCCCTTAGAATGTCGTACTATACATCATCATTCCAGGAAAAGATCAAAGTGCAGCTTCTACTGAATGAGCATTACTTTTACACTATGGTAAATTAAAAAAGAAAGAAAAAAGTGGACCTAAACAGTTGGTGAGTGTATGTACAATTCTTTCACCCCAGTGACAAGCAGACTCTTAGAGTATCCTCTGCTTCACTGGTCATCAGAATGCTCCTTTGACCCATCTAACTCACTGTGGAGAAAGGCTGTCACCATTTGACAGGCCATGTTTGCATAGTCATTATGTAGCCATGTCTTTTGGGTTGGTCTGGTTCCTGAAGAATCATGGATGTGAGAGAGAAACTTGGACTCTAACATAACCCGAGAAGAGCCTAAAAAGCCTCTATTATCCAGTGCTTGGGTTCCATTTCATATTCATCTGACAGCTTTATAAAAGTATAGGAAAAGATGAGGCTCAGAATGCTCTGTGTGTTTACAAGCTAATTGTGGAGACTGTTACACACAACCAGCACACAGCCAGAAACAACCTGGAAGACATTATATAAACTACTCTTCTCCCCAATTCAGGTTCCACTATTCTACTAAACACAGGGCTGAATGTATCAAAAAAAAAAAAAAAAAACTCACTTTTTTGTTGATTTCCTGCCCGCCCCCTACAGTCTGTACTCTTGCTAACAACCATCCTGACTGCAGCTTGGCCTTGGCACCAACCTTGACAGCAATACATTGAGCATTCTTTCTGTGTACCATGTGGGAACACAAGCAAGGCTTCTCATACTGTGCCAGGGATGAGGATAAAAGGAGATGTGTCACGAAATTCAGATCTGGCTGAGATACTCCACAAGATCTATTCACTTCCCTCAGTGAAACAATGCTTCCTTCACATAGAACATCCAGCTACCAGTTCTCACTTGTCTCACCCACAGAGAGCCCTACCACCAGGGTTGCCCAACTGCATCATGCAGTGATCCCCAAGAGCAGAGCTGTAGGCACAAGACACCAGGTTCCAAACCTCATCTCCTTCTCCATCTAGAGTGGGAATGCTAGGTCTCCGTGTCCTTAGGTCTTTGTTGCCCCAAATTAGAATCTTCGTGAGGGCAGCTCTAGCTAGATAGGGTGTTTGGCACTGGAAAAGGCTAGTCTTTGGTTACATCAGAAAAAAAAGGATAAGAAAGAAAAAAGACAAGATCTGGTACAGTATGAGTCTGTGCAGTTTTAGTTGCTGGTAGGGAAATGCTTAAAGGGAACTGGTGTACATGAAATACATGTGTGTATGAGATAGACTCTGTGTGTGTATGTGAGTGAGTGTGTGTACATGCACACGTGTGAGCATACAGAGAGGAAAAGGAAGATGTCATTTTAGGAAGTTTTGTTGTATGCTGTAAGTGGAATCATGATTTTTCAAGAAGTGTTAGCCAAACTTCTGATACTCAAAAATACCATTTTATGTGTATGAGTATTTGCCTGCTAGTATGTATGTGCACCATGTACAAGCCTAGTGTCTGTGGAGGCCAGAAGAGGGGCCAGCTCCCCTAGAACTGGAGTTATAGCCAGTTGTAAGCCACTTGTGGATGCTGGGAGCCTAATCAGGATTCTCTATAAGAGCAGAAATTGCTCTTAACCATCAGCTACCTCTCTAGGCCCTAGCAAAGATATTTTTAATGCTTTCTTATTATGGGTTGTCAGACTACACTTCACTGACTTCGATTCCTGGGGTGTGGCCACATGGAGCTTGATTTAATAGAGCTGGCAGAAACACTTCATTTAGGGTCCACAATCCCCTGCCTTGAATTCATTAAGTGAACACATCTGAAACAAGAAGGGTGGTGGTCTTCTAAAACCATGTGAGGTCTCCTTGGATGTCAAGGCTTCCAAACAAACGTTTGGAAGTATTGCATTCAGGTCTACGTGATGAGGTCTGAAGGAGACAGCGTGATACAGCAGAAAATCACATTACCCGAAACTCGGTGGGCCCAGCTTTAAATTCCAACCGTGTCTCTTATTAACTGGAGAGGAGAGTGAATAAGACTTAATGAGCAGTGTGGTTCCTGAGATCCAGCCATGGTCCAGCAAGCATCTCAGTATGAATGCAAAGAGTACGAAGCCAATGAGGTGCTGGACCTGGCACAGAACAGACATTTAATATGTGAGTGTAAATGCTGTGATAGCTACACCCTGGTTCTCCTCACTGTCTACTTTGCCTTCCTTGTGGATGAAAGTAATGACTTTAATTGGAATAGAGACAGGAACAAAGAAGAGAAATTTTTGTGAGCCTTCTCTGAACTGGCTCGTGAGATAAACTGTTGGAGGAGGGTGAAAGCTAGAAATGCTGAGAGAAGTGATAGCCTATCCACCCCAAAGATAAGGTTTTCATAAGAGTGGGCTGGCACATGGGAACTTATCTCAGAGTAGGTTCTGGGGGAGACCTCTCATTGGCTGGTGGTCACCCCAACACCTGGGGCCCAAGTTTACTATTTTGTCCTTTTCGTAAAAAGATGAAGTTTGCATAAAGCTTTTCACACCTGCTTTCAACAGCTTCACAAGACCTCCTTTGGTCTAAAATAAAGCGTTTGGTCATCTTACAGCCTGAAAATCTCCACAGCCCTTTCATCAGTCCCCCTGCTCTGATCTCCCTCAAAGACATCAACCACTCCACAGAAGCCTTCTGGAAGTTCCCAGAAGTCCACAAAGTTCCCAGAAACTTCCATTTCATCCACTCTCGGAAGCTCATCTCTACCCATATTTGAAATAGTATCTTTGGTCAGAGAAAAACACATTCCTTATGCAAAAAAAATCATTTCTGAGTGGTTTAAGGTTAAGGGGACTAGATGGTAGGGTAGACTTTGTCTTTCCTCTTGCTTAAAGAATTCAGATAATCTAGCAAGAATCTGCCCCATCTTCGACTGGGAACACTTGGCTAGGTGACAGAAGAGTGGCTAGGATTCAGCACACATCTCAGATTTTAGTTTGTCTAATCTGGGGCAAATAACTCCCCCACTAGATACCCTCATGTCCCCATCTATAAAATAGATGTAACTACAATGTCTTTCCATCTGTAAGCTTTTTTCCCTCAACCAGTCTCATTCCTGTGGTCTCAGATGCAAAATCAAATGAATACTTTAAGATAGCTCTAAGAACTCCTTGACCTCTCCTGAGCCCTACTCCTGCCCAAGGTCCCCATCACCCAGGATCTCTCTGTGCCTGCAGCTGCATAGAGTAGACCCGCCCAGACAGAAAGGACCTCCCTGAGTCTGGAAATACCTCACTCTTCCTTCCTCCTCTGCCGCCCCAACCTCTGGTAGTGAGGAGACTACCAGGAGAGGCAACAGCATCCATATCCGCAGACATTGAAGTCTTGGCCCACACACACCACCAGGTGACAAGAGGAGATAGAGAGATCCTACCTGCACCCAATGGAAGAAGAGATGGGAAGAAGGCAGAATAAGAACACATTCAATAGAAAGACCAATATGACACCACCAGAACATAGGGAATCCACCCCAGAAAGATCTGAAAAGCACAACACAGAGGAAGAAGAAGAGACAGACCTAAAAATCTACTTCATGAACATGTTCAAGACCCTTAAAGAGGAAACAAGAAAATCTCTAAAGAAATAGGAGAAAAAGCAAACAAAAAATTCAAGAAATAAGTAATTCTCTTAAAGAATCTAAAGAAAAAACAACCAAACAAGTGAAGGAACCACTGGAAACAGTTCAAGGCATGAAAGCTGAACTAGAAACAATAAAAACAACACAGAATGAGGGGATTCTGGAAATACAAAGGCTGGATAAACGATCAGGATATAAGGATATGAGTATAACCAATAGAATACAAGAGATGGAAGAGAGAATTTCAGTTGTTGAAGACTCACTAGAAGATATACCAAAGAAAATCTCAAGTCCAACAAATCTCTAACACAAAATATCCAGGAAATATGGGACACCGTGAAAAGGCCGAATCTAAGAATAATAGGTATAGAAGAAGGCGAGGAGATACAGCTCAAAGGTACAGAAAACATAAGCAACAGAATCATAGAAGATTCCCCAACCTACAGAAGGATATGCCTATGAAAGTACAAGAAGCTTACAGAACACCAAATAGACTGGACCACAAAAAGAACTCCCCTGCCACATAATAAAACACCAAACTTACAGAATAAAGAGAAAATATTAAGAGCATCAAAGGAAAAATGTCAAGTAACATATAAAGGCAGACCTATCAAAATCACCCCTGACTTCTCAATAGAAACTTTGAAAGGCAGAAGGTCCAGGATAGATGTCCTACAAACACTAAGGGAACATGGATGCCAACCCAGACTACTGTACCCAGCAAAGCTTTCAATCACTATAGATGGAGAAAACAAGATGTTCCATGATAAAACCAGATTTAAACAATACATATCCACAAATCCAGCACTACAGAAAGTCCTAGAGGGAAAACTCCAACCCAACAAAGATAACTACACTCACAAAAACATAGGTAATAGATAATCCAACTTTACCAAACATGAAAAGAAACAGGAGGGCAAAATCCACACACAATGACACCCCAACAATAAATCCAAAACAAACAAGAACCAACAATCAATGGACATTAATATCCCTCAATGTCAATGGTATTAACCTGCCTATAAAAAGATACAGGTTAACAGAATGAATACAAAGACAGAATCTATCCTTCTGCTGTATACAAGAAACACACCTCAACTTGAGAGACAGGCGTTACCTCAGAGTAAAGGGTTGGGAAAAGATTTTCCAATCAAATGGACCCAAGAAACAAGCTGGTTTAGCAATCCTAATATCTAACAAATTAGACTTTAAACTAAAATCAATCAAAAGAGATGAAGAAGGGCATTTCATACTCATCACAGGAAAAGTCAATCAAGATGAAGTCTCAATCCTAAACATCTATGCCCCAAATACGAAGGCACCCACATTTGTAAAAGAAACATTACTAAAGCTCAAACCACACATAAAACCACACACACTTATATTAGGAGACTTCAACACCCCTCTTTCATCACTAGAGAGGAGTACCAGACAGAAACTTAACAAAGAAACAAAGGATCTAACAGAAGTTATGACCCAATTGGGATTAACAGACATCTATAGAACATTCCATCCAAACACAAAAGAATATACCTTCTTCTCAGTGCTACATGGAACCTTCTCTAAAATAGAACAAATACTTGGCAACATAGCAAACCTCCACAGATACAAAAAACTTGAAATAACCCCCTGTATCTTATCAGGCCACCATGCTTTAAGATTAGAATTCAACAGCAATACAAACTGCAGAAAACCTACAAACTCATAGAAATTGAATAACACCCAATTGCACCATTCCTGGGTTGAGGAAGAAATAAAAAGTGAAATTAAAGACTTCCTAGAATTCAATGAGAATGTAGACACAACATACCAAAACTTATGGAACACTCTGAAAGCAGTGCTAAGAGGAAAGTTCATAGCACTAAGTATTCACATGAAGAAACTGGAGAATAGCCACACTAGAGAATTGGCAGAACAACTGAAAGCTTTAGAACAAAAAGACGCAAACTCACCCTGGAAGAGTAGATGCCAGAAAATAATCAAACTGAGGGCTGAAATTAATAAAATAGAAACTAGAAAAAATTACAAAGACTCAATGAAACAAAGAGTTGGCTCTTTGTGAAGATCAACAAGATAGACAAACCTCTATCCAAACTAACCAAAAGGCAGAGAGAGAGAGAGAGAGAGAGAGAGAGAGAGAGAGAGAGAGAGAGAGAATGCTAATTAACAAAATCAGAAATGAAAAGGTGGATATAACAACAGACACTGAGGAAATCCAGAGAATCATCAGGTCATACTTTGAAAACCTGTACTCCATAAAAATTCGAAAATCTAAAGGAAATGAACAATTTTCTGGATAGATATCACCTGCCAAAATTAAACCAAGAACAGATAAGCATTTTAAATCAACCTATAACCCCTAATGAAATAGAAGCAGTCATCAAAAGCCTTCCAACCAAAAAAAAAGCCCAGGGCCAGATAGCTTCATTGCAGAATTCTACCTGAAATTCAAACAAGAGCTAATACCAGTACTCCTCAAATAGTTCCACACAATAGAAGCAGGAGGGACATCACCAAGCTCTTTTTATGAGGCTACAATTACCTTGGTACTTAAGCCACACAAAGACACAACTAAAAAAGAGAACTACAGACCAATATCCCTCATGCAAAAATACTCAACAAAATATTGGTGAATCGAACACAAGAACACATCAGAAAAATCATCCATCATGAAGGCTTCATCCCAGGGATGCATGGATGGTTCAACATACGAAAATCCATCAATGTAATCCACCATATAAACAAACTGCAAAAGAAAAACTACAATACCATCTCACTAGATGCTGAAAAAGCCCTTGACAAAAATCCAGCATCCCTTCATGATAAAGATCTTGGAGAGAACAGGAATAACAGGAACATATCTAAATATGATAAAAGTAATATATAGCAAACCAACAGCCAACATCAAACTAAATGGAGAGAAACTCAAAGCAATTCCTCTAAAATCAGGAAGAAGACAAAGCTGTCCACTCTCTCCATATCTCTTCAGTATTGTACTTGAAGTCCTAGCTAGAGCAATAAGACAACAAAAGGAGATCAAGGGGATACAAATTGGAAAGGAAGAAGTCAAACTTTCACTATTTGCAGATGATATGATAAGTGACCTGAAAAATTCTACCAGGGAACTCCTACAGCTGATAAACACCTTCAGCAAAGTAGCAGGATACAAAATTAACTCAAAAAAATCAGTAGCCCTACTATATACAGATGATAAACAGAATGAGAAAGAAATCAGAGAAATATCACCCTTTACAATATCCACAAACAACATAAAACATCTTGGGGTAGCGCTAACCAAAAGAGTGAAAGACCTGTACAGCAAGAACTTTGAGTCTTTAAAGAAAGAAATTAAAGAAGATACCAGAAAATGGAAAGATCTCCCATGCTCTTGGATAGGTAGAATCAACATAGTAAAAATGGCAATCTTGCCAAAAGCAATCTATAGATTCAACACAATCCCCATCAAAATCCCAACACAGTTCTTCACAGACCTTGAAAGCCTAATACTCAACTTTATATGGAAAAAAAGAAACAGGATAGCCAAAACAACCCTGTACAATAAAGGAACCTCTGGAGGCATCCCTGACTTCAAGCTCTATTATAGAGCCATAGTCCTGAAAACAGCTTGGTATTGGCACAAAAATAGACAGATAGACCAATGAGATCAAATTGAAAACCCTGATATTAATCCACACTCCTATGAACACCTGATTTTCGACAAAGATGCTAAATCTATACAATGGAAAAAAGATAGCATCTTCGACAAATGGTGCTGGTACAACTGGATTTGGACATGCAGAGGACTACAGATAGATCCATATCTGCCACCATGCACAAAACTTAAGTCCAAATGGATCAAAGATCTCACATAAATCTAGCCACACTGAGCCTTCTAGAAGAGAAAGTGGGAGATACCCTTGAACGAATTAACACAGGAGACTGCTTCCTGAACATTACACCAGTAGCACAGACATTGTGATCTGCAATTAATAAATGGGACCTCCTGAACCTGAAAAGCTTCTGTAAGGCAAAGGACACAGTAAGACAAAACGACAGCCCACAGAATGGGAAAAGATCTTCACCAACCCCACATCTGACAGAGGGTTGATTTCCAAAATATACAATGAACTCAAGAAGCTAGCCACCAAAATACCAATCAATGAAATTAAAAAGTGGGGCACAGAACTAAGTAGAGAATTCCTAACAGAAGAATCTAAAATGGTTGAAAGACATTTAAGAAAGTGCTCAAAATCTTTAGCCATCAGAGAAATGCAACTCAAAACTCTGAGATACCGTCTTATACCTCCCAGAATGGCTAAAATAAAAAACACCAATGACAATCTATGCTGGAGAGCATGTGGAGAACAAGGAACACTCCTCCATTGCTGGCAGGAGTGCAAACTTGTAAGACCACTCTGGAAATCAGTATGGCGTTGCTCAGGAAAATGGGAATCAGTCTACCTCAAGGTCTAGCAATTCCTCTCTTGGGCATATACCCAAATGATGCATGTTCATACAACAAGGACATATGTTCAACCATGTTTGTTCATAGCAGTGTTGTTCATAATAGCCAGAACTTGGAAGCAACCTAGATGCCCCTCAACTGAAGAATGAATAGAGAAAATGTGGTACATTTATGCAATGGAGTACTACTCAGCAGAAAAAAGCAACGGAATCTTGAAATTCACAGGCAAATGGATGGAATTAGAAGAAACCATCCTGAGTGAGGTAACCCAGTCACAAAAGACAAACATGGTATGTACTCACTCATATATGAATTTTAGACATAGAACAAAGGATTACCAGCCTACAATCCTCTTCACCAAAGGAACTAGGAACAAGAAGGACTAAGAGAAAAATGCATGGTCCCTGGAGAATGGGAAGGGCCAGGATCTCCTAAGCTAATTGGGAGCATGTGGGTAGGGGAGAGGGAGCTGGGAGAATGAGAGGAGGAGAAGAGGAGGGGAGAGTTGGAAATGGAGGAGCAGAAAGACTGAGTTGGGGGAAGAATAGAGGAGAGCAGGATGAGAGATACCAGAACAGAGGGAACCATTATAGGTCTGAGGAGAGATCTGGCACTAGGGGGATTTCCAGAGATCTACAATAATGACACCAACTGACAATCTAGGCAATGGCGGAGAAGCTACCCTCAATGCCCTTCCCCTAAAATGAGATTGATGACTACTTTATATGCCATTCTAGAGCCCTCATACAGTGGCTGATGGAAGCAGAGGCAGACGCCCACAGATATACACTGAACTGAACTCTGGAACCCAGTTGCAGAGAGGGAGAAATGAAGATCATGGGGGTCGGGACCAGGCTGGTGAATCCCACAGAAACAGCTGACCTGAACAAGGGGGAGCACATGGCCCCCAGTCTGCTGTCTGGGAGGCCATCATGGGACTGATCCAGACCCCTGAAAGTGGATGTCAACGAGGAGGCCTTGGCACCCTATGGGGCCTCTAGTAGTGGATCAGTATTTTTCCCTGGTGTAAGAAGGGACTTTGAGAGCCCATCCCAAGTGAAGGGATGCTCTCTTGGCCAGGACACATGGGGGAGGGCCTAGGCCCGGCACAAAATGATGTTGTGGAATTTGGGGAGCTCCCCCATGGAGGGCCCTACCCTCTATGGGGAGCGGAGGGGGGAGAGAGGAGGGGACTGGTGGAAGGTGGGGGGGGAGGGGAGAGGGAGAAGGGATTGACATGTGAAATTATCATTTTGTAAAAAGAAAAAAGAAAACTAAAAAAACTGCATTACACATGTTTTTATACTTAATAAATGCAATAGACATGTAGTCAATCCACCCAAAGATCAAACTTCAAGCTCCCACAGTAAGGAAGGCCTTGGTGTGCAATGGCCTTCAACATCCTCTCTAATGACTTAACTGGAACATCAGGATGTGACTTGGTTGTGCAATGCTAATGAGCTGGCAGACTAAAGGGACACTTAAAAAATCTTTGGTAGGCCAAGCCCTGAATTTGGGGTCTTTCTCTCTGGCAGCAGCAAACAGTCTCACTAACACCTACAGAAGAATGCAAGCATCTGCAGGCAGTCACTATGCAGCTTCAGATGTCAATGTTACAGAAGGAACACAGACCTGGATCCAGGGTCTGCTGTGAGTTCTTGCCAGGAAATGGTTTTCAGCTACTTTGTTTTAACACCTTTGCCCCTGAGTTCTCTGTAACCACAGCTCCAGAGGTAAAATACACCTATTCATGCCTCTGTGAATCTGCATGTGTTTGTAATTCTGGATTGGTATGTGAAAACACACATTGCTATTTACCTTCAGGTTGAGTAACTGGGCCATCTTACTGGATTGACTTCTCAACACTAAGCCATTAGGAGACATGCATACACAGAGACACACATACATAATAGATACAAACACACACACACACACACACACACACACACACACACACACACAGAGAGAGAGAGAGAGAGAGAGAGAGAGAGAAACGTATACATATATAAACATACAGTCTACTCACCCCCTCTCTCAGCACAAAAAAATCCCTCCAGCCACACTCCTCAAGAGACCTGAGACATCTTGATCAATAGTTGGCTGGTGGTCTGCCAACTCCCTGGCAATGTAAACACACTAACCTGGAAGTCTTCAGACACATTTGAGGTACAGCACAATTTCCTCCATCTTGTATTCTTACTGAGGCCATTTTAGGTTTAACTAAAATTTGACCTCTTTGATAGAGAACTCCATGGAAAATTACCCAACTCTATTTCAGGAACCCAAGGTCAAGCTACCCTGGCTAACTTAGCTTCTGTTAAACTGCTTACTTGTGCAGGACCCCCTACAGATAACTGCTTATCTAAGTTTCTGTTAAACTGCTTGCTTGCATAAAACTTCCCCTTGCAGCCGCCAAGTGAACTACTAGGATATGTTTTTATTTTGAAAACCTCTTACCCTAAATACTTGGGGCTATAGTTGGGTCCCAAATGCCTAAGTGTAATCCCCGCTGGCTGGAATAAAGACTTCCAATGGGCTATAAACTGTATCTGAGTGATTGCCTCTGGTGAGCAACCCATAACAATGAATATGAGGAGGGATTTCATAAAAAAATGTAAGTGACAAACAATGAATGCAAGCAGGGAAATGTCAGCTAGAAAAAATCCAGAACATAGGGAAATAAAAGAGAGAGGATGAGAAACAGAAGTCAACTATATAAGCAGGGAAACAGCTAAAGTGCTTTTTCTTACATCAAATTGCCAGACATGTAAAGAACAGTATTTGATCTATGGTAAATAATAGCAAAATAGGACTGGGGAGCTGGGCCAAAGGGTCAGAGCACCCCACTGCAAGCACGGGCACCTGAGTTCAAATCTCTAGTACTCACATAAAAAGCCAAGCACATCTGTACAAGCCATAACCCCCCAGCAAGCTCCAGGTTCAGTGAGGCACACTGTTTCAAGGCAATAACATGAAGAAGAATAAAACAAGACACCCAAAGACCTACTCTGTACTCCTTATGTGCACACATGTGAATGTGCACACAGATATTCCTGAACAAGCACCACACAGCATAGACTGCATGATTACTCCCCAAGAGAGACTATCAAAATAAGTGTATGTACTCAAACATGTAACATTACTGAAACATTTAAATTCAAGGTTTCAAATCCCCCTTTCCTTCAGCTACTGTGTACAGAACCTTATGCAGCTCACAAGCATTTCCTGGGGCCTCCTTAATTTTGTGCTTCATCTTATTCCTGGGACACTAATCCCAAGTGCTCCAAGGCCAGTAAGGTCAAAGGCTGCCATGGGCTCAAGGCCAAACAAATACACATCAGTCATAAAGACCATACCTTCAACATCTGGAAGAGATGGCTTTAATAAAACATTCTAAAATAATGGATGTACATGCATGCTAACATATGTGATATATCAAAAATACTCACATCTTATATGCTTTGTAGAATTATTTAAAACCATTTTTCCTAAGTTTATCCATCTACACCCTCCCTATTTATTAGCTTACTTAGCTACATGACTCTGACAAATTAGATGGAATTTTAATGACTAACCTCCGACTCTCTACCAACCAATATAGGAATGAAAATGTATCTACAGAAATAACAATTCTTAACTAAAGAATCCAGTTTATTCAACTCGCTGATACCATGCCTTCCCATCAGGACCCCCACAGTGTGAAAGCACAATAGCTTCTTGTCACATCTAATTTTAACCAGTCATCATGATATAACTAAGAAACTTTAAAACAATCAGCAAGGCCTATGCAGGAGCCAGCTTAAATTCTTGACATTTTTCTCATTGTTTTCCTGCAAAAACACAGGCAGAGAAGGCGATAATCAAGGAAATAGCCAGTGAATCGTTACCAGGCCACACATCCGTGTGTGTGTGTGTGTGTGTGTGTGTGTGTGTGTGTGTGTGTGTGTGTGTGTGTGTGTGTGTGCAGTGTAGCTCCTTCACAAATTAAGATTTGGTCATCTTCCTGTTCTGCATTTTTCTACAAAAAGGCAGCGTCAGTTTTACAATTCATTGCCAAGAATTATAAAATACATTAATACCTGAAAATTATATCCTGCCTGATTGATGTGAACATGTGAGTTCTACAGATCTCAGGAGTGAGCTCGGAAGGGCTGGGACCATTCTTGCATGGGTCACCAAGTAACATACACTGGATAACCTTGGCATGAGTCTTAGGAAGACTCATGAGTCTTGGGAAGAGTTGGTTTACAACTAGCCAAGCGCTGGAACATTTAAACCAACATAGAGTTTTAACACTGAAAGAGGAAACTTATTATGAAAGTGATATTTCCTCTTGAAAGTCCTCTCTTTCCCCCTCCTCCATTGAAGGGGAATGCAGCGAAGCACTGAAAAGAGGAAATGAAATTAAAATCACATTCCCTTCCTGGGGTCAACTGAATTATCAGCCTCTCACCCCAAAACAAATTTACCTCTTCAAGACTGGAGGACTTAATGACTCTTTGGAAAAATACAAACAATGATTAAGATAGCATTTGGACATGGCTGGAATTTTTCATGTTCAAGGAACCTCTGAGTGGAGTAGAGTCAATGCATTCTCGTTCAAGTAGAATACATATTGCAGGAAAGAACTGTGATAAATGGCACTGCCGTGACCCTCAGGTTAGAGCAAAGGAATATTGGAAAATAAATCTCAATTGTGGATACTCACCAGTCCTGCAATGGGGGTAGGCAATCTATTGATCTTTTTAACAAGTCCTGGCTTTATAGCATTCAGCAACCTGTCATGAAAAAGGCAGAATGTCAAGCAAGACATAAAGCAAGATGGATCATACAAATCACCTGTATCCAGGGCTATGGCTAAATTGCTGAATAGGAAAAGCTGTGAATTTAAAGCATGCCGTAAATCTCAATCATCTATCAGCCTCCCTGTGTAAGTAAAGAGCTCTGCCAACATGAAGTTTGTTGACAGCAGGTGGAGTCATAGAGTTTGGAAAGTTAGGAGAGGAGGAAGGAGAGGCTGAGAAGTGCTTCATGGGAACAGACAAAGATGTGAGGTAGACTGAGGCTCTGAGAGAACTGTCTAGAATCAGAGCCAGGTATTGCAACCCAGAGCAGGTAAGGCATGTTGCCAATCCTCCTGGCTAAGGCAATGACCTCTCCGGGGATGGACTGGGTTCAGGGACCAACATAGATCTTTGAAAATGATTTTCCAAGAAAAACACTGTCTCCAGACCCTATTTGTGCTCCGAGGAGAGCGGTTCATTAGATGTGGTTGAGCTTCATTTAAAAACGGAAGAGTATATTTTCTAAGAGGTTAACCAATCACATCCTGAAGATCCAAAACAGGGCTGACCATTATTCCCTAGGTACTAAAAAAAAATTACTTGAGCAAATGGTTTTTCGGGGCAAGCTTAAACGCATGTAAAAGTAGAAATACAAGCAAGCGAATGCAGTCTTCAGGGACTATAACCTGCATGTGAAGAGCAGTAAGAATGGCAAGGAAGCTGTAAAATGGAAATACAGTAATCATCGGGGAAAAGATAAAATGTAGTATTTGCAAAGTAGGATGTTCATTAAGGACTAGCTGGAAGTTAGGGATCATAGAATGAAGTATGTATTTAAGAATTAGACAGATGATTTACCTCAGAATACTATGTAAAGAGAAATCAGAAGTTTATTGTATCTCACAGATAAATAAGCTACAAACCCATCGGCCAAGGGCCAACACCTGTCATGTAAATGAAGTTTTACTGGCACACAGCTGCAGCCCAGCCCATTTGTCACTAATAGTCTGCAGCTCTTCTTGTCTATAGCCACAGTGTTCAGCGGGCAGAGGGAGAACATATGGCCTACAAAGTGTGTGATTTTCCCTCTGTGGCCCTTTATAGAAAAGGTTTGCTGACTTCTACTTGACTTCCTGCAATCCAAGATCACAGTAAACACTCCAGGCCCCACACTTGAGAAATTCTACAGGTCACTAACAGAGATTCTTTGAAACACTCCACATAGACGGAGGCAGCCTATAGCAGTGGGACTGGACACTCTGCTTTTGTATCTAAGCTCAACTGAAGCTCTTTGAATATTTTCATTACAAATCCCACTCACTGCTCCAGCATATAATGGTAAGAGTGGGCATGGGACACTTAGGTCCCTGAGGTCAACTCTTTTTCATGAATCAAGTTAGTTGAGCCATGCCTTTAACCTTTTTGAAAAAGTACTTCTATAAAACCTATTCTGGGGTTGTTGGCATTGTGACCTGGAGGAGACTACCCATTTTACTGCATAGAAAACTGAGGTCTGGTATTGCTGAGTCACCTCCCCAGAGATGCTCAGAAGCCACACCGGGCCCAGTACCCATGTGACCTGAGTCAGTATGTCTCTTAGATGGTATTAAAATCTCATATCTTTTGGCTTAAAGGATATAGTGTTTCCAAAGCAAAAAAATGGACAAAATTTTAAAAATTAATTTATTGTCTTAATTAATTTTTCATACAATATATTTTCATCTTGATTTTTTGCTCCCCAACTCCTCCCAGAGCCTTCCCAGTTGCCCACCCATCTAACATTATGTCCCCCCCCCTGCACAACTAAATGGATAAAATTCTTAGCATGCATTATTTTTTCTTAGTAGCTTCCCATAGTGTCATTTGAAATAGAATTATAAAATATCTGTGTACAGTATTGATAATTCAAAGGAAACTATATAGGAAATTGTAGAACACTGGCTGTTACTATGCTCCCATGGGACCTCAATCTATTCCCTGAAGGCAATGAGAAGAATTTCCAATGAAAAGAAACAAGCACATATATTTTTTTTAAAAGGCAGATATAGCCTATACCATACCATACCATACCATACCATACCATACCATACCACACACTGCCCCCTACTCCTTAGCAAAGTAGTCTTAGCAAAGTAGTCATCTCTCAGTATCCACAGGGGATTGCTTCCAGGTCCCCATTGAGTAACCAAATGTCCAGATTCTCTAGTCTTTTATATAAAATTATGTCATTTCTGCATTTTTCACATACTTTAAATTATCTCTACATATACTAAACACAATGCAAATTCCACCCAATAGTTCTTATACTGTATCATTCAGGGAATAATGACGAGGGAAAGGGGTCTTCACATGTTCAATGGGGATACTACTTTTTCCCTAAATATTTTTGATTGTCGTTGTCTGAATCCATGATGAAGAGCCTATGGATACAGAGGAGTAACTGTCTGTCCTGGTGGCTGGGCAATCTGCCTTGGAGAACACATCTTACCAATGCATATGGAAGCTATTTCCTTCTTAATAGACACAGAGGATGCTGGAAAGCTGATGGGGGGAAGGGGTAGGAGCATTCATTCTGAAGATTGCCTGAATGCAACACCCAGTTGGGTCCTTTTCCAATGGTGTTACTAGCACATCCGTTAACCGGTTTGATCAACTGTAATACAGGTTCAAGAGTAGCTTTAAAGAGATGAAACTGTGAGAAACTAGCACAGAATCCAGCCCATACACTCTCTTTTTTCATTTGTAATGAAAAAAGTAAATACTTCTCCATGTTTTTGTGTGTTTTAGCCATTGTAAATTGACTGAGAACATTTTCACACACCATTTGTTTAAAGAACTTTAGATGTTAAAAAAAAATCAAATGAAATAGCATTTTGACCAGGTTTTAAGCCATAATGCTAACTAATAAACATAGGAAAAAAACCCTCACCTCCATAATGTATTGGCTAAAAATTCTTCTCAAAAGGCATCATTTGTCTTCTGTATCTAAGGGACTCATTGATATTTGTAGTAATGATGGCTCTACTCACTCATCTTTTATAAACTCATTATTACATTCATCCTTCATAGACTGCTCTGATGACAGGCACTTCCCTATCCCATGAAGATGCAAAAAAGTAAAGAAATAAAGCAAACTATGATGCTGCACTTCAATGAAAAGAATGATGGAAAACTACAACCTCTCTCAAACTGTTTCACTAAAAACTAAAAAAAAAAATATAGAAGGACACACTGCTCTCTCACACATTTAGGATATTTTCAGCTGTGTTTTTCCATGTAAACAGTCTCTCTGTTCTGTACAGAATTTACAGTATACAATAATAAAAGATAACATCAAATTCACATTGTAGAGATGCCCAGCACCTGGATTTTATCTTGTATTTTGCCTTAAACTGAGGAAAAGTTTCTGTGTATTAAGAAACAATGAGACATGCAACAACAGCTACGAGGAAGAATATTCACCTATAATTTTACTTAAAGCTACAAATATGGTTCATTGTCATACCACCTATGTACAGCCAACATGTGTTAAAAACATATGTAGCATGTAATCCAGTAAACACAATTCTTAAAGAGTAACACATTACTGGACTCCTTAAAAAAAAATATTGAGCCAGGAAGGATATCAATGTTCTGACTCCATTTAACAACATCCTGCCTCCCATATGCAGTATGTGGTGGCCTTTTCTTTTTTATTTATTTAAATTAAGAACAATTTTATTTTACATATCAATCCCAGTTCCCTCTCCCTCCCATCCTCCCATGCCCCCCAATGACCCTCCATCCTACCCCCATCTACTCCTCAGGGAGGGTGAGGCCTTCCATGGGGATCATCAAAATCTGTCACATCATTTGGGGGAGGGCCTAAGTCCCCTCCCTCCTCCCATGTATCTAGGCTGAGAGAGTCTCCCAAAGTCCATTCATGCACTAGGGATAAATACTGGTTCCACCGCCAGAGGCCCCATAAACTGCCCAGGCCTCCTGTCACCCACATTCAGGGGACCTAGTTTGTTCCTTTGCTGGTTCCCCAGCTGTCTGGCTGGGGTTCATGATCTCCCAGTTGCTCAGGTCAGCTGTTTCTGTGGGCTTCCCCATCATGGTCTTGGCCCATTTGCTCATCTCTCCTCCCTCTCTACAACTGGATTCCAGGAGTTCTCAGTGCTTAGCTGTGGATCTCTGCTTCTGCTTCCATCAACTACTGAATGAAGGTTCTAGGATGGCATTTAATGTAGTCATTAATCTCATTATAGGGGAAGGGCATTTAAGGTAGCCTCTCCACTATTGCTCAGATTTTTAGTTGGGGTCATTCTTGTGGATCTCGGGACATTTCCCTAGTGCTAAATTTCTCTGTATCTCTTTTCTTGCTCTCCTCTATTCATCCCTGACTCAATCTTCCTGATCCCTCATGTTCTCCTTCCCCATCTCTTCTCCCCTCCTCTTTCCCCGACCTCCCTCCCCAACCCATGCTCCCAATTTGTTTAGAAGCTCTTATCCCTTTCCCCTTCTCCAGGAGACTATGTATGTCTCTCTTAGGGTCCTCCTTGTTTCCTAGCTTCTCTGGAAGCTAAGTAGGCCGGTAATCCTTTGCTCTATGTCTAATATCTATATATGAGTTAGTGCATACCATGTTTGTCTTTCTGTGTCTGGGTTACCTCACTCAGGTTGGTTTTTTCTAGTTTCATCCATTTGCCTGGGAATTTCAAGATTTCATTGTTTTTTCCACTGAGTAGTACTTTCATTGTGTAAATGTACCACATTTTCTCCATCCATTTTTCAGTTGAGGGGCATCTAGGTTGCTTCCAGGTTCTGGCTATTACAAATAATGCTGCTATGAACATAGTTGAACAGATGTCCTTGTTGTATGAATGTGCATCCTTTGGGTATATGCCTAAGAGTGGAATTGCTGCATCTTGAGTAGACTGATTCCCATTTTCCTGAGAAACCACCATACTGATTTCCAAAGTGGCTGCACAAGCTTGCACTTCCACCACATCTTCTCCAGCATAAACTGTCATTGGTGTTTCTGATTTTAGCCACTCTGACAGGTGTAAGATGGTATCTCAGAGTTGTATTTTGATTTGTATTTGTATTTTCCTGATGGCTAAGGATGTTCACAGCCATCTGTTAAGCGCTGCTTTGTATTTATAAATACAAAGTGAAGGTGCTTTTTTTAAAACCTACAACAACAGAAAAAACAAAAACAAAACAAAACAAAAAAAAAACCCATACAAACCAAAACCCATCTCTTTGGCCTTGGAGAAAGAACTTCTGTTTCTTCTCAGAGGTTACACAAGAGCTGTGAAAGGGACACAGAACCATGTAATGCCACAAAGATTTTGTCCAGACACGGTGAACTAGCCCACCAGACAGACTGCTAATGGACTGTAATAGGAATGTGAAAAGTAAGATGTAAAGGACTGAGAATTTTAGGAGTATTGAACTTTCTCTACAAATCATTCACTTCAGAGTTCTGGGCTTTGTAATTATGCTAGAGTATGGGAGAGAGAATGAGCTATAGACCTCAAACACCAGGATGGGAAGTTCATGCTTCATCTCATGGGAAATCACTTTGTCCTTTACAACAATACATTACATCATCATCTCATTAGCTTGGTTTGCACAGCTGCAATTGGAAACAGTGATGACAAAATGGCTCATTTTTGTGTCCCTTTTCATTTGGCTCAAGAGTGTTTTGCTACATGGTTTCCTTGATGGTTTTCTGGATTTGACTGAGAGTCCTAAATCTAGGTACAGGCATTTTCATTTAATCCAACATGGCATCTGATTTCAAAACTAAGCGTGTGATCATTGCAACCTTGACCATAAACCATTTCAGATGTCAGTTAAAGTTGTCTTTTTAGAGTTGTTTTGGCAGAACTAGGAACATTAACAAACTCTTAAGATTTGGGAAAAACAATTACTAAAAGGAAGGAGAAAGCAAAACCTGAACCAAGGAGGAACTTCATGTGAACAAAATACTGTTGGAATACAAATTGTTATCATTAACATTAACCAAATGTTTTGAGAGTGCTGTGTTTTGTCCAGAACAGGTGACAGGTAGACCACACTTAAGCCACCTGCCTTGAGTACACCAAGAACATCACAGGAGTTTTCAAAAGAAGGTCTCTGTTGACTCGAAACCAGAAAGTTGATCATGGACCCCTGAAGTTGAGATGACCAACATTACTATTCTGACAGAACACCTTGCTAGACTGACAGAACACCTTGCTAGAGTCTATCCACCCACCCTCCACACTTGTCTTCCTTCTCTCCCAGATGAACTAAGTCACATTCTCCAGCCTCCTTTCCCATTCTTTATAGGCATGTTACAGACTTTTGGCCAACAGAGTTTGGGCAGAAGTAATATGGCCTACCTTAGCCTAGTCCTAAAACCCATACAAGCAATTCTTCATTCTCTTTCCTCACCACCCACTAGACCTAGTTGTCTTCACTTCTAGCCTTCCCTATTGCCAATCTCAAGCTGCACAAATGTAATCACATTTCTGTCATCTTAAACCACTGTGATATAGTGTTTATTAATTATATGTCAACTCCACATTAAACCTCACTAGAAGGACCTCATCCAATGGAAAGGAAACCTACATATGGCAAATTATACCTAAGGGAATCTTGTCCTCAAACATATAACACCTGGTGACATACTTCCCCCTGACCGTTATGTCATATGATCTGCAATTGCTGAAAGGAATGGAGCTCTGAGAGCCCTTTGATTCGTTGTCAAGAATCTCTTGCACAGCCATTCTTGCTGTCTGGAAATTATGGAATCTGGGAATTAGAAGGGACCAAATCAAATGATCAGTAAGGAAAGTCATCCATCAAGATCAAGGCACATGTCTGAGGTCAGGACACTCTATCCCATTGGTCAGGATCACAAATTCTATTTCTTAAACACAGACAGGATCCTTTCCTATCATCCTCCATTTAAAAATATTTTATTAATTCCTTGAGAATTTCATACAAATATCATGATCATATTAACAAAACCCCACTTCACATCCCAACTCTTCCCAGATCTACCCCCATTTTCCTGCCCCTCCTACATTTATGTTTGCCCTTAATTAAAAAAAAATAGCCCACCCAGTCCAATTTGTGCTGCCCATATTCTCACCACCTACTGGAGCATGGCTAACCTAGTAGGGGCCACACCCTCAAAGTAAACTGACAGCTGAGGCCATTAGCTGTCAATGGCTCCTAGGATGGGGGTAGTCTCATGAGCCCCTCCCCACTTTATACTAGAATAGCTTGATCTTGTGTAGGCAACAACAGCTGCTGTTGAGTTCATGAGTGCAGCAGTTCTGCCATATGAAGAACTCGTTCACTCTAGTCCACCCTGACCTCTCTCCACCCCCTCTTCCACAAAGACCTTGGGTGAAGAGATGGCGATATAGATGCCTCATTTACAGCACTCTACATACTCCAATTTTTTTGCATCCCAACAAATAATCTCCAGCCCCCACACTAAAAAACCCACAACACCCACACTTCTAAAACCCCAGCTTTAGATAAGACCATTCTCTCTTCCAAATGACGTCCAGGCTTTCTAGTGTCACAGGATACCTACCCTTTGAGTTGTTTTTTTGTCAACTTGACAAAAACTAGAGTCACCTAAGAAGAAGAAACTCAATTGAGGAAAAACTTCCATCAGTTAGGCCTGTGAGCATCTCTGTGGGGCACTTTCTTGATTAATGATTAATAACTATATGGAAGGCACAGTTAGTTCACTGTCATACAATCCCACTGGGCAGGTGAGTTGTATAAAAATGCAAGCTTAGCAATCCATGAGGAGTAAGCCAGAAAGCAGTGTGCCTTCATGGGCTGTGCTCTGGTTCCTTCCTCTGGCTTCCTGCTTGAGTTCCTGCCTTGGCTTCCCTCAATGATAGGCTGTGACCTGTAAACTAAATAAATGTAAATGGAGGCAGCACTTTTGTTTCCCAGCCACCCAGTCCCGAATAATCACAACAAAGCTTAATATTAATTACAAACTGTTTGGTCTATTGCTCAGGCTTATTGCTAACTAGCTCCTACTTTTAAATTAACCCATTTCTATTAATCTATATATTGCCATGTGGCTTGTGGCTTTACCTATTTCACCTTGCTGCTCTGGCAACTGGCTGGCATCTGCCATTCTTCTCCCTGTATTTCTGCTTAGATTTCCTGCCTAGCTATATTCTGCTTTGCTAAGGCCAAAACAGCTCTTATTATCAACCAATAAGAGCAACACATATTCACAGCATACAGAAGGGTTATCCTGTACCAAATAAACCCTTCTTCTTAGTTACTTTTGGTTGGTATTTTATCACAGCAACAGAGAAGCAAACTAATACACCCTCCAAATGCCTTCACCTAGAAATCAAACCCTCACCCCCAATGGCCTTTACCATCAAGACTTCTACTCAAGGTCTCATCTGCTTTTATAAGCTACCAATTTGAGGTGGTATACATAGCCAACTGTGAACTGTGAAAACAGCAACACAGGAACAGAATTTAGTGTAGCTAAATGGAGTGGGTATGAAGTTACATTGACACAGGCAATGATATATGTAATCACCATTGTGCTATGTAGTAATTATATGTATTAATGACTGTAATTAGTGTTTCTTTCCCAAAGCTAAAAAAACTCAGTTCTTGCTATGTTCACTGACAGTAGGGTGGAAAAGAACTTTAGAGAGTGAAAATGCTATAACCCAACTCAAAAGGCTTCCGTGTCCAGCCCAAGATGGGTAAATGGCCATCTCTAGGCACTCCCCACCAGGACTCTCCTTCAACAAGAAGTCCTCAGAACCAAAGGCCTGTAAGATCCTAGGAGTAATAATAATCACCAGAAACAAAGGCCTGCATTCAAATCCCAACTCTAATTCTAATCTAATTCACAATGAAAGTTATCTAAGTAGTCAACATCCAGAAGCCTGCATTTCTCCCTCTGAAAATGGGTACAAAAACACCAGCTAGTCAGAATGCAAGAGGAGTGTGAAATGAATAGCAAAATTGGCACAGGCTATGTATGTATGTATGTATGTATGTATGTATGTATATTCACCTCATAGTATACAAAGTGTTATCATTTCCTCCAAGCCAGTTGCCACCCTGCCACCCTGCCTCCCACAGGTGGAAGTCTGATGTGTCAACCATTGGCTCCATTCTCCTCCTAAGCATCCTGCCTGGGTTAGCACTAGGCTGAGGGAGATAAAAGACCAAAGGGAGCAAATGAGATCATATGAGTTCTCTACATGGGCGTCGTCTCTGGGCAGGATGGGAGACAACAGAAAAGCTGGGGAAGGGAGGAAGGAAGGGAGGATGCCCACATGGGAAAGCAGTAAGGGCTCTGAGGACAAATCCAGCTGGGCTCGGACTCCATCCTAGGCACTGGTCCCACTTTCTGTCAAAAACTACCTGAGATTTAACTCTTCAAGGCTGCTCAGCCTCACCTCAGTTGATGTTCTGAGAAGGACGGGGATGGGGTGTCAAGGGCTGCACAGGATCTTCCTATCTCTAAAAGAGACCTGATGCTGTGACGGGGCCAGTTAGAACTGTATACTTCCTATTCATTCTGCATATCATTTCCATACACACCCGCACTAAACCCTGACACACTCAGGGGACTGAGCTCTACAGTGGGGCTGCCACAGACTCAGATGGTGTGGAGGCCACAAAAAACAAGAGGACACTTCATTCTTTGGGGAGGTATACCACATTTTAAATGACTAACAAAGAAGCGAACTTAAGAAACAGGAAGTACAAAGTGGGGATTTAAACTGTGGGTGAACAGAATGGGGCAAGTGTAGGGAGCCTATTTATGGTCCCTTCGGCTGTGGGAGGGGAGCACAGCATTGCACAGTTACACATATTTGGGTTAGAGCACAGGGAAAAAGTAATCAAAGTCTCCACCACAGAGTCCATGTCCTCAAATTCAAGTCCCAAAGCACCGTGCTTCTGTGTGGAAACAACCCTGGCTGCCAGCTGCTCCCTGCACGCTGTGGAAACCCCTTCAACAAGCTGCTCAAGCCTTCTCACAAACAGCTCTGATACTGATCTCACATACCAGTCTGCCCCGCCTGGTACATGCGGTGGGCCTGGCCTACCCTTCCTGTGACTGAGTACTTTCATAGACCTGCAGTTTTCTGTCTTTATCACAGCCCCACCCACCAAGTCCTTTACAGGCTAATAAACATCTACTCATCCTTTACCATACAGCTTAAATACTGCCTCTTTGTTGAAGTACTCCCTAGGTAGAGACTTGTCCTCCATTACTAGATTCCAAAAATGCTTTGGCGTCCCTACTCATCCCGAATCACAGAAAATCTAATTGGTTCAGAAGAGTCCATCTTCTCTGCAATCTTAGCTGGAGTAGAAAGGCCAGTCCCTGGCAGGGCCTTAGTGCCTGTTTGCTGAGTGAACTGATATGAAATAAATAGCTGCCAAGTCTGAGGAAAGCCTCAAACATCAATTTGGAAACTAAAATGGACTACAGAGCCATTCCTAACTTTGCAACTCTTGTTGTTGTCCATAGTTGAATCATTCTCTGAGGACCACGATTAAAATTGGGTCCAGGCAACCACATCACAGCAGGGTCTTCAATAGGCTCACAGATCATTGTCAGCAGCTCTCACCTCATGAAGTGGCTGTTGACCTATGGGAGAGGGATGGGAAGAGTGGTGTGGTCCTGATTACTCCAAAGGACAGCTGGAAGTTGGCTGTCCCCAAAGGAGGCAGCACAGTCCCTTTGCAATATGACATGAGGTACACAAATGGGGTAAGGGTGAGAGGGAAGACACCAGAGCCAGCTCTCCTTGCACACCACCTGTCATCCTACTTTATGGGCTTTGCAACAAATGTGCAGAGTCTATGTTCCTGAGGTCAGGAGCTCTGGTAAGGGAGGATGGGGGCATCAGAAGTGTTGAGTCCTCATCACCTGTGCTAGGTAGGCAAGACCACACAAGTCTGAGAGACTATACTTACCTAAACAAGAATCCCCCCCTCTCTCTCTCTCTCTCTCTCTCTATATATATATATATATATATAATATATATATATATATATGGTTCTAAAATATGAACAGTACATTAGGATGTCTTACTAGTACACCCAGAAAGGAACAGAATGGCATCAGAAGTACATCTAGATGATATTTTAGACTTCTTGAAATAAAATAATTTAAATTTGTGTTATTAATTAAGCATTATTCACCTACAGTTGGACTATTAGAAGTCTAAAAATCCAACAGCTATTAAGGTTATACAGCCATCACTAATTTTAACCTTCCCTCTAGGAGAAACTCCAAACCGGTTTGCATTCTTTCCTCTCTTACACACCCACAACCCCTTGCCTAAGGAAACCACTAATCTACTCTCTGCCTCTATAGATTTACCTGTTCTGGACATTTCATCCAAATGGCCTCAGTGGATGAGGCCTTTGTGAGTAATGTCCTCCACACAGTTCATCCACACTGTGGCATACATTCAGTACTTCATTCCTCTGTGCAATCAAACCAAAGTGCACTACACAGACAGAACACTCATCATTTAATGGGCATTTGGGATTTTCCACTTTTTGACTATTATGAATAATGTTGCTGAGAGCATTTGTGTATAGGTTTTTGGGTCTGCCTTTTTGTATCCCTTGGCCATATCCTCAGAAGTGCAACTGCTAGGTAGAAGACTAAGATCCAATAAGGATAGTAGCATCTTTTCATGCACTTCTTGCCCATGTTTATAGCTATTTTGGAGAAATGTCTATTTAGATCTTTTGTTCATTTTCAAATTTGTTTATTCATCCTTTTTGTTATTGAGTAGTAAGAGTTCTTTACATATTCTAGAGATAGGTCCCTTATCCTTTTATGTTTTCCCACTGTGTAGGCTCAAATGGTATTATTTGAAGGAGAAGATGCTTAATTTAGAGTCAGAAATTGTAACAATTTCAATCCCAGCAGTAAGGAGGATGAGGCAGGAGAACCATGTGTTCAAGGTTAGCCTTGGCTACATAGTGTGTTCAAGGCCAGCCTAGTTTATATTGCAAGCCCATATCTCAAAAAATAATTTTGGTAGAGTCTAGTTTATCTCTTTTTTATGAATGTGTTTTTGATGTTATGTGTAAAAAAAAAAAAAACTATTACCCAGATAAATCCTGTTTTCTGATAGTTTTATAGTTTAGATCTTAAATTTAGCTCTAGCATCTATTATGGTTTAAGACGGACCAGACTTAATGTCCATTTACTGGTTTAATTATATTAGTGTATTGTATTAGCCATAAACATACTAGCTTTGGAATAATCTTCCCTCTCTACATGCTTCCATCAGATGCTTATTATTTGCCTGCCCTTTACAAGAACCGCTGGGCAAACAAAGATGGGTGAATCCTGCTGTAGCTTGGATTGGAAACACCCCCCAAAGGCCTGTGTGTTAAATTTTCAGTCCCTAGCCTGGCACTGTTTGATGCTAGTGAGGACTGAAAAAAAAATGGAATGTTATAGAGAGACTTGTGGTCATTGCAGGTGTGCCTGGAAAGAGACACCAGCATTGTAGCCGCTCCACTGCCTCCTTGGTCCACTTATCTCCTTCCTTGGGATAAACAGGCCCCTTTCACCTTGTACTCTTGCCGTGACGTCCATTTTCAATTGGCCTTTGAACCTTAACAGAGGCTCAAAATCAATAGGCAACCAACCATGGGTAGAAAGTCCTGAAACTGTGAGCAGAACCCATTAGCATTTTTAGAGGTTGCTGTCTTAGGTATTTTGTTACAGTAAGAGAAGCTAACTAACAATGATTGTAATTACTTCACAGAGTATATAATAAAAAAAAACTATAATTAGCATGAGTACTGTCATGTGTAAGGCCAATTATGAAATCTAGGCACAGCCAAAATACCTTTCAAATAAAAAACATGGGAAAGCACATTTGAAACAAGAGTTTTCATGTTTCATGTAGGTGGCCATAGCCATGTTCGTACAAAGCACTGAATGCAGGATACAGCAATCAGAGAGTGGGAAGGAAAGGTCTCTGATGGGGGAGGTCCTTCTGTATATATGTTTGTCTTATTGGTTGATAAATAAAGCACTGCTGGCCAATAGGGAAGCAACTTAGGAGGGACTAAGAGAGAAGGAAGGTTCTGGGAAATGTAATCAAGAGAGGAGGTTGCCATGTGATCCCAGGAAGATAGGATGCTAAGGCTGGCATCCTTGGTAACATAAGTCCTTATAAAAGTATACAGATTAGTAGTTATGGTTGATAATTAAGACTGATCTAACAAATAAGAAATCCTAGTCATTGGCCAGCATTGTAACTAATATTAATCTTTGTGTGTTGTTTGGGGGCCCTAACATAGCAGCAGAACTCAGGCGGCTGACAGAAAGAGTTATTGTTACAGGTACCCAGTGTAGTTGTTCATTTAGGGCTTAGAGGGATGAAACCAGCCAAGAAGGAGAGCATGCCAGGGACTGGAATGGAGTGCAGCGAAGTGCAGAATGGGGAAGCACAGAGCCAATAGCAGGAACAACAGCTCTAGGGTCAGTGTACAGGGACAGCAGTGACAAACTCTGTGGAAACCTGGCACCCAGTCAGTCAGGGACACCAGGTACCTACCTGTCAGTGGAACCTCAGTCATATCCAGGAAAGACCAGGACCCATGAATTCATGTTTCACTTCCCACCTGCGATGAGGTAAGCAAGCTTCTTCCGCCATAAAATCAGCCTTCCAGAACATTCCACAACAGCTTAAGGGAAAGTGGGCACTGGAGCTAACCACACCCACAAGCCTCAATTTTCCATCTCCTTCACTCTTTGTTTGCTCCAATAAAAAGAAGGAAGTCGACTTTTGCAGTTAACTTTAAAAAGAAACCATTCATAAGACAGGCCCTTGGTAGGCTATTTAAGAAAGGGCCCTTTCCTGTGAGTAACCAAAGAAAACACTGAGAAAGAATGGTGGAGACAGGATTTTACACACTTCATCGTGGGAAGCCAGCCCACCCAGCTTGACAGCCCATAAGAGGCAATCAAAAAATGAATTATTAAGGAACTTCAATTAGGGAGCTACTAAATCCTCTTAAATGCCGGTGAAGCCTAATCCAGCATGGAGCCTCACCAGGTGGGCAAAGAGGCAGAGCGGTTTCCTTCTGGCACACAGCTGTCCATATTTAAACCTGCAGTTCCCTGTCAGGTTTTAAGTCAACTGATCAGTTTCATCCACATATATGAAATATCTTCAGGAAGCAAGAGATTAACTAAGCTGTTTTAAGTCAATAGAAGTCTCAATGTTTATCAAGGCACATGTTGATGAGGTGGAAGAAACCACCACATACTGGGTGGGGAAATAGTTATTGAATGACAATTATCTTGAAATAAATTTCAAACACACTGATGGGAAGCACCAGAACCAGCTCTAAGATTCAAGATCTGTGTCATTCAAAAGTGACAAGGATGACATCACTTTAAATGGGGAAAATATTTAAAAAGATGGATGACGGTGAGCATGTTTCAAATGCAAGATGCTGGAGTGCTCACAAGAGCTCCCCAAGAAGACTTTGTAAGTGATCCTGAAAGACCAGTTTGAAAGGAACAACTGTGCCAAGAGGCTATTGATTTGCAGAGGGCCAAGGGTCCATCCTGCTCATCATGAGAGCCCTGCACACTGGCCTGGCATGGTTTCCATGTGTGTGCCTTGTTCTTGACAGAAGGCTACTGGGAATACTCAGTGTTTGCCTTAGTCCCCACCTAAGCGAGGCCAATCATCAAACAAAAAGCAGTTTTTCACTAGAGATCTTAAGGGGAGGGGAGAAAGCAGCTCAAACTGTCCTCACTTGAACTTGAAGGCTTAATGAGTCTTAGTGCCCAAAAGCTGGAGATAGGCCAAGTCAGTGGGGCCAACTGTGATTTGGCAAGTGAAACAAGAGAGAAACCTACATAGAAGGCCTATCAAGTTCTTAACAGCCTGCTAAGGCCAGAATGAGTAATGTCAAAAAGACCCAAGTGTGCTAAGATTTGAGTGAGAATCTAGGTTGGTGAAAAAGCCCCAGACAAAGAGTCCAAAGATGTGGTTAGTTCCAGCACCCTGGGTCTCCATGCAATAGGCTACACAGAGGGCTCAAGGGTGAGGGGATGTCCATGCTGGTCAGGTTGCTGTGAACACTTAGTGAGAGGAGGGTCATAGGCCAAGAACAAAACAATGATATTCTGAAAACACCAGTATGAAATTAATGGTCAACACCCACGATGACCACACTTCCCAGTTATCAGAGGACAGTCCCAAATGCCACTGGTTTCTTCTGTATCTCATCTACTTACCATCTCCTGTCAGTGCTGCCTTGATTTGCAACTGTAGGGTTGCCCCCCTCACAAGCCATCGGGACATAGTAATCTCACATTTCATTTTCAGTTTTTCAGGAAAGCATTGAATATGTTGCTCATATTACATAAGATCTTTAATGGTAGCCCACTGTGATGAGGAAAAGCATGAGGCAAATCTAACCCAGCCAGGTGGAGAAATGATCATTTGATATCATTCCCTGTCAAAGGCCTCCAGCATATCCTCTACTACAGGGGCAAGGCTTACTCAGCTTGATTTATGAAGGTTCTAGGTAGGGAACACAGGAAGCTGCTCCAACTTCTTAAAAGTTTCCTTCACCACCACCTTAGTTTCTATGGTAACACTTTACTGGTTTCCTCTCCATCCTCTAATAGGTCTTTTGTTTGCATCTTTCTCCTTTTCCTATAACAAGAGAGAAACTCCCTCAAACTGAGATGTGTTCTGCTCCTTTCTGTGGGTGCTCCAGGGGTGTTCCTTCCCTGAGACCCTGCTGCACCACACAGCTGATCCAGGACATCTAACCAAGGCTCTCTGATATGATTTGAATAGGTCAAGTCCACTGACAGCCTCATTTCCCAAAGTCCACAGGTCTCCCCCCCTTGGGTGGTTATCTATATCTCAAACTTGACCTGCCCAAACTGAAATCATAACCCTTCCCCAAAACAGAGGATCCTGACCAGCTGAGTCAAGAGCCCTGTCCTGTGGGTCTGTCATTCACAACAGATAGATTGACTTTTTAAAAAGCCTTTTATTAGTCAATGAATGCATGCTACCCTGATGATTTCATCAATATTCTTATTTCCCCTGCTCTAGAGGTCAAATTTCCAAATCCTTGTGTGGCTCACAGGGCCCTGCTAATCTTATTCTCCCTACCCCACTGCACCTACTCTGATATCATGCCTTGCTGTTCTGGAATATTCTCTTTGTACTCTTTGAGGATGTGTTGCTCTCATTGGTTCAATAAATAGCTAAATGGTCAATAGCTAGTCAGAAAGAGGCTAGTCAGGACTTGCAGACAGGAAAAGGGCTCTGGGATGAAGGAGGGCAGAGCCGCGAGGAGACACAGGGAGAAGGAAGATGAACATGCTATATTAAAGAAAGGTCCTGAGCCATGTAGTAGAACATAGATAAGAATTATGGGTTAATTTAAGTTGTAAGAGCTAGTTAGTAACAAGCCTAAGCTATCAGCCAAGCATTTATAATTAATAAGTCTCTGTGTGGTTATTTGGGAGTTGGCAAGTAGGACAGAAAATAACACCTATACTTTGCCTCTCACACTTTAGCCCAACATGTCTATCTGCAGTTCTTCCCTTGCACATTTTTCTTCCTGTTGGATGGACGGTATTCCAACATGGTGTTCTGTCATCTAGAGCATGTTTCTCTTCCATTTCATCTCCTTTGGTAATAAAGAAGAATTGTTAGATTTTCTTAAACTCACCATATAAATGATGCTTCCTCAAGGCAACCTGAGATTTATATCCCATGTTGAGTTGGGATTCAGAGACCAGACCTCATTGCCTGACCTCACAGCATAGTGTGCTACCATTAATAGTGATGTCATATTTTTAAGTGGGTTCTTTAAATGCCTTGTTGAGGGGCTAGAGAGATGATCAGGGGTTAAGAACACTGGATGCTCTTCCAGAGGACCTGGGTTCAATTCCCAGCACACACATGGTGGCTTGAAACCATCTATAACTCCAGTCCCAGGGGATCTAAATCCCTCTTCTGAACTCTTTTGGAACTTTACACCAGTGGCACAAAGATATACATGTAGGGAAAACACCCATATACATAAAATAAAATTTTGTTTTTTAAAACATTCTGCATTGAATGAACAGAAAAAAGTATCCCCTCCACTACCAACTGCCAGCCAGTTCTCTTCCATGTGTACCAACCACTCCTTTCCTGGCTCCAAATCTTCCTTCCTGCTGCTGCTCCCAGAGAGAATGCTATGATGTTGTGACCTATAACAAAACCTTCTCTTAAAACTTTGTCCCTGTTTCCTGGTATACATCTCCTTAAACTTTCCTGACTTCCCTAGTGATGGGGATGGTCTTTGATTCCAGTCACTGAGGCAGAACTCTTCATGGAATTTCCTAAAGGACATGAGTGCCTCTTGTTAAAAGGTGACGCTTGGAGGGCCCTGCTTGGTGGGCTCCTCAACAGAAACCAATTAGCAGAAAAACATAGCCTAATAACAAGTTTAAACTTCCAGTCTGACTACCATCTTTGGGGAAGGGGAGTTAACAACCAAGCAGGACCATGTAATGGAGCTGCCACAAGAAGTCTCTAAAGGACCAGTGAGGAGAGACTCTGTACTGCTGGTTGTAGGATGCTAGTGTGGCCTGCCTGGGAGGGCACTGCAGCTCCATGTCCATTGCTTACCTAAAGCATATCTTCATCATCACTTTTCTTTAGAAGTCTTTCTGATATGTAAGTTAGGCATTTGCCTGAGTCCCGAAAACCAGCTTAGCAATTGATGAAACCCAAGAAAGAGGGCTGTGGCTACCTCTATTCTGTAGCTGATTAGGACAGCTGCCATGGCTAGCCTGTGAGACTGATCAGAGCCTTCAACTTGTGGGCTCTGCACTGACTCCAGCTATTGTCAAGGGCAAGAGGGGGCTGGAGAGATGGCTCAGTAATAAAAAGGCTTCACTGCTCTTGCAGAGGATGTAAATTTCATTCTCAGAACTCACATGGTGACTCACAGACACTTGTAACTTCAGTTCCAGTAGATCTGATGCCTTCTTCTGACCTCCAAAAGGCACACAGGCAGGCAAAAAAAAAAATCTAAAAATAATTTTTAAGAGTAAGTTAAATTATGGAACACCTGGCTGGTGTTAGAGAATTGGTTATTATTTGTGACCAGAAGCACTGTAAAAATATCAAGAAAGAAGAAAACAAAACAACAACAACAAAAATAGTTTGTTCGCCTATAAAAATTATTGTTTCCCTTGGCCTATGCGAAGTAAAATCCAACTGATAAATCATCTCCCTAATAACTGTTTACCAAACCACAAAGGTATCCCCCCTTTTACCCTTTTATTAAATCCTGGAGATTAAATCTTATTCACGTCTACTTTTATTGAGACACTGATTTCCACTGTAACTTCACTACATTGTGTGTGTGTGTGTGTGTGTGTGTGTGTGTGTGTGTGTGTGTGTGTGTGTACAGAGAGAGAGGAGAGAGAGAGAGAGAGAGAGAGAGAGAGAGAGAGAGAGAGAGAGAGAGAAATAACTCCATAAGCACATTATAAGTTTTAGAAACATCTTACAGTCCTGCTTATACCCCTCAGTGCCTAAACCTGGCGCTGTGCTGTGCATGGACATTGTCCCACAAGTCCCCCTCATAATAAGTCCTCCAGGCCAAGCTGCTCCATCAACTCCCATCTGCCCTAGAAGGCTGGTCATATTTGTACACAGCACATCTCATGCTGAAATCATCACAGGAATCCAAGACAAGCTCTCCTTCTTGGAGCAAGCAGCTCATTTATCAGAGACATAAACAAGTGTGGACCAGCAGATTTCTTATCTTCAGAAAAGCATTTCAGCAACATAAGAACAGAGACAAAAAGCCACTGAAGCATTCTTCATCAGTCCCTTATCTGTAGACTCACATACTCAAACTTGGCATTCCATGGGAATGTGTTGGCAAAATAAAACTCATCCATGAAGCTCTTTGCCTTCTAGAAAGATGGAGGTACCAATGGAGAATCTTATACTTAAAGAGAACAGACGCCTCTATCCTTCACTGCCCTGATATTCATAGATATTTCATAGATATATTCATAGATATTTTCTTTGTATGAAATCTGTGTCTATATCTCTCTCTCTCTCTCTCTCTCTCTCTCTCTCTCTGTGTGTGTGTGTGTGTGTGTGTGTAAGAGAGAGAGAGAGAGAGAGAGAGAGAGAGAGAGAGAGAGAGAGAGGTCCAGGGAGAGGGAGAGGGAGGGAGGGGGAGAGGAGAGGGAGAGGGAGAGGGAGAATAATTAATATTGTGGGAAGAGAGACAAGGGTGTGTCACTGATGCCCTAGGCATAGGTTTTACTACTACACCTCAGTTTCAAGAAGTGTGTGGAGCACATGTTATGTATCAAGCCAGTGCCCAGTGAAGGAAATACAGAATATATCAAAAGCATTTTCAAGAAGCTGGGGGTTTAGAGTAAGCAATGGATGTAGATTACAACAGAGATGGAGTTCTGTGATAATATTAGAGTATGGTTAAAGACAGTACTTAGAGAAACCCACTGGATCTGCCTGGAGAGCTCTAAACAGGCTGCCTGAGGAAGAAGCCACTACAAACTGGAGAAGCAGGAGGAAGTGACATCATTACAGTGGTCAAGGTTATTGTTTGCAAAATAAGCATTCTAGTTCCCAAGCTCTGCCAGCCAAAGCTCATTATTCACAGTTGACTGAGTTTGTAAGGGACTCAATATGTCTTGCCCAGTTTTTGCTCACAAACCAGACAAGAGAAGCTCGAAAGTAAAATGCAAATTCCTTCACCCTGCTGCTAGCTGGCAGCCCCTGGGAGAGCGTGGATGGGTTCACAGTGACACAGAGGGGCGTTGACCATGTCATCATCATAATTGGCTTTTGGTCTAGTTCCACTGACAATAATAGGGACAGTTAGAGGTGGAGCACCAAGCAAGCAGCAGAATATACTGAGTGCTTTACTGTGCTTTCTCACAAAGCTCTGGGCATGGCTAAATGTCCTACAGGGGGGTATCCTAGGATTTAGATGACACACATTTGAGAATGTAGGAACTGAGTTTCATGATATCTGTATCCCAGTTTCAAATGTTCAGTGCAAAAAGAGGCATGTATGCACAAATAAATAACATAAATATAGCAAACGGAAAATAATCAGTATACCTGGGTGCATGACATATAGGTAGCTGTGTATTATTATGGATGCTCTATACATTTGAAATTGTTCAAAATGAAAAGCTGATGAAAAAACTTGAAAGAAACCCCTCCTAAGTGACTCTTTGGTTTAAAATAAAGTTATTTGATTTACTGTAATAGTATCTTGAATTGATCAAACTCAATCACCTCACTTAATGAGAATAAGCAATTTACAACTAAAGTTTAATCCCATAGTCCTTTGGGGGCTCATCAAGTTCCTCCAAAAAGACATTTAAACACATAAAAACTATTCTGAACAAGGTGGCCAGTACAAAAATAAGCAGAAGGCCATAATTTGTCAATCTTGTATCTACATGGAATTCCTTAGAGGTCTGTTTAATAGGGAAGTATCCTACTTCTCAGTAAGAGCCAGGAGAGGTTTCTTTTTTTAAGATTCATGAAAAACCCAGGGCATTTTTGGCAAACAAAGATCATGAAAATCTCTATAAAGTTGCAACTAATAGCAAGAATTGATCTAGTTTGGGAAAATGAGAGAGAGTTTGTTTATTTTCTAACTAAGGTCTTAACACTGATAGAAGGCCCCCAACTGAGCTTGAATAATGCAAAGTTTAAAAGTCCTAAGTAATTTTTATAGACTATATCATTTACTTTAAATCTGTATCATTTACCTTTCTTATTGCTGGGAACTAACAAGAAGTCACTTAAGAGAAGGAGGGTTATTTGGACTCCAAAGTTTGAGGATACAGTCTGTCACACCAGGGAAGGTTTCGTGACAAGGCTAGCTCTCACTGCCCATAGAAAGCCTAGGAGGCTGTTTGCTCACAACTGGATAGATCTGGAAGCAGACATGGGACAAGAAGTGGAGCCAGGCTAAATGTCCAGGCTATGTCTCCTGCTGTGTCCCAAAGGTTCTATGATCTCCCCAGACAGCGGCACCAGCTCAAGACCAAGCATTCAAACTCAGGAGCCTATGAGGGGTGGGGGGTGGGGATTCCAAACATAACAAAGAAAATATACTATGGAATAATCAAAAGAGAAATGACCTGCTTAGTTCTCAAAAGCTAGAACTGTAGAGGTTTTGTGTTTTTAAGTGCCACAAGACAGCCTAAAGCTCTGAGTGAAAACTCCTTCACCAGTACCTATCATCCTCTCCAGTTCTAGATGGTGGCACACTCTCAGCATCCCAGAGCCAGCCACGGGTGGGATATTGCAAACTTTTCCCCCTGAATCACTCTTATTGGTAGACTGGCTTCAGGATCCATGTCCTGGGAAATGCACCTGCATTCAGCCAGCAGAACACGGGGTGGGAAGAGAAATCTCCCACTCTACTGTCCTCAGACTTCAGATGTAGAAAGCCTACAAAATAAATGCCACTTGTTTGTAAAGAACTGCACAGTCCTTTAAAGTGCTTGCCCGCAGGCTAAGTCCCTCAAGTGCCTATGCAGTAGAGTGCTCAATGTGTATTGCCATTTAGAGAAAAATGAGACTGGAGAGGTTAGATAATTCAAAGAAAGAATGTAGGGACTTGGACATTTCCTTTTCAGGCCCCAAAATCCTTGTAATTTTCAACCTCAACAAACAATATTCTGAAAGTTGCCAAAATAAGAGTCCACCATGTGTGATTCTATTTACCTAATGCTCAAGAAGGCCCAAATATGCTATGGTGAAGGGAAGCTTGGAACAGTATAGTCACCAGGGAACTGAGACTCAATGGAAAATAACAAAAGGGAAGTTTTTATTTTATAGCTTGATAGGGTGTAGCAGTGACTTGTACATGTTCTTCAAGCCCTCAGATTTCACGTTTAGGAACAGTGTGTTTTATGTCTGTCTTAGTTAGGGTTGCAATTGCTATGATGAAACACCATGACCAAAAGCAAGTTGGGGAGGAAAGGGTTTATTTGTCTTTCACTTTCACATCACTGTTCACCACAGAAGGAAGTCAGGACAGGAATTTAAGCAGGGCAGGAACCTGGAGGCAGGAGCTGATGCAGGTCATGGAGGAGTGCTGCTTACTGCCTTGCTCCCAAAGGCTTGTTCAGCCTGCTTTCTTTCTTACTTTTTTTTTTAATTTGAATTAGTAACAGGATTGTTTTACATGACAATCCCAGTTCCCTTCTCCCACCCGTCCTCCCCTACCCGCCCCCCCCAATAAACCTTATCTGTCACATATCTTCTCTGCTCCCCCTGGATGGTGAGGCCTTCCATAGGGTGTCGTCAGAGTCTTTGGTATCCTTTAGGGTAGGGTCTAGGCCCACCCCGGTGTGTCTTGGTTCAGGGAGTGTTCCTCTATATGGACTGGGCTCCCAAAGTCCACACCAATGCTAGGGATAAATACTGATCTTCCACAGGAGGTCCTGTAGATTTCTGAGGTTTCCTCACAGAAACCCATGTTCCTTAGGTCTGGATCAGTCCCATGCTGGTATTCCAGCTATCTGCATCTGGGTTCCAGTTCAGATCGGTGATTAGTTATCAGCATGCTTTCTTATACAACCCAGAACCACCAGCCCAGAGATGGGCCCACCTACAATTGACTGGACCCTTCCACATCAATCATTAAGAAAATGGCTTATGGCTGAATCTTATGGAGGTATTTTCTCAATTGAGGTTCCCTCCTTTCAGATAACTCTAGCTTATATCAAGCCAATATAAAACTAGCCAGCACAATACCCATTACCTATTTCACTAAAATAGAAATCAGTCTCAGAATTATACAGTCTATTAAATACATTCAAAATTTGAAGACTTGGTTTAAAGTTTAATTTTGTGTCTAAAGTCACTTTCTAGAAATTCAACTGTCACATAACTACTCTATGACAGAGCCTTGCTCCAAAACACAATAGACACTGCCATCACTGTATACTCTGAAGCACTATCAAAAAGCTCAGTGTACCCAACACCTGCATGATGGGGGATGTCCTTCTGTATTATGTTTCTCTTATTGGTTGGTGAATAAAATATGTTTGGCTAATAGATGCAGAAAGACTGGTGGGACTAGATGAGGAGAATTCTAGGAGAGGTGGGCAGAGAAGCCCTGGAAAGGGATGCCATGGAGGGACCCAGAGGATAGGACTCACAAGGTGTTCTCCAATAAGATAAGGCCATGTAGAAATACATAGATTAGTAGAAATGGGTTAATAATTAAGACAGTAAGAAGTCCTAGCCATTGGCCAACAGTTTAATAATTAATATAGCATCTTTGTGTGCTTATTTTAGGGCTGAAAGGGCAAAGGGACCTGGAGGGAAAAGAAACCACCAGCAACACCTGCACATAGTAGGGCTAGAGAAGAACACATCCCAGCCTGCTGTTAAGATGACTTGAGTTTCCAGAAACACGGTGTTCACTTGTAGAACAGGCAACCCCACATTCTCACAACCACTGGGGCACAAGTTCCCATTTGGTGAAATTACTGGGAGTAGAGTCCTACCAATGGGTTCTATTTCTCCTTCTAATTTGCAATGACTATGGTCTCCATCACTCCCTCTGCATACAGACTCACTCTCCATGTGTTCTCTACCTATCTCAGTGGTTTCTCCTATGCCACACAGATTCAAACTATAGTTCAGTCAAAGATAAAAAACTGAAGGCCAGATTCAGGAGGCAGATGCAGGCTGTTCTTTGAGTACAAGGCATTCTGGTCTATATGGTGAGTGTTAGGCCAGCTAGAGCTACATGATGAAACATGAGACCCTATATTTTAAAAAAGTAAATAAACAAAAGAAAAAAGTCATACTCCACTGGAAGTTTTATAGTCAAACAATAATATCAAGAACATTCCTAGAATAAAACCAAGGGAATGCAAGTGTACTTACTCACAAAGAAGGATCCCATTTTCTAGGCCTGTCCGGAAGTCTTTATCACCAAAACTTCGGCCAGTGACTTGCTGGAAAAGAAAAATGGGAACAAGAGCATAAGTCTTTTCTTTTATAACCAGGAAGTTCAATATTAAAAAAAAATTCAAGAGCCCTGAAAAACCCACGATGTTCCAAGAATAGGAAACTTTCCCAGTTCCTTTCCCATGTGTGGCTTTATGTGGATTGAGTGAGATAAACTTAGACCATGAAGTATCTATTCTTCCTGATAATACTCTGTTACTGTTACCACAGTAAGTCAAGGTCACAGTGTCTGTCATCCATGGGGGTGTATGCCCTCACAACATAAAAATAAACAACAACAACTAGAAAGTGCTACCCAAGGACAAAGACCCTATATACTAAAGCATTGGTAGCCAGGGAAGTTTAGTCTGCAGGGCCCTCACCTCAGGAAACTAACACCATGACTGAAGATTGAAGACAGCATGCATAAACGACAGCACAGGGACACTCAAGGTGTCACTGGCTGTCAGCAGTCATTGGCTGGGGCGCAAGGTACTCTGTTTCATTTGTTTATTCTCTAAGTCCAAATGCCTGACCTGAAATATACCAGGTCAACATGTCTGTAACATGCCCTAAGGAAACCTCTAGTCACAAAATTCGACGTCATGTCTAATAAGCCACGAGAAGAAAGAAAATGGAGCCATAAAAACACTCCAACAATGAAAAGGGGAGAAGAGGAGGGAGAGGAAGGAAGGGAAGGGGGCAGAAAGCATACAGAACACACAGAAAGGATGAAGGTTCAGTACCAACCATGTCAATAATCACATTAAGTGAGAGTGGCCCCAGAGCCCCCAATTAAAACACAGCAGTTTTCAGGGTGATTCAAAAGTTAAGTCAACACTGAACTGCCTACAAATGTGCTGTTTAAATTGGAAGATGTGCATGAATGTGAATCACAAGAAAGCTGGGCCAGTTGTACTAATATCAGAGAAAGAAATCTCAGAACAGAAAGATCTTTCATAATAAGGGGGCAGTTAGTTCACTGACATGGACACCATAATCTTGAACATTAATGTATTTCATTATATTAAAAAAAAAACTTTAAAATACACAAACCAAAGCAGACAGGATTACAAAGAGAAGGAAAACAGATCATGAGTAGAGTTAGAGATTTAAATATTTATCTTTAATAATAGATAAAACACACAAACAAAAAATTAATAATGATATGGAACACATGAATAACACTATGGACCCAACTGATCTAATTGTTATTTCTAGAATATTCTACCCTCCAACATTTACCAAGTCAAACCAAATTCTAGGTCATAAAACAATTCTCAGTGCACTTAAAAGCATTTATCCAAAGTGTGTGTTCTGACCACAAAAGAATTAAATTCTAACTTAACAGCAAAATATCTGTGGAATCTCCCCAAATATTTTTAAACTAAGGGTAGCATAACAAAAAAAAATGCACAGAAACACTGAAGCAAGACTGGAGAACATCGACAGTCAAAAGAGAAAGAAGACATAAATTACCAGAGTCAAAAGTGGCAAAGGACATCACTGCAGAGTGTAAAAATATTAAAAGCACAAAAGGGACTATTATAAATAAATTTGTACCAATAAATTAAGCAACTTAAATTGTGCTGATAAAATCCTTGATGCAAGAACAATTCATACAACAGGGAAACAAACAACCCTCCCATAAAGAAAATAGCAGAGTTCTAAGGCTCACTGTTAAGTTGTACCTAATAGTTACAGAAGAAACAATCTAATTCAGAACAATCCAGACAAATTCTAAAAAGTGTATCTTTATGATGTGTTTACGATGGCTCACATTTTGTATTCTGACTATAAAGACTTCTAATTTATATTCCCTTCATGGCAGTGTCAGTCATCATTAAGATTGACTGCCATTACCAAAGGTCCATTAGTAGAGAACTAAGTGTCATGGCTCAGACCCTTCCAACCTCTACTGAGATCCCAGCTGATTAAGGGTTCTTTGCAATCTTGCCAAGAAGGCACTAGCCCTTGTTGCCATTCTATGACCACTTTCCACAGACACAAGGGTAGAGTGGGAAGCTCAGCCAAGCTCTTAAAAGATCCTGAGTGTGGTAGCATATACCATTAATCCTAGAACTTGGGAGGCAGAGGCAAGTGGATGTCTATGAGTTCGAAGCCAGTCTGGTTCTATATAATGAGTTCCAGCTTAGCTAGGGCTATGTAGTGAGGTGTGTGTGTGTGTGTGTCTCTGTGTGTGTGTGTGTCTGTGTGTCTGTGTCTGTGTGTGTGTGTGTGTGTCTGTGTCTGTGTGTGTGTGTGTCTGTGTCTGTGTCTGTGTCTGTCTCTCTCTCTCTCTCTCTCTCTCTCTCTGTGTGTGTGTGTGTGTCTGTGTCTGTGTGTGTCTCTCTCTCTCTTTCTCTCTCTCTCTCTCTCTCTCTGTGTGTGTGTGTGTGTGTGTGTGTGTGTGTGTGTGTAGAAAGGCCAGGTTGAAGAGGATTCAGGGTCGATCAGGGAGGCATAGCAGGATGGTCAAGAGCACTCTACCCACTTCCCACCCCCACAACTCCTCATTCATCAAAACTCCATCCTTGCAGTTATCCAGTCCTGACAATGTCACATCAAACCCTTTCTTCCATACTAAGCACACCCATTAACAACTCTTTATGCTCCCTTTAGAATACAGACCCATTTCTTACTTCATCCAAGCTACCTTTCTCCAAGCCACTGTCCTCCATCCATCAGAGGTGCCCAGCCTTTTGACACAGTAACATGGTGCTGTCAACTATACAAGCTTAAGGACTGCACAATCAAGTTGTTTTTTTTTTAAGTCACAATATAAAATCTCAAAGAAAAATCACAATATAAAAATCTCAGATTTTAAGTTGTGATTTTGTGTTGTGTCACTATTGCAGCTATCCTAGGCCACACATGGCTCACAGGTCATGGATTTAACATGTCTGATAAACAGTTCAAAAGCTGGCCCAACAGCTTCCACATGGCCTTCCATCTATTCTTAAACAGGCAGCATAATCTCTAAGAATTATAGACCAAACCACTATACCTCTCATTGCTTCCACCAATGACCCTGAACCTCAGGCATCATGGTAGAATCCAAGTCCTCACAGTTCCCTACTGGTGTTACACACACACACACACACACACACACACACACACACACACACACACTCGGGGTGGGGGCAGATGACAATACGTTAGAAGACTAGAATACAAAGACTACCGACCACCACTATCTTATCAAGGGTGAGCTCTAACACATCTCTTCATTCAAGGATCCTCAGAAATTCTTATGATAGCAATAAGTCATCAGCTATTCCCTGGCTATCTTTCAGGAAGCCCTTGTATCAAATCCTCCCTGATTTATATTCAAGGTTAACCCACTTTAATTACTAACCACAGTATGTGGTGGAGGAGCATGCAGAGTAAAAGTCACTGAATAACTAATATACCAAAACCTGGTTTTCCAGGAAAAGAAAAGCTTTTTATCTGCCCCCATAATTAAACAAAAGCAGAAGCCAGAAGCCAAGGGCATTGTAACGTGTCATCACACTGTTTAATGTAAGCAATTATTGAGGAAGCTCATCTGTATCCGATTTCCTTTCCATGGAGCTCAAAGGTAATTCTGAATTTATCTACGCCCTGGCTCTGCTCTGAAACATTTGAATCCTGAACTATGGAGAAGCCAGACTCAAAGAGAAAACCACTCAGCTCCACAGCAACATGTTTATGAGGTGTTTATAATGTAACACGCTTTATATCACAGCCCTACAGTCTGTTAATTGGTTTGTTACCATTGTTATTATGTAATTGCAATGAACAGCCAAAGGCTGCCAAGAATTGGTCTTCCAGCCTGATCATTACCATGTATGCAAATAGTATTTCAGAAATATTTTCATGAATCTTCTGTAGACCTTTGAAAGGAAACCACAAACAAACTACAGGTCCAAAGAGCATTTTCAATAAATGTTCACAATTCTTAGTACAATGATATAAGGAGGGGATTTTTTTATACGTTGTTTTGGTTGGAGTTTTCTTAAAAAATATTTATTTATTTACTTTATGTGTATGAATGGTTTGCCTGTGTGTATGTGTACATGAACCATGTGAGTTCCTGGAGCCTAGTGAAGTCAGAAGAGGGAGTCAGATTCCCTAGAGCATGAGTTACAGATGTTACACCACCATGTGGGTGCTGGGAATCCATCCCAGGTCCTCTGCAAGAGCAGCAGGTGTTCTCTCTGCCCTGACTTGTTTGTTTGTTTAGAGACATGATTTTGCCACAAAGCCCTGGCTAACCAGAGACTCACTGTGTAGCCTAGGCTGGCCTCAAACTTTAAAAGAGAGTCTGCTTCTGCCTTTCAAGTTCTGAGGTTCCAGGAGTGAATCACTCCCAGCCTTCTGAAGAAGAGTATTTTCCTGAAGTTGTGTAATACCAGGTCCATTTAAAAAGGCTATGATTTCCTTAACACCTTGTTAATGATAAAACCACACCCCTTCATTCAGAAGAGGCTTTGCTACAACTCATTATGCCTCCATCTCTTCTGATCCTATCTGACTTAATTAACTGGAGAATCTCTGCATATTCCATGCTGAAATTGTAAGAGAAATCAGAATAAAATTGTTCTTACTTTTCTCATTTTTCCCTCAGAAATAACCCCCTCATGAGATTGTTAGAAAGTCAAACCTAAGTTTTAGTTTTTTTTTTTGTGCAAACAAAGATAAATCATATTCACTTAAGGAATAGTTAGCAACCAAACAATCTATTATTTCCTGAATACCTGTTTCATGCTAGGTCCTGCAGAAGGATTGAAATCAAAATAACAAGATCCAGATCCTTCCAGTGACAGGCACAATCCAGGGAAGGGGAAACATGAGAACACGGTGGTTTCTGGGGAAGATGAGTGGATGAGGACCAAGAGCAAGGAGGAAGTGATTGGCACACTTTGCAAGACTGAAGACACTGAGTGCAAGAGGCAGCAGGTGATGGATACTGATGCTCACTTTCTCCTTTTTCCATCTTTATTTATTATGGGACTTCAGCCATAGGACAGTGCTACTCATATTTAGAGTACAGGTTGTCTTCCTTTTTCAGTTAAACCTTTCTAGAAATGTGTATGTTTATGTGTTGGGTGATTGTAAATTCAGCCAAGTTGGCAATGAAGATTAGCCATTATGATAGAAGAGCTTGAAACTTGCCCACTCTTAAACATAATTCTATGTGGCATTTCAGCAAAATACTACTAGAGAGCTAATGCAGAAACTGTCTGCCTAAGGATGTCAGGGAAGAACTTCAAGAGATTGTAGTCGAAGGATAAGAATTCTCCAGAGGAGGGAGGTGTACCAAAGCACCAGAGTCATCCCTGAAGACCCATGTGAAAGTTTGAGCAGAGACCTAAAGTTCTAAGGGCTGAGCCTAGTGCATAAGGAAGGAGAAGTTTGGAGGAGATGAAGAACCAAAGTAACACAGCATTAATGGTAAAGGATATTGTGTCAACAATACCACACAGTTAATACCAGGACTCTGGTTTGTGCTTGAACCTTTAACAAAATAGTTACCCTTAGAAGGTCTTTGGGTTTTCCCCCTCATCACTAAAATTTGCAATTCCTAAAGAGATTGTTCCAGAATACATTTTGTTTGTGGTCTCTAATTGCATCCTCGTGGATTCTCCCATCCTTCTGAGATGATGGACATCACCTTGCCAGAGTCTCCTCTACCACCACCATTCCAGTCTCTCTATCTTTCAGGTGATCATAGCTTATCTTTTCCTGTCAGGCCCAAAACTCCATCAATGTTCAGGATCCTTCTCCCTTCCCTTCCATATCTTAACCTTAAGACTTTGTCCACAGCTTCCTTCATTTCCCTGAGGTTGCCATGTTGAATTCTCTCCTTTCCTAAAAGCCCCAGTTCAACACTGCCCTTCAACCACCATCTTGTCCATCCTCCCTGGTCCAGATTCTATGTGACACCCCATCTCTAATCTTTGCCATTTGCAAGCTATCTTCATTCAATTTGATGAAAATTCTTTCAAGGCACCTTTAACTCTATCATTAGCCAAGCTTTTAAACTCATTCCAACACTCATTTTCCCTTCTGAAGACACAGTAAAGGTACCTATTCCAATAGTTTGCATGAAGATGAATTAAAGCACATAAAACCCTTAGCATCATGCCTGACCAGAGTAAGAACTCAATGCATCTCATCACCATGTGAGCCCAGGGTAAAACAACTGCAGTGTTCTCCTACATATCATTGCTATTACTTTTTTAAAAATATATATATAGTCCTGTACAGTTATTCCCTGATTGTAAAAGAGGTGGTACTCACTGGCTCTCTGATGATACACAAATATTGCCATACTGCCTAACTTAAAAGATTTTCCCTTCCTATGATCTTAATCGATGGCTTAGCAGCATGAGCCAACAGCTTCCATCCTTCTGAGATTCATTGCCTTACCTTCAGTTCCCCACCACTTCATTCTCCTGGTTTTCTTTATGCCTCATTAGATAAATACACCTTTCCACTGCATTAAGGATTTCCACCTCATTAGCTGGAAAGTATAAAACAGCCTTTCCCTCTCCTTTCACTTCCCCTTTCTTCTCTTTCTGAGTCCTCCCCATCTCCTCCCCAGGTAATTCCATCTAGTCCTATGTCTTTCATGTCTAATGTATGAGGAGAATTCATGCATTTTTACACATGATTCTGGGCTTTTCAAGTCCTAAATCAAATATTCAATTTCTCATTAAACATCTCCTCTTGGGTACCTAATATATATTTTCTCCACACTTGAGGCTGCTAGAAAATCTTGATGTCTGTCCCCCAATCAAACTCGATCCATCTCTGGTCTTTGCATCAATGAACAGCACCACCTCCTCCAATAACACAGAGATGAATTCAAACCAGTTGGAAGAGCCAAGCTGTCCTTCCAAAACAGACTCCAGACCTCTTTTCTGTCTCCACACAGTAACAGTGGGGCAAGCTGCCATCATTTGTAAGCAATACAACTGCAGTGTCCACCTATGGGGCCTTCCTCAAGTCATCGCCCACACTGTACCCTGAGATCTAAAGTCCCACCCATAGCCCCACCTCCCACCAGATTA